>NC_133131.1:65313149-65665727 GCF_048418815.1 Hemitrygon akajei
CTTCGATGTGAAGTACGGTGTAATGCCCCCATTGTACACGCTCGCAACACAAACACTGTATCAGACAATACACCAAAGAGGAGAAAATAATTACAACTTTATAGTTATTTCTTAGTGATGGGTTGGTAGAAACCGATAACTTAAGGCGCCAAATCAGTACGTTCATCAGTTTGTGAGCATAATATTTGAATACGTTGGAGCTCACGCCTCCGGTTCCATCCACAGCGACGTTCCGAGCCTTCGGCCACGGTCAGAACCGCCGACGTCTAGTATCCGACGCCCTGGAACCGTTGCCTGCTCCTCACACGCCCGTCCTCCTCACTCTCCTCCCAAAAAAGACGGCGAACTCCCGCTCAGCTCACACATACAAGATAGCATACCAATTCTCCATTGGTTGGTTCCCCACCTACCTGTAGTTATAACCCAAACATTCCAGCTACAGGAACCCATTACTGCATTAAGTAACATTGAAAAGAAACTATTTCATTATAACAACACAGAGAAGCCATTTTGTTAGCCTGAACAGTTAACACCACTGTTAATGGTACTGAGAGCCCTACATTTGAAGTATCTAATCCTCGTAACACACCGCTGCCTGTCCTACTCTCGTCACAGGCTAATCACCGCAATAGCTACAAAATCGCAATTCCCTGCAATGACTCAGGCTAAGTTCGTCACACATGTTTATTATACTTTGTTGCATTGAAATTGACACACTTCAACCCACCCCACTGACGACAATTTGGCCCTATCAACTCGATATTTTTCCTCACACTTTCTATCTATACTGTATCTATCTGCATACCAATTACCTCATCGTCTGACGTATCACACAGGTTCTACCTCCCTGCAAAACTATCTTAATCTATCGGCAACTGCTCTTGCAAATCTGTCACACAGTTATTTTCCCGATAACTTCCCGGGGTCAAGGGATATGGGGAGAGGGCAGGAACGGGGTACTGATTGTGTATGATCAGCCATGATCACAGTGAATGGCGGTGCTGGCTAGAAGGGCCGAATGGCCTACTCCTGCACCTACTGTCTATTGTCTATTGTCCTGTCTTATTTTCAGAATCGGAATCTGAATTAATCTTACTATCACTGACGTATGTTGTGAAATGTAATTTATTGCAACAGTAGTACAGTACGACCAATGATCAGGTTGAATGTATAATTAAGGAAGTAGTGCACAAAAAAGAGCAAACGTAGAAACAATAGTGAGGTAGGGTACATGGGTTATTCGTCTATTCAGAAATCTGATATCGGAGAGGAAGCAGCTACTCCAGGAACTTTGAGAACACGTCTTTAGGCTCTGTACCTCTTCCGGCAATGAGACAACGAGGAAGGGCATGTCGGGTGATTCTTTTAGTAAATGCCATAGGTTCCCAGAAGAGAACTCAATGATACACAAAACTATAAAACTGCGCATTCTATCAATGCCAGACATGCGTTCATCTGCCAATATATCCTATTCTTATCATCACTGACAGTGGTACAGGAAGAAAACCAGGGCTTTATATTCTTAACGTCTTGCCTTTCATATTCCTACTTAGCTTTCGATATTCAATCCTCAGGCCCTAATCACCTATGTCGTTGGTAACAATATGTATCAGGACTGCAGGTTCTTCACCCCTTGTAAAATGCTGTGGACCTAATCTCAGATGCCCTTGACAGCGCCTGAGAAACAACATAGCATCCCACTGCCTCCTTCACAGCCACTGTCTGCTGCTCTAACTATTGAATCCCATGTTAGCACTACATTTCTCTTCTCCACCACTTCCTTTCTGAACCGCTGTGCCAGAGACCTGGCCACTGCGCCAGTCCCGTGGTAGATTATCTCCATAATTCTATCCAAAGCAGCATAACTGTTTTTGAGTGAAACGGCGACAAGCTGACTCTGCATCGTCGGCCTATTACCTTCCACTCTCCTAGAAGTTACCCAGTTATTCGGGTCCTGCATCTGAAAAGTAAGTACCCCCAGTAGTTCTTACCTACAGCTCTCTGGTTCTTCTTCATAAACATCTCCAGTTTCCTCACAGTGTCTAACGGAGCTGCAGGTGCATGCACTAGGTCTCGCTGTACTCCCAGTTTTCACATGACGCCATTAACCCTGAAAACATTCTCACTACAGCAGCTAGGCATGATTAGACAAGGAAAGATAATGACTTTCCAAAAACATCCTTCACACTATTCTAGTCGATGCCTCTTGAGTCAACGGCACTCTGACTCTGTCCACTAGCACAATGACCACTGCACTTATACCTCACTTGCTTAAATCCAAATTTCAAACATTTGCTTAGTTCGGTAAATCAGGTCCTACGGCAACATCTAAAGGGATATTCGTACAGCAAAATAAGTCCTAGACCTAAGGCGCTGGAACACAAGACACCAAAATGGTCACTTTGGAGGATCTTACATCTCGAGAGTAGCAAGGGAAATGTTCAGCACTAATGTACATCAACTCAGAAATATTGACTGTTTATTTAGTGAGATTATCGGATGCCCAACCAAATAAATTAAAATAATTCACATTACATCATTAATGTAGTTAGAGTTGCAAAATATTCGTGTATTAACATATAAATTCACATAATTAAAACAAAGCCTCTAAGGCTTTACCTGGCCCTAACTCTACGCTGCTTACAACCTATAACCCCTGTAGGCAGCCAAGAATTCCACTTACTCTGCAGTGATCTCTTATACGAACTTCATCTGCATTGCCACACCACTGGCAGAAACCTGCACCTAGTTAAGTATGACGGTTTTGACATGTCGCTATGGTCTAAAGCATGCTGCAGCTCCAAGAATTATGAAGTGCCAATAGGGCCATTAACGAATATCGGCAGATATTTTAAGACTTTTTTCAGAGTGCACGCTAGCACCAAACATTCTACGTAGAAGCAGTTACTATCGATGCAATGCTCCTCAGACAGGATGAAGAGGTCAATACTCCCCAATGCCATTAGGCTTTACAATTCTACCGCCAGGACTTAAGAACTTTTTAAAAGCTATTATTAATGCTTTTTGAGATAGTGATTTAGATGCATATCATATTTTTTTTTACTGAGTTAAGTATTGTATGTAATTAGTTTTGCTACAACAAGTGTATGGGACATTGGAAAAAAAGTTGAATTTCCCCATGGGGATGAATAAAGTATCTATCTATCTATCTATCTGAATAAAACGACCATAGTCGGTAAGGATGAGAAAGGCCAAATAATATGCTTCCGTTCTGTATTAATCTGTCTAAGAACAATTGCTGAGGATTTTCAGTTTCTTTTAGTTTCTACTGCGAAGGATTTTACACGAATTAAAACAATCCCCAGGTCTCGATTGAATTTCAAGTTACAAATTTCAATTGATGTCGAAAAGGTGTTTTGAGAGACTAAGTACAATGTCCTGGAAGAGCATAAAAATTTCATCAACATCCATCATTCTCAATCCTGAGGACAGTACAGCGAAACTAAAAAAAAATGAGATTTTTCCTCAGTCCATATTCATGTGTACGTGTTTGACAGAGTTACTGCTTTGGAGGGGAGCATTGAAAAGGGCATGAGGTTCGGTACAGTAGCATTAACTGTTGCAGGTTAAGAAGTAAAGGTGGGCACACTTCTTTGCAGTCTCTGTGGTCACGGAGCATCCCTCCACTGAATGAGATCCTGTGCATCCTTATTGCGTAGCCCTCGAGCTACCTTGAAAGATTTCTCAGCCTGCATGAGCCCGCATGAACCTTTCACAGATATGGCGATGAATGTTTCGTCCGCTGTTCCACGAACACACAAGAAATCTGCTGTTCAAATTTGTGAAAAAAAAACTATTTTAATTCCTCCATTTAAGGGAAAACTGTAGCAATCTGCCAGCCCATAATTAGTGCTGTAAAACCATTCCATTTGAAACAGTCCGGTAAAGTAATGGATGCTGCAACAAAGCCTTTTGTGTTGTGAGGGAACCCTTTCCGCAGCTGATAACGTTAATTAAATCAAAACAGCAAAATAAATGCAACTTTCGAAGGAGAGTATGTTTATAAATTCACAGAGTTTACAGCACAAAATAGTGCCAGTGCTGCCCATATCAATCACGAAGTATATCTGCGCTAATCTGCTCTTGCACATTAACCACAAGCCATCAGATCGTTTTCTCTCCAAGTAACTGTCCAAATCCCTATTAAATGTTGTCACTGTATTTGCTTTTATCAATTTTTCTGGCAATTCAGTCTGTATAGCTGTCATCCATTGTGTAAAAAGTATACCCTTCCGAATTCCATTTTCACCCTCAGCTTGAACCTATAATCCCAAGTTGTAGACTTTTCCCACCAAGGAAATAAAAACTATCTAACCTATCTATGATCCTTATAATTTTATAAACGCTCTGGAAGGTCACAGCTCCGTCACCGATGTGGCTCTCCAGATTTTCTCCGCTTTGCCATAATATAGCTGGATCCTGAACTATCATTCGTCTTGGGCTTCATGCTAGGATATTTCCATATCTGATTCAAAGTTCAAAGTTCAAAGTGACGTATATGTGCTTATTTAAAGCACATATATGATACCACATAAACCCTGAGATCAATTTTCTTGCATGGATACTCAATGAATCATTGCTAAATCATTTCCTGTATTTATTTCTCTGTAGTAAGTTAATCACAAGGATCGGTACTTTGTGAAGTTCCTCACTTCTATTCGGGACTCTGTTGTCCACTGTCTATAATAAGGCTAACTGAGACGCCAAACATCATAGGAAGCAAAACATGAAAACAGCAAAAGCTTTACCTCAGTTATGCAATCTGCTTTTAATACCTCAGTAACGATATTCTAAGAGGCCAAAATACGACAAACTCCAGGGCATCTATAAATTACATACCACCAATTTATAAGTGTGCATTCTCCCTAGAGCTGAGGGGATGACCTGATGGAGGAATATTAAATCATGAGAGGCATAGATACGGTAGATAAGCAAAATATTCTGCCGAGGGGTGAAATTGTCAAATATATCACTTGGAAACTATCACCCGACTAATGAAGGACAAAACATCATATGCGTTTTAAAATATCAAAGCAACTCACAGGTCTGTGGGACCGATGGACGTGGACTGTAGGATTCCTCACTTCTTCGGCGTCATTCAATATCTTGTCTTAAACCTTGTACTCTTCCTTCAAGTTCAGACTTCAAAAGTAAATCCTTTCACACTTCTCCGGATTGAACTCCATCCGCAACTGTTGAGCCCAGCACTGCATACTTTCAGTGTCTCATTGTAACCTACGACAATCTTCTTCACTGTCCAGGAAGCCACCAACATTTGTGTCATTTGCAAACCTACTAAAGCACCCTTTTATTTGCTCACCTATAAAAAAATAACAAAGGGGGAGGTCACATTAAAGATCTCTGCAGAACACCACGAGCCACGGAAATCCTGTCAGAATCCGTTCCATCTATTATCAATATCTGCCTTCTCTCTTTTCATCACACTTCTCCAACCGTTCCTCATGATGATTAGAACGATGTCCTCTTGATGACACTGAAGGAGTAGTGTGTGATTAGACTTCTTGGCCGGAAAATAGGAGGATCGTTTGGAGCCTTGTGCTGTGAACAGAACACAGCATGGCGAAGCTTCACCTTGATGCGGACTCTGTACTTGGTTGATCCTCATATGTTGCTCACTGATCTGAAGACATTGCTAGTTTTGCTGAATTTGCACTAGATATCGTCCTTGGTCCCAACATGCTGTCCAATGATGTTTCCCAGGAAGGTGAATTTGCGGGTGCTGGGGATGTCAAACTATAGGCCTTGCCGCAGGAGGAGACTCTACACTGATGGATGTAGGATGGCTACTGCAAATTTCGGTTCCTCTTTGAACAGTGCAGTGTTCAGATTGTGTTATGCTGGAGCTTTGATGTTCTTTCGGGATTCATTTGCAGCATCAATCTCACTTTTCTTGGATGAATCTGTGTTGATGTCGGGGTCTTCTCTTGCCTCCTGTATGTGAATTTCTTCCTCTGGTGGGGGTCTATTCATTAATTAACTGGCATTCTCTGTCCTTCGGCCTATTTGCGCTTTCTCAGTTGCCAAAATTAGACTGTTCTTATCTATCACGGGACCCCCGCATCTGGCCCTTAACTTTCGGCATACCAATTCGGAAATCCTATAAACATTCCTGTGTTCACCTCGATTGGCTGCTGCTTCCATCTCCACTGCAAGGTCTTCCACACAGATTTGCTTGTTCTTTCTTGTAAATCTTTTCATTTTCTTGTTGGCTTCAGAGTATGCTGGTTGAAGTTGCACCTTAAATCATGTTGATTTGCATCGCACTCTCTTCTAAATATTCTGTTTTCCTACTACGGCTGTGCATGTATCCTGCCGTTTCCATTCTTTTTTCCCCTTTCAAGCTCTGTATCCTAGACAAGCCTCGTTGCTCACTTGAAGACTGCACCAATCCATTTCCACATTGTGTTGATCTTGTCTACTGTCACATCCTCGACCTAAATAAAATTTTGAAGGTAAATCTCATACTGGTGTCCTTGAGCTTCTCAATGTCAACACGTCTCTGTGCATTTGTTCTGTTCCCAATGCTTCTCAGCTTGAGTTTCATCACTGAAACAACAAGGTGGTGATCACGTCATGTATCTGATCTCTCTTCATCTCTACACCCCACAAGCATCGCCTCCAAAACCACTGATCATCAAATGGTCAGTCTGGTTTTTGTCACGTCCATTTGGTGAGCAGCATTGTACTTTGTGGATTTCACTGTCTGGAAAAAGAGATCCTCTTCTGACCAGGTTAGTATTGGCACAGAATTCCACCAGCCTTTCACCATTGTTATTCACCGTTCCACATCACTGTGTGTCTACGACCCAACTTAAGTGTGCGTTGCCATTTCCTCCTTTGGCGTTTATATCTCCCATCGTGATGATAATGCCATGAAGTTAACCCATCCCCTCCGATTGTGTCTGCTCGGTGAAGACGTCCTTTTCTTCAATGTCACCATCGTTATTGGAGCATGGCACTGTCATCTTGACGTGCTTTCCTTTCAGTCTGACCCTCACCAGCCTACAGTTGATTGATTTCAACTCTAACTAACGCTTCTCGATGCCTTTCTTCAAAAGGACAGCTACACCATCATGATACTGACTATTTTCTTCTGATCAGCATAAATTGTTTCACCGGTTGCTGCCCTTAGTCTGTCAGACCCTGTCCATCTGCTTTCACTGACTCCCAGGTACGTAGGTTGTGAAAACGCGATCCTGCAGTTATTTTTGCTAGCATGGTTGGTGCATTCAAAAAATAAGCAATCTTGGTTTTGGCCTCAATGGTGGGCAGGGCTTCCAGCACCGTGCCATTAGCTTCCTCTCGGTTTTCTCTGCATTCAACCATGGAAGTCCCTGGTAGAGACTCAGGAACACCGTCACTGCTCATTGATATGGAAGGAAGTCCCTTCGACTACTCCTATTCATTTCTCTAACCTTTGTGCTGTTTGACTTGGATGACACGACCAACAGCGAAGGCACGAGGTCCTGTCTCTATCCTCATAGCTCTTTGGGTCATTGAGATACGCAAGCCTCCAAACCCTATTCCAATGATGTAACTTCTTGAAGGTTGTAGAGTATATTTCCTCGCAATAGAGAAGAACACTTACCAGAATCCCACCTTAGCTGCCCCTCTCTCCTTCTGAAGGTTCTTGAACAGTCTCTGCTCCTAACTTGCAACATACCCGCGCCCATAACCACCACTCTGCTCAAATCACACGCAATAATTGTCAAGTGCCTAATTGCACGAACAATCTTGAGTTCTTCAAAATGGCCCGAAAGCTCTGTCCATTTTTTTTTGTCAATCTGACACTTACTGATGGCAAGCACCATCTCCCGCGATCTTAACTGCCGCAAGACTGTTTACACTACGATGACTGGTTTATGGAACGATATCAGAATCAGAATCAGACTTTAATCGCCAAGTACCTATGCACATACAAGGAATTTACATCCGGCAGATGTTATCTCTCTGCTCATAACAATAATAATGAAAATATAGATTATACATACAGGTAGTGCAATCCAAGTAATAGTTAGCCGACAGTTAACCGGCAGTTAACTGTTCAGCAAAGTGACCGCAGTAGGGAAAAAACTTCTCCAGTGCCTATTAGTCTTATGAAAATGTCTTTCCATTCAGATGTTTAATTGGGACTTCCTGTGAAAAGGGGAAGTACTGCAGCTCAACAGAAGATGGACCATTAGCAGTGACTAATTTATTCTGTTTCAAATTTTATTTTAGTCCTGCGGAATTTCTAACAAATCTTGAATCTGCTGTCAGCGTGCAGGAAGCTGTTGCAGGCAACAACAGTCACTGTGCGCCCAAGGTAAACTCTCACGGAAATGGTGACACAGTAATTCCTGTATAGGAGGGGAAAGTCGCGCGGCACTTTCTTAAAAAAAACTGAAAAAAAAGTATGCTGCGCCATCTAAAAATCTTACCGCCAACTGTTTGTGAAATGCAAGTTAGGAACTGGTGCCATAGTAGAAGGAGAACCGTTTTGTATCTTTGTCGGAGAAAGAACGAGAGAGAGAGCGGAAAAAATGTGTGTGTTTATAAAATACACTTATTTCAACTGCTTTATATGGAATCCATCGGCATTCTATCCGTTAGAACCTCCTGATTAATGATAATCAAATTTGTACAATTTTATCCATCTGCACTAGGGAGTGTTCCTGTGAGCTCCGTGGCGCAGTTGCTGGCATGTTGGCCTTCAGCTCCCGAGTGATTAAGTTAAAAGTCTTTTGCTGTGGTTTCAAATCCCACGAGAGGCAGTATTTTCCCTCATCCTTTACACTGAAAAACCTGATCAAATTTTGAGTGTCCGTGACTTCTCGTGACGTTGGAGTATCTAGCAATCCAGAGCATGGTTTGAAAAGTCGAGTCAAATTTCGAAGTATATAGCCCTGTGATTAATTTTCTTGCGGGCACACTTAATAAATCCATGATAGAATAATAACCATAATACAATCAATGAAGGAGCGCGCAACTTACACGTTCGAGTACGCCAAAATCTAACGAACAGCGCACATGCAAAATGAAACAAAGAATAATAATAAACAAACACGCAATAAATATAGAGAATATGAGATGAAGAGTCCTTGAAATTGAGTCCGTAGGTTGTGGGAAAGCATCAATGATGGAGCAAGTGAAGTTGAGTGAAGTTATTCCCTGTGGTTCAAGAGCATGATGGCAACACCCCGATTAGATGATCGTTGTCCGCCGTTGTCCGCTTAATTATTCATAAGACAGTAAATAAATTACTAAATGAAGGAAAACGATATGTTACAATGTTGGTGTAAGTTAGGAGTTCGGCAGACAATCAGATCAGCCAGGAGGTAACTGAGTGACAGAACTGAGGAGTCTTTCCCTGAAGATGGGTCAGATGTTTGCGTTTTCTATATTTCAGGAAACAACAGTATTATTCAACACGGAATCTGTCGCCCCAGAAACACACACAAGTACCCAGTCTACCGGATATCTAGTCCACACATAATCCCTGACTGAAAAAAAAATCGGCTGAAAGGCAACCGGAAAATAGTGGTGTGGAAACAATGTCTGCTGCAGAGCAATTACATCTCAGTACTGATTAATCATAAAACAACTTCATAAAACCTGTTTCAGCTAGTATTGAAGGCTTGCGATTGTATTTTGGAACGCCTTTAAATTTGTCAGAGTGGGTTAAGTGTAGCTATTCTAGAGCCGTTGCAGTGTGTGAGTTCTAATTTGCAGTGTTGGACTGCAGACGCTGGGACTGCTCCATCTGAATGACATTCCTGTACATTTACTGTAGGTCTGCAAAGGTCAACAATACGTGACAATATAGGTAGATGTTACTTTTCGCATCGGGTGAACATTAAAGCCAAATGGCCCATGTGCATACTGAGTGATAGTTAGCGTCCTTGCACTGACATCTTGTATATGGTTGCTTGACTCCCGGCAGTTTGAAAAGGCAATACTGTCCCACTGTTCTCTCCAATACGAAATATTGGAAGAGTTGGAAAATGGAAAGTGCTTCAAGTTTCAAGCAAGTATGTGGGAGAATGTTCAAAGCATACCTTTTGAGCATATGTTATAACGCCTTCTCGATTAACGTGGTCAACCAATTTATGCAACGTGGTAGTGTGGCCGAGCGGTCTAAGGCGCTGGATTAAGGCTCCAGTCTCTAAGGAGGCGTGGGTTCGAATCCCACCACTGCCATCATACGTAATTTGGTTGCAGTACTAAAGTGAATTCCGAAAAGTTTTGCAGTATAAAATGTAAGAATAATAAATCATTGTGACAACGACCACTGGTGACTGAGTCATAGATAACACTGCAGAGCCATAGAGAACTCCAGATTGGGCGGGGTTGCAGAGGACACGTGGGTTTCGTGGCCTCCATTGTGGGGAAACATTGTGGGTGTAAGAGTATTTAATAGCTGTATGTATTGTCGCTCCTTTCTGTAACGACATCTCTCAGGATTCTTGAAATATGCAGCGAACTGGTCGGAATTGATTGCAAAGACCTTTGAAACGAGAAGCGACATCGTTTCTCATTAAGACCACGGCAAGTTCATAAAGTATGTTCATAAGTTCATAAACTGACGGCAGCGTTTTGGAAAAGATTGTCACCATAAACCAAACCTACCCTGCAAAAATACTATAAAAAGGTAAATAAGCTTCTCGGAAATTTCGCCTATTTGATCCGTCGTCGTGTTTCTTGCCCGGCAGACAATATCAGACCTGCATAGTTTTCGATCACTATGTTTAATATGTACACTCTATTTCTGTTCCATTCCTTTTTGTGACATTGTTTGTGATTTCAGGAGCCTTGTAATTGTAATGTGCAGTTCATTCTCAAACATGGTGTAACGCTTACGCAACAGGCTGGTATATGTCTCGGGGGAAAATTCCAGTCACCCGCCAAACCCCGTCTCCCGTTTACGCAGATGCTGTGGAATACACGTTAATGCAACGTCGCACACTCAATATCAAGCTCACACCAAATACGGTTACAGCATACACGTTACGAGTCTTACTGGAACTAAGTGATTAATAACGATACAGTATATATGAAGGAAAATAAAATAAAGAAAAGGCGCCAAAACTTATCAGAGTTCAGTTAATTTAGTGCACATCGTTGGAGCTCAACCATCGAACTGTTCGACCCCTCTTCGCTCTCCTCCGACCTCCACGACCTCGCACCTGGGACCACCCGAAGTGATCAACCGAGCAGTGCGGCACGCGTCCACCTTCTTCGCCGTCTTCTCCCCAACTCTCGAAAAGACAGCCAAATCCCAGCTCCCAGACCCACAAGAGAAAATAACATCCAACCCAATTGGTTAACAAATGAATACAATCCCCATTATCTGCAATTTTAACCTAAACAAGCTGCGAGAAGCTTCGAGAATGCTCTGCAAGAAAACACTCCCATTCCAGTTAACATAACAAAGAAGCAGTTTTACTTTTGACAACCAAAGAAGCCATTTTGATTAACATACGCAGTACAATGGCAATTCGCCACATAAACTAAAGGCTCCACTGGGAGTTGAACCCAGGATCTCCTGTTTACTAGACAGACGCTTTGACCAGTTAAGCCAAGGGGCCCTTGCGTTGGTCAATATCCGTCATAATGAGACTACATGAGATAAATCAAATTAGACCGTATTTGGAGACTTTCCCCGATGTAGTTTGCATGCATCATATGGGCTCCTTCTCTCTCCACAGCTCATTCCATTTCAAGACATTGCTCCAAGTCCGACATTTTGCCGAAACGTAATGGAGGATCCACCAGACGTGAATCTTCAAAACAAGCGTGGACGTGTGGAAGGATTCTTAATATTGTGTTTTCCAACTTAAATGTTCAATGATGCTGGATTTCCCTCGCCTTCTTTCCGTGTAAAGACGCAAGTGTTACGTTTTCAGATTAACCACGTTTTGATCAACGTTTTAGGTGATTTTCATGCAATGCCGTGGGCGCTGTTGCTCTCTAACGAGAGAGGTAAACCCAATACATCGGATTTAAAACTGAATCGTGAAGATGAAGCTGGAGAAGTTCCATTCGAGAATCAGACTTCAAGGCTCATGAACCTTAGAGGGCATAGACATAAGAAATAGTGCAGCAAACTAAAATTCGGCGACTCGGAATAAAAAAAAGTCAACTACCTCTGCTATATCTATCTCTTCGGTATTTTTCAATAGAAGATGTAAAGCCGAATAATTGGGTAGAAGAACTTCTGTTGAAACATCTATTTCTTACTTCACATTATGCCGCTGGCGTTGACAACAGCAATGAAGATCCTTCAACTCTGTCTGTCCTTGGCCGTCTCCTCTATTGTGTCCCAGGTGTGCATCAGGTACCGTATTCTGCCTCTGCTGTCCGGCGCCAAGTTGCCTTTGGCTCTCCAAGTCTTCTACGCCCTGCAGGGATTCAATGAATCGGAATAATTGCGTTCGTTTTCCGTATACAGACGGAACCGAGGTAAGTACGTATTGACGATCTTCGGCTATTATCGGAATTGTTTTGAAGTACGTTAAGCAGAATGAAGGAATAAACATGTCTAAATTTGCAGATGACGCTCTGCTACATATTAATTTTTGCAGGGGAGATGACGCTCGGATACTTCACGAGCAAATAGGAAAGTTAAGTGAAATGCTTTGCCCGGCTGATGGGTTGTAACTCGCACCATGCTGGGAATCGCGTTGCATTGTTCAAAAGGCCGGATATTGAAGGACATTACATCTAAGGTCAGAAATATACGATTACATTTTCCCGTGATATTAGTGAGTGTCAGAGAGAAATAAAATCAGAATTTGTGAATGGCATGTACATGCATGTTAAAAATCCAGGTATATACTGATAACTGTGCAATGACTTAAAACGTCTGACGGATCTGACTCCTGACTCCAGCTGCAGCGTATTCATTTGGATGAATATTAATGATGATTATTTCTGGAGTTATACAATATCTCCATCAATTACCATCTGTAATGTTATCCTACTTTTATGTACCTAAGAAGCTCTGGTAAGTATACTGATTCCACTTCTCACTCCCCTACATCCTGGTTTCTGTCATGCACGACGGGAAGCGAACGCAAAAGGCGGAGTTTTACACGGATTTTGAGAGATATTACTTCTTTGGATTACAAAAGGGCATGAGGTTTGCTGGAAACTAAACGGTTGGCAGGAAGATGCAGCAAGGGGTAACAAAGGCAAATTTCATATTCTTTGTTAGGCATATGATTGGAGTCTAGGAATAGGAAGTATTAAATCAAGTGGTGTGCTGTGGTGCGCCCATAATAGCCGTATCACTCTCCACGATGCCTGTCCTCTCACTAATAAAGTTTATTTTTTGTTACGAGCAATGGAGACAGTTCACAAGAAATTCACTAGCTATTTCTCATTATGACAAGGTTAATCTATCAGTAACATCTTGAAAATGGGCGATTTATTTGTGGCGGTGGGTTTAGCCGAATAAGAGGTAAATTTGAGACATCAAATAGGACATTACAGGTTAAATGCTTCCGGTTTTATTGCTTCAATCGCCAGAACTTAGTGAATACATTCAAAATTCAATATTTTGAACTAATAGAAACAGAAGGAAGTTCTTGCACTTCCCTTTAATCTCTGCATTTCTGGGTTCTGAGCGTTCTGGAGATT
Source organism: Hemitrygon akajei (assembly GCF_048418815.1). Taxonomy (NCBI): domain Eukaryota; kingdom Metazoa; phylum Chordata; class Chondrichthyes; order Myliobatiformes; family Dasyatidae; genus Hemitrygon; species Hemitrygon akajei. The sequence goes on from NC_133131.1 coordinate 65,326,812, forward strand.
GGATCATTAGAAAAATGTAACTGCGAATTCTACCATTTTTTGAAGTTCCCTGGGGGGTTTCTGTCAGGAAAATCCATAGAATAACGGCTCTTATTTAATGACTGTATAAAGTGATATTCGGGGAAAGTTTCGCGAAGTAAGTATGGCCTCTCCACCTGCAACACTCGCTACTTGCTTGCCAAGGCTAGGCGGACCTGTTGAACATAATGATAGCGGTTATACTGAGGTAAATGCATTGTTTTGCGGTCCATGCAGCGTTCGCAATGTCACCCCCGTGGGCAGCAGAACATTTGTCCTGGTTCATGCAGCTACCGACTGCTCCATATTGATCACCGTCACATTACTCTTCGACCATTTGGTCGCCACATGTTTCTAGAGGCCACTTACCAACGTCGCCTGCATTTTACTTCCAGATACTAGAATCGACCTTTTATCTGAGCAGGAAATTTTTAATACGGCCTGAACACTCTGTGGCACTTTAATTTCATTCGTTTTTTTTATATGCATCCTGTGGATATTTAGAATCAAAGCTGAAAAATTAGCTAATAAGTGGGAACAATGAAATATATCATAATAAACAAAACCTGTCACATTTGGTTATCCTTTTTTCCCCGTCTGTCTTTACTCCCGGGATCAGGCAACAAAGGTTAAGTGCGCGGGAGCATTTCATTACTACGCGGCTACTCACTCGCCCAACTCAGAGGGAACAGCACTGAGTAGAAAGAAATGCACGTTGAAAACTGCGGTGATAGGTTTTGTCAGCAACCTGCAGTCTGATCAGTGTAAAGAGCGCTCTTTTGTACTTCACATGGGATATTCCAGAAACTGGCCAAATTATTCTCTTCTGGGCTGCATTCAGTGATGGCACATTGCTTTGTTTAAATACAATTACCATTTTTTTGTACAATTTTACAATTTAGAGACTGCCTTCCTCATTACATAGAAGCACAAAAACAGGCCACGATGTTTTGCGGAAACAGCTCAGAATTATCTGAGGAATTATCAGGGGAACCGGTGGGACAGTTTGCGTCTTTGTCGGCGATGGAACGAGAGAGAGCAGAGTAAAATGTCTGTCTTTATAAAATACAGGACATGGTTTCAAAAGTCGAGTCAAAGTTCCAGGTATATAGCCCTGAGATTGATCTTCCTCTGGGAATATTCAATAAATCAATGAAAGAATAATAACGATAATACAATCAGTGAAGGACTAATCAAGTCTAACGAACTGCACGCATGCAAAACGAAACAAATAATAATAAACAAACGAGCAATAAATATAGAGAATATGAGATAAAGGGCCCTAGAAATTGTGTCCGTAGGTTTTGGGAAAGCTTCAATGAATGAGCAAGTGAAGTTGGGTGAATTTAACTCCTGTGGTTCCAGAGCATGACGGCAGCGCCCCAACTAAATGATCGTCGTCCGCCGTCGTCGGCAGAACTGATCGGGTAAAAAACGAAGGATATCAGTGTACTCGATTATTTATAAGTTTGTAAATGAATTATTAAGTAAAGGAAAACGATATGTTACAAGTTTGGTGGAAATTAGAGATTCGGCAGACGATCAGGTAAGTGGACACTGGGACTGCTCCATCTGAATGAAATCCCTGCACGTCTTGGCGTAGGCCTGCCATGGTCACTGAATGTAACAACATAGGTAGATAACCGTGATAATACTGCTCGCCTGCGGTGAACATTAAAACCGAATTTCTGAAGTACATACTGACAATATTCGTTATAATTAGCGGCCTTGCACTATATCTGTGATATTGTTATTTGACTCCCGGGAGTTTGAAAAGGAAACACTGTCCCTCACTTCTCTCCGGTCTACTCCAACGGAATATTAGAAAAATTGGAAAATGGAAAACGCTTCAAGTATCAACAAGTATGTGGGAGAATGTTCAAAGCATACTTTTGAACATACGGTATAAAGCCTTCTCAAGTAACATCATCAACCAATCTAGGTGATGGATTCCACGTCGTAACCCACGTAATCCAGAATATGTGGCAGTGTGGCCGAGCGGCTTATGGCGCTGGATTTAGGCTCCAGTCTCTAAGGAGGAGGGTGTTCCAATCCCACCACTGCCATCTTATGTACACATATTTCTGCTGCTGTATTAAAGTGAATCCGGAATGTTTTGCAATATAAAATGTAGGAATCATAAATAATCGTGGCGACGATCCAGTATTGTCTCTGGGTCATTGTTAACACTGCGGAGATGCTGTACACTGCAGCTGGGCGGGCGATGCAGTGGAAACTTGGAGTTCCTGGCATCTACTTATCGAATATTTTGGTGTAAGAGTATTTAACAACTGTATGTATTCTCGCTCCTTTCCGTAACGGCATCTCCCCGGTTTCTTTTTAATATGCAGCGAACTGATCGGAATTCGGTTGGAAGACTTTGAATCGGGACGATTCTCATTAAGACCAGGTAAAACCATAGATTAGGACACGGCCGCATTTTGCAAGCGATTGACACCATAAACCAACGCTACACTGAAAAAATACTATAAAAAGGTAAGCAAGCTTCTCAGAAATGTCACCAGTTTGATCCGTCGTCCTATTTCTTTCCCGGCAGAAAACATCAGTGCTGCAAAGTTTTCGAGAAATATGTTTAGTATGTAGACTATGGTATTGTTCCGTTCCTTTTTGTGACATTCTTTTTGTCATTGCAGGAGCAGTGTAACATGTAATGTGCAGTTTATTATGAAACATTCTAATTCACCCCATAAACTAAAGGCTCCGCTGGGAGTTGAACCCAGGATCTCCTGTTTACTAGACAGACGCTTTAACCAGTTAAGCCACGGAGCCCTTGTGCTGGCCAGCATATGGCTGGATGAGACTATGTAAATGAGATAAAACACACTGGACCGTATTTAGACACTTATCCCGAAATAGTTTGCATGCATTATATGGGTTCCTACTCTCTCCACAGCTCACTCGTTTTCAAGACATTGTTCCAAGTCCGACACTCAGCCGAAAGCTAGTGGGGGATCCACGTGCCGTGAATCTTCATTACAAGTGTGGAACTGTGCAAGTACTCTCAATGTTGTGTTTCCCAACGTGAAAGCTCCATGACGCTAGTTGCCTTTACTTCGAAAAGACGTATGTGTTACCTTTTCAGATTAAACACGTTTTGATCAATATTTTAGGTGGTTTTCATGCAATGCTGTGGTCGTTGTGGCGCTCTCAGCTAGAGAGGTAAAACCATTATACTTGGGTTAAAAACGAATCCCGAAGTTAAAGCTGGGGTAGGTCCATTCAAGAGTCAGACTTGGAGGCTTCTAAACATTAGGGTGCATAGACATAAGAAACAGTCTAGCGTACCAAACTGGAGAGACTTGGGGGAAAAAAGCCAACTATCTCTGCCATATTTATGTGTTCGGTAGTTTTCAATACAAGAGATAAAGCCGAATTATTGGGCAGCATAGCTTCTTCAGGAACACCTATTTCTTACCGCCCATTACGCCGCTGGCGCTGTGGGCAGCAATGAAGGTCCTGTCCTTGGCTGCCTCCTCTATTGTGTCGCAGGTGTGGTTCAAGGCAGTATTCTGCCTCTACTGTATGGCGCGACGATCTCTTTGGTCTCCAATGTCTCCTCCACCCTGCAGGGATCCAATGAATTGCTGTGTTGATGATGGAGTTTGCCTATCTTCTCATCACGTGCTCAATCCATCTCCAACGTTTCCTCATGATGATTGTGGTCATGTGATTTTGATGACTTTGAAAGAACAGGACGTGCTTGGAGATCTTTCCTGAGCAGAAGGTACGAAGTAAATTGCTGATTCTCGTGGTGTGGAATGACGACAGCTTTGCAAGACAGGTCTTTGCCATGCTCTAGCATTCTGACATCTGCAAGAATGTGGACAGAACACAGCTCTGGTACAGCTTGACTTTGGCGTGGACACTGTATTTATGATCTCCATATGGTGCTCATTAATCGGAAGACGTATCTAAATTCGCTGAGTGTGCACTGGGTGTCTTCCTTTGTCCCACCATCCTGCCAAATTATGTTGCTCAGTTAGGTCAGTCTGTGGGTGCTGGGTAAGTCTCTTCCTCATACCTTGACTTTAGGGTGTTGGCTTCAATCTTTCTCTGGCTTACCCTGAGTCAACGTGTCCTCCAAAGGCACACAGGCGCTGTCTTCACTTGCACCTGCTAGTGTGCATTGTTACGAACCCGTGGGTAGCTTGTACCTGTCACGTGACCGTGATGTAATTGAGGCTATGGTGAACATGAGGTAATGCTCTTGTGATGGGGACTGACGTCATTTTGCCACCAGTGAGAGGTCATGTGATAGTTTTGTTTTCCAACAGGGTATAAAAGGAGAACCACTCCCTGTGACGCGGGGCAGTCGGTGGTTGATTTCACTAGTGACTCCGCGTTGCTCCGTATTTCGATGTATGATCAGTTTTATTTTAAAGTGGAGTTTTATTTTCTGCCTTAAGTCTCAAAGATTATTGCCGGCTGTTCCGCTCCAATACTGCCAGTCCAGTCCGTGGAGAGTGAAGATTTTAAAGGAGTTCAGAAATACCGACGGATTGGGAAAGTTAATTTCGACGGTGAATCAGATTCGACATTTGTTTAATCTTCGCACGAGAAATTAGTAACCTGTGTCCATGTTAACTCCTGCTCTGCCAAAATACAGCTGAAAGAGTTGGATTCAGAGTTTCGCCAAGGAAAGATCAGTGCCTTTAAGCTGTATTATTTCCTTCAACCGTAAATCTTCTGGGAAATAACATACTCTGGCTGGGATCAGCAGTAACAAAGTGGAAAGGATTTAAGTACAGGAAAGAAAGCCTCTCCCAAGTGACTGGATAAAACTTTGGACTTTCGCGTTACTACTTCTAGGAACTGTTTTTGCATTATCACTTTAACAACTGTTCAGCCTGCCGCACAGCAGCTCACTACCAGTTACGTTAGTCGTTTGTTTCCTTTTCGATTTTTTTACAGTGTTTAATACATGATTTATTTGTTATTAAAACCTGTTTCAATTATATATTCATTGTTACTGATTTGTAACAAATGGGGGCTCGTCCGGGATCTATATCATAAACGTCCGGGTTCAAATGCTTGTTACATTTTTGATCGGAGTTTTGGAAAAGGGAAACAGTCGATTCTTTTGTTTGATTGGCTTGTGAGTAGTATTCAGCAACAATGAAGATTGATGATTTTCTGGCTTCGCCAAACCCAGAGTTATTAGCGAAGGCAAAAAAAAAAGTAGTGTTTGAGATTGCTAGTAGGTTGGAACTTTAAGGTATTTCGAGGTCTACGTCAAAGGCTCTAATACAGAGAAAAGTTGCGTCACACTATGTAGATTCGGGTGATTTTGATGAATCGGTTTTAGATTCGTTTCCCGTAAGTACTCTAGAAATGCAGCTACAAATCGAACAAATGAAGTTGGAACAAAATAAAGCAGACTTGGAGCGTTGTAGGTTAGAAGTTGAAAATAAAAAGAGGGAATTTGAATTTGCGATGGCGGAATTAAGGTCTGAGAAACAGTCTCCTGGTACAGGAAAACGTTTCTTGTTAGTCAGGAAATTAAATTGGTCCGTCCATTTCGTGAAACAAAAGTGGAAAAAATATTTTCACCATTTTGAAACTATTGCTCTGATTTCAGAGTGGCCGAAAGAGAAATGGTCAGTGTTGTTGCAGAGCGTAATTACAGGCAAAACACAAGAGATTTATACAGATTTAACCGCTGAGCAAGCATTTGATTATGATATTGTGAAACAGCTGATATTGAAGGCAGATGAGTTGGTCCCAGAAGCTTATAGAGAAAGTTTCAGAAATTTGCAGATATCTGTGGAGAAAACGAATGTGGAATTTGCCTATGATAAAGCTGTGTGTTCTGAGAGACGGGTTTCCACGAACATGTAAATAGGGACTACAATGAATTGAAAAATCTGATTTTAATGAAGGAATTTAAAAGGACATGCATAAATGAGAGAGACCCTGCTACATTACAAAACACTGATAATTATCTGATGAATATGCTTTAACTCACGGAATTGGTGACGCAGTTATTCCTCTATAGGAGGGGAAAGTAGCGCGGCTGTTTCTGAATAAATCGAAGAAAATATGCAGCATCATCTCAAATTCTTACCGTCCAACTGTTTGTGAAACGCAATTAAGAAATTGGTGCCATAGCAGGAGGAGAACTGTGGGGCTGTTTTCTTTTATCTTTGTCGGTGAAAGAACGGAAGAGAGACGAGAAAAATATGTGTGTATAAAAAATGCAGTTTTTTTCAACGTTTTTATCTTTCTGCATTATGTATAGTTCTTGTGAACTCTGTGACGCAATGGTTAGCATGTTAGCCTTCAGCTCCTGAGTCACCAATTTAAAGGCTAAAGAGTTTTGGTTACAAGTCCCACGAGAGGCAGTATTTATTTCTCATTCGTAACAATGATAAACCTGGTCAGATTTTGACTGTCGCATGACTTCACCTGACAGTGGAATATCAAGCAATCCAGGGCATGGTTTGAAAATTCGAGTCAAATTTCGGAGTAAACATACTATGGAAGTGCACTGATCTCGTCATATATAAGCCTGAGATTGATTTTTTTGTGGGCATACTCAATGCATTGATGATGGAAAAATTACAATAATACAATCAATGAAGGACAGCCCCAGCTTGCGTGTTCAAGTGTGCACAAGTTTAACGAACTGCCTACATTCAAAATGAAATAAATAATAAGAAACAAATAAGCAGTAAGTATTCAGAATATGAGATGAATAGTCCTTGAAATTGAGTCCGTAGGCCGTGGGAAAACATCAATGATGGAGCAAGTGAAGTTGAGTGCAGTTATCCCCTGTGGTTCAAGAGTTTGATGGCAACACGCCAATTAGATGATCATTGTCCGCGGTCATCCGCAGAGTCGGTCGCATAAAATACGAATGGGATCAGCGTACTCGATTATTCATAAGACTGTAAATAAATTATTAAGTAAAGGAAAATAATATGTTACAAGGTTGGTGGAAATTAGGAGCTCGCAGACAATCAGATCAGCCAGGACGTAACCAAGTGACAGAAATGAGTATTCTTCTCCCTGCAGATCAGTACAGATGTTTGCGCTTTCTATATTTCAGAAAACAATAGTAATATTCAACTTGGAATCTGTCGCCACAAAACAGACACAAGTATCCAGTTTGCCGGGTATCTAGTCCACATATAAACCCTGACTGAAAAAAAATTCGGCTAAAAGGCAAGGAAAAAGAGTGCTGACGAACAATGTCTGCTGCGAAGCAAGTACATCTCAGTACTACTTCATCATAAAACAACTTCATAAAATCTATTTCAGCTAGTATTGAAGATTTGAGATTCTATTTCGGAAAGCTTTTAAATTACTCAGAGAAGGATAAATGTAGATATTCCAGAACCGATGCCAGTGCATTCGTTCTAATTTGCAATGTTGGACTGCGGACGCTGGGACTGCGCCATCTGAATGCACTGGCATCGGTTCTGGAATCTTGTTGTACATCTTGTACATCTCCTGTACATCTTGTTGTAGGCCTGTAAAGGTCCCTGAACGTGACAACATAGGTAGATAACCGTAATGTTACTCCTCGCATCCAGTGAACATTAAAGCCAAATGGACACAAGTGCATACTGACAAAATTCATGATAAGTAGCGTCCTTGCACTGACATCTGTGATATAGTTGTTCGACTCCCGAAAGTTTGAAAAGGCAACACTGTCTCACTGTTCTCTCCGGTCTGCTGCAACGAAATACTGGAAGAGTTGGAAAATGTAAAATGCTTCAAGTATCAAGCAAGTAGGTGGAAGAATGTTCAAAGCATACTTTTTGAACATATGTTATAATGCCTTCGTGATTAACATATTCAACCAATCTACGCAATAAGGTAATGAACAAAAGTGCATGGTAGTGTGGCCGAGCGGTCTAAGGCGCTGGATTTAGGCTCCAGTCTCATCGGAGGCGTGGGTTCAAATCCCACCACTGCCATATTATGTATACATATTTTGCTTGCAGTATTAAAGTGAATTCCGAAATGTATTGCAATATAAAATGTAAGAAGCATAAATCGTCGTGGCGATTATCTAGGTTTGCTGCCTGAGTCAATGATAACTGCGGAACCGCAACGTCCTCCAGATTGGGCGGTGGATGCAGTGGACACGTGGAAACCGTGGCCTCTATTTATCGAACTTTGTGGGTGTAAGAGTATTTAACAGATGTTTATATTCTCGCTCCTTTCTGTAACGGCACCTCACTGTTTTTTTTTAAAAAATATGCAGCGAACTGGTCGGAATTCGATTGGTCATTTCTTCGGCAGTTTGAACAGGGCCTGTGCAAACGATTGTCACCATGAACCAACACTACACTGCAAAAATGCTATAAAAAAGTAATGATTATTCTCAGAAATGTCACATATTTGATCCGTCGTCGTGTTTATTGCCCGGCAGACAACATCAGACTTGGAAAGCTTTCGAGAACTATGTTTAATATGTACACTATGTCATTGTTCCGTTCTTTTTTGAGCATTGCTTTTTGTGATTACAGAAGCTGTGTAATTTGTAATGTACAGTTTATTCTGAAACATTGTAATTCGCCCCATAAACTAAAGGCTCCGTTGGGAGTTGAACCCAGGATCTCCTGTTTACTAGACAGACGCTCTGACCAGTTAAGCCACGGAGCCCTTGCGTTGGGCAGCATGACATAATGAGACTGCCTAGAAGAAATAAAGCAATTTAGACCGTATTTAAAGACTTACGCCGATATAGTTTGCATGCAAAATATGGGCCGCTACTCTCTCCACAGCTCACTCGTTTTCAAGACATTGCTCCAAGTCTGACACTCAGCCGAAAGGCAGTGGAGGATCCACGATCTGTGTATCCTCATAAAATGTGTGGAAGTGTGCAAGGACTCTCCGTGTTGTGTTTCTCACACAGAATGCTCGCTTTAGGTGGCTTCCATGCAATGCTGTGGTCGTCCTGGCTCTCTAACCTGCAGAGATAATGCCAATATCCTTGGCTTAAAAAAAAATCCTGAAGCAAGGGAAGGTCCATTCTAGAGTCAGATTTGAAGGCACCTAAACATTAGAGGGCATAGAAACAAGAAACAGTCCAGCGAACCAGACGGGAGAGACTTGGAAATAAAGCTAACTATCTCTGCCATATCTTGGTGTTCAGTAATTTTCAACAGAAAAGATAAAGCCGAATGATTGGAGAGAAGAACTGTTTCTGGAACACCTGTTTATTACCACCCAACTGGGATCTGACCAGGGTTCTATACAGCTGGCTCTTGAACTCAATCCCACGGTTTGATGAAGGACAATGCACCGTATGCGTTCTTAACCACAGAGTCAACCTGCGCAGCAGCTTTGAGTATCATATGGATACGGATCCCAAGATCCTTCTGATCCTCCACACTGCCAGAAGTCTTACCATTATTACTATATTTGACCTACCAAAATGAACTATCCACAACACTTCCAATCTTTGTCTCATCTGCACATATACTAACCAATCCCTCCACTTCCTCATACAGGTCATTTATAAAAACACCAGGAGATTTTGTGGTAACATACTTATTATTCTTTCTACTTCTCTTCTGTTATCTATATCTGTGCACTTGTAATGCTACTTTGACACTGTAATATTCATTGGGATCAAGAATGTTTCTATCTATCTATCGATCTTCTTGGGTTGTCAGTCGCAGAAGTGTATTGCCCACTCTGTTGGATTGAGCTGGTCAGGGATGAATGTTAAAACATTTCCTCAGTATCCATTCTATTAATTTCTCCCACAAGGGCATTATTGCTGCTTAATGTTGAATTATACTGTCAGACATTGGAAGATACAACTAAAACCTTAGATTTGTAGTACATTCATGTCGAGTATTTTCAAATAGTACAAGCGAAAACAAAAACAGAATACAGACTATAGTGTTATGGTTACGGATTCAGAGAAAGTACAGTGCAGGTGGACAACAACGTGCAGAGGCCATGACGAGGTAATCTCTGAGGACAAGAGTTCAACTTAAAATGCAGGAGATCGTTTAACGGGGCAAAAGCTGATACCGAGCCCGTTCCTTCGTGTTTTCAAGCTCTTGTACCTTCTGCTCGAAGCACGGGGAGAACAGAGAGTGTCACAGAGGGAAGGTACTTTGATTATCCTGGCTGCTTTACGGAGGGAGTGGAGAGTTTCGAAAGTATCTATGGAGAAGAAGGTGATATCCGTGATGGACAGAGATCCTTCCACATCTCTTTGCAATGTCCTTCGGTCTTGGTCAGAGCAGATGATATGCCAAACTATGCTTCTTCCCAGTAGTCTACTTTCGAACTTGTACGTTTCATAATTGGCACTTGTCAACGTGACGTGACGAATTTTCTTTGCTGAGGACGTGGACGCAGTGGTGTGGCTTAAAGGAAGTAGCGTTGACCTGCTTTACTAGGATAAACTATCGATGTTATTTACTCCTAGAAAGTTAAAGCTCTCAAATATGTCCACCTCAGAACCATTGGATGATCCAGGGGTATCATCGCTGTTTCGTTGTTCTTCCTGAATCCAGGTCTTTGGGTTTGGTAACATAGATGAGATGTTGGATGTCCGCTCCATGTAACTGGACTCACCAAACCCTTCGTCTTGTCTCTTTCTGAGATCCGGCCATCTATGGTGTTACCATCTGCAAACTTTTCCAAGTAATGCGGATAAAGTTGAAGTTTTCAGTTCAGCACGTGCTTTCTACGCGTTGGATAATATATGGTGATGAATGCGAAATTCGACTGCATGTTCGTTCCATGACCTCTGCTCTTAAAGTAGTAAGCGTCAGCTCATCGAACTCCGCAGAAAGTGTATTTCAGAAACTCTTCTCACTGCAGAGCACTTAGGGCTGTAACACCTTGTTAAGCTACTGTTATTCATGCTACAATGTCAATGTAAATAAGGGAACTGAAACTTCCGGAAAATAAATACAAAGCGCATTAAACCTAAATAAATCTGCGCACTATTTGGAAGGAGAGACGTGGGAACTTAATGGCTCATGAAAACTCAATAGACGGTTCTCGCATTAACGGACGTCTGTGGCAATGTACTGGCCACATACGAGGGTCGGAGGTAACTACAGCAAATATTTTTGCAATGGTAACTGACAGGGGTCAGTTGAATTAGTGTTAGACTGAAGATCGAAAGGTCCCTTGCTCAGTCTGGGGTTTTAACTCTGCGAGTCATTAATTTACTGTTCGCCGTTTCGAGACATGGTTTAAGATGTAGGCTTTGAAAGTGATGCAGCTGGTAATGCCGTTGCATTGCCGGTTCAACATTGGCTCCAGGTGATGCATTTGTGATTTTTTGCCATTGTGTACTGAATGCATATCTTTCGGTTACACCAGCTACCTGCCATACCCGAAATATGTGCAGGTTAGGTAAACTGGCCACTGTGACTTGCCTTCGTGTGAAGGGTACTGCTTACCTGTGCTACAAAACAAACAACAAATAATAACACTAAATACGGCGCTGCCGAAGTGGGACAGTGGCATTTCTTCCCCGCGTATTACTTCCATATCCTTATTCCAACACTTCTCATTTTTTATCCATCTGTTGATCAATTTCTCTCATCGCTCTCACCCATCGTTTCTCTTTGTAGCGCTTTCTTTTTCCCTTGCCGCAAATCCTATCTATTGGGATGGAAGACTTCACCATAGTTATCATATAACACTGCGAGCGTCTGTTGCTATGGAATTCCACTGAATCTGGATATTAATCGAACTGCATAAATAACACAAATAGACATTATGAAGCATTATAAATTTAGAGCGTGTGTGATCACAGTAATAGAGATCCGTGCCACCAGTGTCCAAAGATTATTTTGTGCCGTTATCAATATGGATTTATGGAATTAAATAGTTCAGTTTCATCCTCTCTAAACTTGTTACAAATATACTTAAACTAGGTCGGTGCCAGTCCGGGATTGCAAACATGTCTCCAGCAATTAGCTTTTGACACTGCCTTTGACAAGATATAACCTAATGGTATATGGGAAACGTGCTAGAATCAGATAGAAATAAATGAGTCTTTATTAAGCACGAATAATATGCTGTTGGCTATTTCTATGTATTATTATTTTCACTTGAATAATATATATTATTTATCTATCAATAATGATCTGTGGACAGTCAGAAATTTTTTCCCAGGGCTGAAATGGTTCACACGGAAGGGCACAGTTTTAAGGTGCTTGGAAGTAGACGCAGAAGAGATCACAGGGGTTAAGGATTTACGCAGAGAGTGGTGAGTGCGTGGAGTGGGCTGCCGGCGACGGTGGCGGAGGTGGATAAGATAGGGTTTTTTAAGGGACTACTGGACAGATACATGGAGCTCAGAGAAATAAATGGCTATTGGTAACCTTGGGTAATTTCCAAGGTAAGGACATGTTTGGCACAGTTTTGTGGGCTGAATTCCTGTATTGTGCCGTAGGCTCCAGACAACCATCTGGAGGAGTAGCAAATCAAAATCTCTCCTGAGTTTGCTGAATACACAACACTAGTTTGGAGTTCAAAATGATATTACATGGTTCAAAATGCTGTTTGAATGAATGAACTCAAACTTTGAGTTTAATATATAACCTGATGACGTCATGCAGTACTGGAAGAGAACGCAATAGGCAGATATTACACAATTAAAGTTATATATCACTTCATTGGACTACAGAAGGATATGAGGTTGCCTGAAATGAAAACCGCTCGCAGGGAGATGCAGCAAGCGGTAATAGAGGCGAACTTCATATTGTTTATTACGTAGTAATTACAGACCTCCAACTCGAATAACACCATTCAGCTACCACCCTCTGTCATCTATGTGCAAGCACTTTCTGAATCCAAACAGCCAATTCACCGGGGATCCCATGCATTCTAATCTTTAGGATTAGCCTCCCATGAGTCACTTTGTCAAACACTAAATTCTATGTAGACAACATCCACTGCTCCACCTTCATCAGTCTCTCTCTTTACCTTGTTAAAAACACAAGCAAGTTGGTAAAACACGACCTGCCACGGAGAAACCAGTGCTGGCTCTCCCTGTTTAGGCCACACGTTTCCAAGTATCCTGTCCCCAACAATTTTCTTCAGCATTCAAAAAGGCAATTTTTGACTTGGCCTTGGCGTTGTGCAGGCTTCCATAACCGTGTCATTACCTTCCTCACTGATTTTCTCTGCATTCAACCATTGAATTACCGCGCACAGATATGGAAGTAAGTCCCTTGGACCACTCCTGGTCAGTCCTCTACACTTTGTGCTGTAAACCTGGGTGACACGACCAACAGCGAAGGCAGAACGTCCTGTCTCTGCCCACATAGCTCTTCGATTTATTGAGACACGCAAGCCTCCAAACCCTACTACAAGGACATATACTTCTATGAGGATTAGAGAATACTTCTCTGCAATAGAGATGGAGGCTAACCAGAATCCTATTTTAACTGCCTCTTTCGCCTTCTGAAGTCACTTGAACAGTCTCGGCTCCCAACTTACAATATAGCCACGCCAATAATCATCTCTATGTTCAAATCACACACATTAATTGCAAAGTGCCTCATTGCATGAACAATCTTGAGTTCTGCAAAATGGCCGGTAAACCCTGTCAATTTTTGTTTCGTCACTCTGACACTTACTCATGACAAGTGTCACGTACTCCGTGACCGGGTTAAAAACCAGCAGAAATGGAAAACACATTGGAGTCTGTTATTATTAGTAACTAATAGTGTTTATTAGTAAACTAAGCAATACAGTACTATAAAATGTAGATATATGAAACGGGTTAGCAATGATACATACAGAAGTGTGGAAATAGGAACCAAAACCTGACTCTTTCACCAGTCTTACGATGGTGAAGTGTTCAGTTCAGTTCAGGTCGAGGTAGTTGTTTGAGTATCGTTGGAGCGAGAGAGAGAGAGGTGATGAGAGGTGATGCCGTCGACTTTCCCGTTGTCCTCCGAAGCCCTGTAATGGTGACCGACTATGACCAGGATACGTACGACCGTTCTTCAGTGGTGGAACTATCACCCAGGCAAAGGAGGACGCACAAATAGTTCCCCACCGGTGGGACCTTTTCACACTGTGAGCCACTGATCGATTTCCTCGAACCGATCCTCCAAACCCCCCCTTCACGTGGGTGCACAAAGCTCGCTCAGTGTCCCGTGGAGTGTCTGCCTGTGTCTAAGAAGACCTGCTTTTTATCTCCACATGCTGGACACCGGCTGTCCATCAACCGGCTCCGCCCTGCTGTCTCTGCAGGAATCTTAACAAGCAGGCAGAAGTGTCCTTGGAGAAAAGGTAAACAATCAGCCGAGGAACCATAGCATTACATTTTGTGTCTCTCTCTCTTTCATTAGCACTGGACACCTCTCCCTTTCTCTTTCAATAGCAGCACAGTTCATAGGGTCAATTCTGGACCCCGCTTCAAACTTGGTTTGCCCATCACACAAGCAACGTCTCCCTCGATCTCAAGCACCACAAGACTGTTTGCGCTAGGATGACTGGTTTATCGAAGGATTTGAGAATGTCATTCCATTCAGAGGTTTAACTAGGATTTCATGTGAAAAGGGGAAATACTGCAAATCAAGATACGGTAGACCATTAGCAGTGGGTAACTGATTATGTTTCAATTTTTATTTTAGTTCCTGCGGAATTTGTAAAAATCTCGAATCTATCGTCAACGTGCAGGAAGCTATTGCAAGCAGCAGCAGGCACTGTGCTCCCAAGATAAGCTGCTTACGTAATCTTCCCTGGAACGGTAGTAGTGCTGGAGAAAATCAGGACCTTGAAGCCCTCAATTGGAGTGGAAATCCGCAGAACTCGTTCTGAACCAACTGAAAAATATGCTGGGTCATCCGAAGTCCTTACCGTTCCACTGTTTGTGAAATGCAATGAAAGAATTGTTGCCATAACATGAGGCGAACCGTGTGAACTGGCTTTGTATCTTTGTCAGAGCAGGAACAAGAGAGAGCAGCGAAAATGTGTGTATTTCAAAAATGCAATTTGTTTCTTCAACAATTTTATCTTACCACAATAAAGAGTATTTCTGTGAGCTCTGTGCCTCAGTGATTAGCAAGTTGGCCTTCAGCTCCTGAGTGATCAAATTAAAGGTTAAAGTGTTGTGGTTTCAAGTCCAAAAGAGGCAGTATTTTTTCCTCATTCGTAACAATGATAAACCTGGTCAGATTTTGAGTGTCACGTGACCTCACGTGGCCGGTGCAGTACCTAGCAATCCAGGACATTGCTTGAAACGTCGGGTCAAATTTCGAGGTTTATAGCCCTGAAATTGATTTTCTTGCGGGCATACTTAATAAGTCCATGATTGAATGATAACCAGAATACAATCAATGAAGAACCGCGCCAACTTACGCGTTCAAGTGTGCACAAGTCTAACGATCTGTGCACTTGAAAAACTGAAGCTAATAATCATAAACAAATAATCAATAAATATCGATATTTAAGATGAGGAGTCCTTGAAATTGAGTCCGTAGCTTGTGGAAACACTTCAATGATGGAGCAAGTGAAGTTGAGTGAAGTTATCCCCTGTGGTTCAAGAGCATGATGGCAACACCCTAATTAGATGATAGTCGTCTGCCGTGGTCAATATAATTGATCGGCTAAAATACGAATGCGGTCAGCGTAGTCGATTATTCACAAGACAATAAATAAATTATTAAGTAAAGTAAAACGATATGTCACAAGGTTGGTGGACATTAGGAGTTCGGCAGAAAATTAGATCTACCAGGACGTAACCGACTGGCAGAAATGAGAACTCCACTCCCTGCAGATGCGCAAAGATGTTTGAGTTTCTTATATTTCAGGAAACAACGGTACTCTTCAACTCGGAATCTGTTGCCCCACATCACACACAAGTAACCAGTTTGCAGGGTATCTAGTCCACACATAAACCCTGATTGAAAAACATCTCTTAAAAGGCAATTGGAAAAAGAGTGCTGATGAAACAATTTCTACTGCGGAACAATTACATCTCAGTACTGCTTAATCATAAAACAAATCCATAAAATTTGTTTCAGCTCGTTTTCAAGGTATGATTCTATTTGGGAACGCCTTTAAATTTCTCGGAGAGGGTTAAGTGTAGATATTCTAGAACGGTGTGAGCGTTCTAATTTGCAGCGTTCGACTGCGGACGCTGGGACGCTCCATCTGAATGAAAACCTTGCAGATATTGTGTAGGCCTGTAAAGATCACTGAACGTGACATCATAGGTAGATAACCGTGATGTTACTCTTCGCATTTGGTGAACATTAAAAGCTAATGGGCGCAGTTACACACTGACAATATTCGTGATAATTAGCGTCCTTGCACTGACATCTGGAGTATCGTTGTTTGACACCCGGCAGAATCAAAATACGTGTTAGTGTGGCCGAGCGGTCTAAGGCGCTGGATTAAGGCTTCAGTCTCCAAGGAGGCTTGGTTCGAATCCCACCACTGCCATGTGTATACATATTTTGTTGCAGTATTAAAGTGAATTCCGGAATGTTTTCCATTATAAAATGTAACAACCAGAAATCATTATGGCGACGATCCAGTATTGCTGCCTGGGTCATTGATAACACTGCGGAGCCACAGAACACTCCAGACTGGGCGCGGGGGGTGTCGTGCAGTGGAGACGTGAGGTTCGTGGTCTCTATTTATCGAACATTGCGGGTGTAAGAGTATTGAACAGCTGTACGTATTCTCGCTCCTTTCTATTACGACATCTTTTCGGTTTCTTGAAATATACAGGGAACTAGTCCTAATTCGATTTGCAACGCGATGTGAAATCATTTCTCATTAATACTACGGGAAGTTCATAAAGCACGTGATGACTGCGTTTTGGAAACGTTTGTCACCATACACCAACACTGAACTGCAAAAATGCTATAAAAAAGGTAAACAAGCTTCCCAGAAACGTCATCGCGTATCTTGCCCGGCAGACAACATCAGAACTGCAAAGTTTTCGAGAACTGTGTTTAATATGAGCACTGTGTTATTGTTGCATTCTTTTTTGTGACATTGTTCTTTGCGATTACAGGAGCAGTGTAATTTGTAATGCAGTTTATTCTCAAACATGGCAATTCGTCCCATAAAGTAAAGGCTCCGCTGGGAGTTGAACCCAGGATCTCCGGTTTACTAGACAGACGCTTTGACCAGTTAAGCCACGGAGCCCTTGCGCTGGCCAGCATATATTAAAATGAGACTGCGTAAATGAGATAAAACAAATTGGACCGTATTTAGACACTTATGCCGATATAGTTTCCATACATAATATGGCTTCCTACTCTCTCCGCAGCTCACTCGTTTTCAAGACATTGCTCCAAGTCCGAACTCAACCGAAACGTAGTGGAGGATCCACGATCCGTGAATCCTGATAAGCTGTGTGGAAATGTGCAAGGCCACTTAATGTTGTGTTGCCCAACATGAAAGCTCCGTGACGCTGGATTTCCCTCGCCCTTTCTTCCGAAGTCAAGACGCAATTGTTACCTTTTCAGATTAAACACGTTTTGATCAACGTTTTAGGTGGATTTCAAGCAATACTGTGGTCGTCGTGGCTCTCTAGCTCGAGGGGTAAAACCAATATACTTGGTCTAAAAATAAATTCCAGTGTTGAAACTGGGGAATGTCCATTTAAGATTCAGACTTGAAGGCACCTAAACATTTGAGGGCATAGACATAAGAAATAGTCCAGCTAACCAGACTGGACAAACCTGGGGAAAAAAGGACAAAAAAAAAACAACCAACTAGCTCTGGTATATCTATCTGTTCGGTACTTTTCAACAAAAGAGATAAAGGCGAATGATTGGGTAGAAGAACTTCTTCTGGAATACCTGTTTCTTACCGCCCAATACCATTGGCCGCTTCCTCTATTGATAGATAGATAGATAGATAGATAGATAGATAGATAGATAGATAGATAGATAGATAGATAGATAGATAGATAGATAGATAGATAGATAGATAGATAGATAGATAGATAGATACTTTATTCATCCCCATGGGGAAATTCAACATTTTTTTCCAATGTCCCATACACTTATTGTAGCAAAACTAATTACATACAATACTTAACTCAGTAAAAACATGATATGCATCTAAAATCACTCTCTCAAAAAGCATTAATAATAGCTTTTAAAAAGTTCTTAAGTAGTTTACTTAAATACATTGAGTCCTAACCCCGGCACTTTAACATATCTTACTCCTGGCGGTTGAATTGTAAAGCCGAATGGCATTGGGGAGTATTGATCTCTTCATCCTGTCTGAGGAGCATTGCATCGATAGCAACCTGTCACTGAAACTGCTTCTCTGTCTCTGGATGGTGCTATGTAGAGGATGTTCAGGGTTTTCCATAATTGACCGTAGCCTACTCAGCGCCCTTCGCTCTGCTACCGATGTTATACTCTCCAGTACTTTGCCCATGACAGAGCCCGCCTTCCTTACCAGCTTATTAAGACGTGAGGCGTCCCTCTTCTTAATGCTGCCTCCCCAACACGCCACCACAATGAAGAGGGCGCTCTCCACAACTGATCTATAGAACATCTTCAGCATCTCACTACAAACATTGAATGACGCCAACCTTCTAAGTCCCAGGTGTGGTTCACGGACCATATTCTGTCATTCATTTATGGCGCCAAGATGTCTTTGGTCTTCCATGTCTCCTCTGCCCTCCAGGGATCCAATGAATTACAGTCCGCATGATGATGTACTCCTCTCTTCTCATCACGTGCTCAATCCATCTCCAACGTTTCCTCATGATGATTGTGGTCATCTGCTTTTGATGGCATTGAAATAGCAGGGCGTGGTTAGAGATCTTTCATGGCCAGAAGATACGAAGAAACTTCCGGAGCCTCGTGATGTGGAATTACGGCAGCTTGGCAAGACAACTCTCTGTCATGTGCCGGCATTCTGACACCTACGAGAATGTGGACAGAATACATCTCTGGTACAGCTTGACCTTGTTGTGGACACTATGTTTAGTTGATCTCCATATGTTGCTCATTATGTTGCTCTAGCTTTTCTGAGTGTGCCTTGGATGTCGTCCATGGTCCCACCATCCTGCCAAAAGGTGCTGCTCAGTTCGGTCAATTTGCTAGTGTTGGGTATGTCGCTGCCTTATGCCTCGACTTGAGGGTGTTGCCTTAGTCTTCCTCTGGCTTACTCTGAGTTAGCTTGTCCTCCAAAGGCACAAAGGCGCTGCCTTCACTTGCATCTGCTGGTGTCCATGCCTTACTAATACGAGGTCATCCGCAATGTCAAGGTCTTCAAAAATACAAAATTGAGTCCACCTGATGCCTCGCTGCTTAACTTTCGTTGTTTGCCTCAGCAACCAGTCAATCGCCAGTTAAACAGTATCACCGACATCACAGAGCCCTGCCTGATTACTGGCTTGAATTCAAGCCTCAGGTTGAGAAACTCTGGATAAAGAACTTTGTGTCACATTAACACCTCAAATAATGTTCATTGAATCGGAATGATTGCTTCCGCTCTCCTTATACAGAAAGATCCGAGATAAGAACATGCTGATGGTTTGGGATAGCTGGACATTGTTATCTACTATGAGAATTGTTTTGAAGTCCGTTTACTTCAAAAGAGTATGAAGGGATAAAAGTGTCTAAGTTTGCTGATGACGCTCGGCTACATGTTAATGTGTGCAGGCAGGATGGCGCTCGGACACTTCAGGAGCATATTGGCAGGTTAAGCGAAATGCGTTTCCCGGCAAATGGGTTGTAACTTGCACCATGTTGGGAAAGGCGTAGCGTAATTGAAAGGCCACAGATTGAAGGGCACGAGCACTGGAGTCAGATATATACGATTACTTTTGCGATGATATTAGTGAGTGCCAGGGGAAAAAATATCTGAATTTATGAATGGTGTGTATATGCGTGGTAAAAACAGAGTTACGTATATACTGATAACTGTACAATGACTTAAACCGTCGGACGAACCTGACTCCGGAATCCATCGACATTGTATCCGTTAGGACCTCCTGATTAATGCTTATTAGTTCTAGAGATGTACAACCTCTCCATCAATAACCGTCTATGATATTATCTTACTTCTATGCAACTGAGAAGCTCGAGTAAGTTTAAGAATTCCCACTCTCACTCCTGTGCAGGGTTATTTCTGTTTGGAATATTTGTGACTATGGCGCCGACAGACCATCCCAGTTACTCACCACACTGCATAAACAATCTATCCCTGACATCCCCTTTGTACCAACTTCCAAGCACCTTGAAACTGCGCCCTCTCGTGTTAGCCATTTCCACCCTGGGAAAATGCCTCTAACTGTCCACATGATCAATGCCTCTCATCATCTTAAACACCTCTATCAGATCACCTCTCATCCTCCGTCGCTCCATGGAGAAAAGGTAAGTTCACTCAACCCATTCTCGTAAGGCTTGCTCCCTAATTCAAGGCAACGGCCTTGTAAATCTCCTCTGCACCCTTTCTAAAGATTTCACATCCTTCCTGTAGTGAGGCGATCAGAACTGAGTACAGTACTCCAAGTTAGGTCTAACCAGGGTTCTATATAGCTGTAATGTTACCTCTCGGCTCTCGAACTCAGCCTACTGCTGATGAAGGCCAATGTACTGTATGCCTTCTTAACCACAGAGTTAAACCGCGCAGCAGCTTTAAGTGTCCTATGGACACGGACCTCAAAATTCCCCTGATCCTCCACACTACCAAGTCTGACAATTAATAGTATATTCTGCCATCATATTTGACCTATCAAATTGAACCACTTCACACTTATCTGGGTTGAATTCCTTCGGGAAGTTCTCAGTCCAGTTTAGCATTCTATCGATGTCCCGCTGTAACCTATGACATCTCTCCACACTATCCACAACACTTCCAACCTTTGTGTCATCAGGAAATTTACTAACCCATCCCCCTACTTCCTCATACAGGTCATCTATAAAAACACGAGGAGATTTTGTGGTAAAATATTTTTTATTCTTTCTACTTCTGATATCTATATCTGTGTACTTGTAATGTCACTGCGACACTGTAATTTATATCAGGATCAATTATGTTTCTATCTATTTATCGAACCTATTGGGTTGTCAGTCGCAGAAATATATTGTCCATTCTGGTGGACTCAGCTGCCCAGGGATGAATGTTAAAACATTTCCTGAATATCTATTCAATTAATCTCGCCCACAAAGGCAATATTGCTGCTTGGTATTGAATTATATTGCCAGACATTGGAAGATAAAAGTAAAACCTTAGTTTTGTAAGCCATTTTATCGATTATTTTCAAATAACACAAGGAAAAACAAAAACAGTGTGCCGGTTGCAGTTTCAGCGAAAGTACATTGCAGGTAGACGACAACGTGCAAAGGCCATGACGAGGTAGGCTCTGAGGACAAGAGTTCAATTTGAAAGGTGAGGAGTTCGTGTAACGGGGCAAAAGGTGCTACTAAGCCCCGTGCTTCGTGTTTTCAGGTTCTTGTAGCTTCTGCTTGAAGCACGTGGAAAACAGAGAGTGTCAAAGAGGGAAGGGCCTTAATTATGCTGACTGCTTTACGGAGGGAGTGGGAAGTTTCGACAGATTCCATGGAGAAGAAGCTGATCCCCGTGATGGACTGAGATCCCTCCACATCTCTCTGCAACGTCTTTCGGTCTTGATCAGAGTAGATTACAGACCAAGCTCTGCATCCTCCCAATAGCCAACATTCTAGCTTGTGCAGTTCAAAATTGGTAGGTGTCGACGTGACATGCTGAATTTTCCTTGCTGAGGAAGTTGGCGCATTGGTGTGGCTTAAGGATGTAGCTTTGAACTGCTTTTGTATGACAACCTATCGATGTTACTTACACCAAGAAAGTTAACGCTGTCAAAGATGTCCACCTCAGAACCATTGGCAGATACAGGGGTATCTGTTTCGTCTCGCTTCCTGAACCCAGGTCTTTGGGTATGATAACATTGCTGAGAAGTTGGTTGTCTGCCCCATGTAACTGGGCTCACCAATCTCTTCGCCTTGTCTCTTTCTGAGATCCGGCCCTCTAGGCTGTTGCCATCTGTGAACTTTTCCAAGCAATGCGGACAAAATTGCGGTTTTCGGTTCAGCACTTGCCTTCTAAGAGTTGGAGAATGTGGTAAAGCTGATGAATCTAAATTTCGACCTGATGTTCGTTCCAAGACCTCTGAACTTCATTTAGTAAGCGTTTATCTTAATTTCGGACCTCTGGTCATCTCTCTCTGCCGAAAGAGTGTTTCGGAAACTCCTGTCACTGCACAGGACTTCGGGCTGCGACACCTTGTTAGGATCCGGTTACTCATGCTACAACGTTAATGTAAGGAGGAGGACTGAAACACCCGGAAAATAAATAAAAAGAACATACACTATAAATAATTCGGCGCATTATTTGGAAGGCGACAGGAAGGAGCTCATGAAAACTCGATCGACGGTTCTCGCATTTTCAGACTGTCTACGATAACGTACACGAGGATCGCAGGTAAATACAGGAAATATTTTTCCAATGTTATCTGACAAGAGTCAGTTGGATTAACGTTAAAACCATAGAATCATAGAACATTACAGCACAGAAACAGGCCTTTTGGCCCTTCTTAGCAGTGCCGAACCATTTTTCTGCCTACTCCCACTGACCTGCACCTGGGCCATATCCCTCCAAACCCCTTTCATTCACGTACCTGTCCAAGTTTTTCTTAAATGCGAAAAATGAGCCCGCATTTACCACTTCATCTGGCAGCCCATTCCACACTCTCACCTCCCTCTGTGTGAAAAAGCCCCCCCCCCACCTCATGTTCCTTTTAAACTTTTTCCCCTTCACCCTTAACCCATATCCACTGGATTTTTTCTCCCCAGCCTCAGTGGAAAAAGCCTGCTTGCATTCACTCTATCTATACTCATCATAATTTTATATACCTCTATCAAGTCTCCCCAGATTCTTCTACGCTCCAGGGAATAAAGTCCTAACCTATTCAACCTTTCTCTGTAACTCAGTTTCTCAAGTCCCGGCAACATCCTTTTAAACCTTCTCTGCTCTCTTTCAACCTTTTTGATACCCTTCCTGTAATTCGGTGACCCAAACCGCACACAATACTCCAAATTAGGCCTCACAAATGCCTTATAGAACCTCACCATAACATTCCAACTCTTATACTCAATACTTTGACTTATAAAGGCCAATGTGCCAAAAGCTCTCTTTACTACCCTATCTACCTGTGACGCCATCTTTACGGAATTTTGAATCTGTATTCCCAGATCCCTTTGTTCCACTGCAGTCCTCAGTGCCCTACCATTTACCTTGCATGTTCTACTTTGGTTTTTTCTTTCCAAAGTTCAATACCTCACACCTGTCTGTATTAAACTCCATCTGCCATCTCTCAGCCCAATTTTTCCAGCTGATTGAGATGGTCCGGCTCAATCCGGGGGTTTTAACACTGCAGCTCATTCATTTACTGTTCGCCGTTTCGATACATGGTTTAAGATGAAGGTTTTGAAAGTGATGCAGCTGGTAATGGCGTTGCCTTGCCGGTTCAACATTGGCTCCAGGCGATGCCTTTGTGCTTTTCTGCTATGTGCACCGAATGCATATCTTCCGGTTACGGCAGCTACCTGCCAAACCCGAGATACGCGCAGGTGAGGTAAACTGGCCACTGGCCACTGTGAATTGCTTTCGTGTGAAGGGTACTGCTTACCTGTGCTACAAAACAAAAACCAATGTCCATATTCAGCGCATCCAAAGTGGGAAAAATGGCGCCGGTGATCTCACCGACACCTCATTTCTCTTTCTGCATTTCTTCCTCTCCTACTACATCTGTATCATTCCAACATTTCCCATGTTTTATCCATTGGTTGAGCAGTTTCTATCAACTGTCTCACTCATCGTCTCCCTTTCTGGCGTTTTTGCTTTTCCTTTCCCAATCTCTATTTATTGGGATGGAAGACTTCACCATAGTTATCATACATCACTGCGAGCGTCTGTTGCTACGGTATTTCATTGAATTTGGATCTTAATCGAATTGCATAAATAACCCCAATAACCATTACGAAGCATTATAATTTTGGAGCTCATGTGATCACAGTAGCAGAGTCCAAAGATTATTTTGCGCCGTTGTCAGTGTGGATTTATGGAATTGAATAGTTCCGTTTCATCGTCTCTAAACTTGATACAAATGTACTTAAACTATGTCGTGCCAATCTGGAATTGCAAACTTGTCTCCCGCTGTTACCATATTGACACTCCATTTGATTGAGGTATTAAATCCAATGGTGTGCCGTGGTGCCCCCATAGTAGCTGTATTATTGTCCCCAAGGCTGGTCCTCCCACTAGTAAAGTCGTTATAGGCATTAGAGACAAGAAATACACGAGCTATTTGTTGGTATGATAACCTTCACCTATCACTAACAATTCATGAAATTAGTCGATGTTTGGAGGGAGCGGGATTTTAGCCGAATAAGAGGTAAACTTATCAAAACATGTACAATCCTTTTCTTTTTCAATCTCTTTATTAGTATTAATAATATTATGAACAAAATACAATTGATATATTAAGAAAAGGATTACACACATACAAATTCTCATTACACATGAAAGAATAAATAAGCAATGATTACAGTATAAATGAGTTTTCCCAAAACATGAGCCATACAGTATAAGTATGAACAAGGTAAATCTAGGTATTTCATAATATATGATATAAAAAAAAACAGAAAAAAGAAAAAAATGTTTGCAAAATTGACTAAACTACTAATCTAATAGCTAATGAAGAAGAAAAAAGAAGCAAAAAAAGAAAAAAAAAGAAAAACTAGAAAAGGAAAAAAAAGGCTGTTTATAATATTTCACAAGAATACATAATCATCAGTGTCGTCAACTCCGATCCTCTCAACATAAATAAGACTAAAGCTGGAAAATTCAATAAGCTTGGAACAGGGTCATATTACATCATATGAAAATATTGAATAAATGGTCTCCATATATTTTCAAATTTAATGGAAGTATCGAATACACCACTTCTAATTTTTTCTAAATTTAAACATAACATAGTTTGAGAAAGCCAATGAAATACAGTGGGAGGATTAATTTCCTTCCAATTCAACAAAATATATCTTCTAGCCATCAAAGTGAGAAATGCAATCATTCGACAGGCGGAAGAAGATAAATGAAGTGAGTCCATCATTGGTAAACCAAAAATTGCGGTAATACGATGGGGTTGTAAATCGATGTTCAATACCGCAGAGATTATATCAAATATATCTTTCCAATATTTTTTCAAAAGCGGACATGACCAAAACATATGAGTTAAAGACGCGATTTCAAATTGACATCTATCACAAATGGGGTTTATATAAGAATAAAAATGAGCGAATTTATCCTTGGACATATGGATCCTATGTACGACCTTAAATTGTATTAATGAATGTTTGGCACATATAGATGATGTATTAACTAATTGAAAAATTCTATCCCAATTCTCAATAGGAATAATAAGATTAAGCTCTCTTTCCCAATCATTTTTTTGTCTTATAAAGGGGCTCTGAACGTATCTTCATAATTATATTATAAAGTTTTGATATAAGCCCTTTTTGAAAAGGGTTTAATTCAAACAAACTCTCCAAAATATCTGAAGACAAAAAATTTGGAAACGTAGGAAGTACCGTACTTAAAAAATGCCTAACCTGTAAATATCTAAAAAAAATGAAATCTAGGCAAATTATATTTATTAGATAATTGCTCAAAAGACATAAAACAATTGTCCGAAAATAAATCAGAAAATCTTAGTAATCCCTTAGTTTTCCAAGCCAAAAAAGCTTAATCTATAATTGAAGGGTGGAAAAAGCAATTAGATACAATAGGAATATTTAAAACGAATTGAGTCAACCCGAAAAATTTCCGAAATTGAAACCATATACATAAGGTATATTTAACTATCGGGTTGTCAATTCGTTTCGGCAATTTAGAAAGAGCAAAAGGGAGAGAAGTCCCTAAAATAGAACCCAGAGCATAACCTGGTACCGATTTAATTTCCAAACTCACCCAATGAGGGCCAAAAGAACCATCCCAGTCTTTCAACCAACATAGCAAATATCTAATATTAACTGCCCAATAATAAAATCTGAAATTAGGTAATGCCAACCCACCTTCCTTCTTTGTCTTCTGTAAGTATATTTTACCTAACCTGGGATTTTTATTCTGCCATATATATGAGGAAATTTTTGAATCAACATTAGTAAAAAAAAGATTTCGGAATAAAAGTTGGTACCGCTTGAAAAATATATAAAAACTTAGGTAAAATAACCATCTTAATAGCATTAATCTTACCTATCAGAGCTAAAGATAATGGTGACCACTTAGTAAACAAGCCTTTAATCTGATCAATTAAGGGTAAAAAATTAAACCTAAATAATTCTTTATGGTTTTTTTGTGATTTTAATCCCTAAGTAAATAAAAGAGTCATTAACTAATTTAAAAGGTAAATTTCCATAACTTGGGACCTGTCTATTCAAAGGAAACAATTCACTCTTATTAAGATTTAACTTATACCCAGAAAACTCACTAAATTGAGCCAACAATGATAGAACTGCTGGAATAGATTTCTCAGGGTTAGAAATGAATAATAATAAATCATCTGCATACAAAGATACCTTATGAATATCTGTCCCACGATTAATACCCGAAATATCCTGTGATTCTCTGATGGCAATTACCAAAGGTTCTAAAGCAATGTTAAATAGTAATGGGCTAAGAGAACAACCTTGTCTAGTGCCCCGAAATAAACGAAAAAAGGGAGATCTTTGATTATTAGTAAACACCGAGGCTACTGGAGTGTGATAAATCAGTTTAATCCAAGAAATGAATGTCGGACTAAAATTAAACTTCTCCAACACATAAAATAAGTAAGGCCATTCAACTCTATCAAATGCTTTCTCCGCATCTAATGAAATAACACATTCTGAAGTGCTATGTGAAGGAGTATAAACAATATTCAGTAATCTCCTAACATTGAAAAAAGAATAGCGATTTTTAATAAAACTGGTTTGATCTTCCGAAATAATTTGGGGTAATACCTTCTCCAGCCTGGAAGCCAGTAACTTGGAAAAGATCTTGGAGTCCACATTCAATAAGGATATTGGTCTATAGGATGCACAGTCAGTAGTGTCTTTATCTTTCTTCAGTATTAAAGAAATGGAAGCTCTATAAAATGATTGTGGCAAATTCCCCAATCTAATTGCTTCTTCAAAAACCCTGCATAACTAAGGAGAAAGAGTAGCGGAAAAACATTTTAAAAATTCTACTGTATACCCATCTGGACCTGGTGCTTGCCCAGAATTCATTGAGGAAATAACCCCTTTAATTTCTGCATCCGTAATCGGAGTATCTAATATTGAAAGATCATCGGATGATAATTTTGGAAAATTCAATTTCCCAAGAAAATCACACATGGTATTATGATCCTGAGGGAATTCAGATTGATACAGGGAGGTATAGAAGTCTTGGAATGACTTATTTATCTCATCATGGTTAACTGTCAAATCCCCATTCTGCTGACGAATCTTAGAGATTTGACGTTTAACCAAAACATTCTTCAACTGACTAGCTAACAGTTTACCCGATTTATCACTATGCATATAAAAATCAGATCTGGTTTTTATTAATTGATTTTCAATCGGAGATGTAAGTAATAAACTATGTTCCATTTGAAGTTCAACCCTTTGTTTGTAAAGCTCCTTACTAGGAGTGATCGAATATTTCTTGTCAATCTCTTTAATTTTATCAACCAATAAAAGAGTTTCCTTCTTAATGCGTTTTCTCAGACCAACAGAGTAAGAGATAATCTGTCCACGTATATATGCTTTAAAAGTGTCCCAAAGTGTTCCGCAAGAAATAACATCCGTGGAATTAGTTGAAAAGAAGAAATCAATCTGCTCCTTCATAAATTTAATAAAGTCCGGATCTTGCAATAAGGTAGAGTCAAATCGCCATTGTCTAACATTAGAAGCTGTATCCGTAAATTTAATAGAACGTTTTAATGGAGCATGGTCAGAGATAACTATAATATCATAATTACAACCAATTACCGAAGGAATAAAACAAGAGTCAATAAAAAAATAATCAATTCTCGAATAGGAATGATAAACATGTGAGAAAAAAGAAAACTCTTTGTCGTTAGGATGCCGAAATCTCCAAATATCAAAAACTCCATTATCAGTCAAAAAGGATTTAATACAAGTGGCCGACTTATTGGGTAAAGTCTGAATAGATATAGATTTGTCCATCAAAGGATTTAAACAACAATTAAAGTCACCACCCTTTATTAACTTATATTCATTTAGATTAGGTAAAGAAGTAAATAAGGACTTAAAAAAATCAGGACAATCCACATTTGGAGCATAAACATTAACCATAGCAACCTTTTTATTACAAAGTAAACCCGTAATTAACAAAAATCTACCATTCGGATCCGAAAGGATATCGTGTTGAACAAATGCAATAGAGGAGTCAATAAAAATTGAAACTCCCTTAACTTTGGCATTCGAATTCAAATGATACTGTTGACCCCGCCAAGACCTAAAAAAAGCGATATTTGTCCTCCTTCCTCACATGAGTTTCTTGTACAAAAATGATATGAGCATTAAGTCTTTGGAATACTTTGAAAATCTTCTTTCGTTTAATCGGATGGTTTAAACCATTAGTATTCCAAGACACAAAATTAATGGTCTGAGCCATGCTTCTAAAATCAACCTTTTGGTATAGAAAGGGTTAACCAAATTATAAACTCATGCACCCGGAGGAGGAACAAAAAATAAAGAGCGGACCCGGAAGTGACGACTTCGTAGACATATTTGTAGTTCAAAAACAGCCC
Source organism: Hemitrygon akajei (assembly GCF_048418815.1). Classification (NCBI taxonomy): domain Eukaryota; kingdom Metazoa; phylum Chordata; class Chondrichthyes; order Myliobatiformes; family Dasyatidae; genus Hemitrygon; species Hemitrygon akajei. The sequence continues at coordinate 65,355,619 of NC_133131.1, forward strand.
AAATGAAAAAACTAAAACAAACTGGTAAAAGAAAAATAAAATTAGAAAACAGACCATCCCCCCCCACAAGAAAAAGAAAAAAAGTCAAAATATGGCTAGAAAAAGGAAAAAATGAGACTAATTCTACCCCCATATCATCGGAAGACCACTCCGTATATAAAGGATATATATTAAAAAAAAACACCCCAACTTTAAAAATTATAATCACTATACTAAAAACCAAACTTCTTAATATACTTAGTTGTAAAAAAAAGAATATAATCACTAAAAGCTTATAAATCGCATTATAACCCAAACAAATCAAGAAATATTTAAACTATGATAAGCGATGCATTATAGGAAGAAGACGAGAAAATAAAAAATAACGTCATCTTAAACAAAACCAAGAATATTTTTCCAAAATACCACCATCTTAATAAAAAAGAATTTATCTTCGAAGGGTTAATAATATACCTTCGAGGGAAAAAATAATAGTCAAAAATATAGTATAATGGTTAAAGTGTATAAAACAGAGCGATTAATATAACGAAAACACACTTTAACTTAAATATAAAGTATAGGATAAACCTACACCAATAACCAGAGACTAACTCTGGTTTGAGGAATCGAAAACCATCTTACACGATCAGAATCACTCATTTATTATAGATTAGTGTCTGTGGCAGTAGGGAAGTTCTCCTCCAGATACTTTCTCGCTTCAGATGTAGAAAAGAAAACCTGGCGTGGAATATTCGACGGAGAGATTCTAAGCTTCGCAGGGTATAAGAGCGCAGGTTTTAGATTTTTCTCATAACATTCAGACATCAGAGGTTTAAAAAGAACCCTTTTCTTCATAACTTCAGGACTAAAATCTTCAATCAAACGGAAATGGTAATCTTGAAATTTAACCATTCCAACCCGCCGAGCCATACGAATAAGTTGTTCTTTGTCGTGTACATAATGAAACCGGACAATTACAACCGAGGGTTTAGCTGGAGCACTCACTGAACGACGCCAAATTCTATGTGCTCGATCTAGTAACGGGGGGGGGGGGGGCGGGGGGGTTCTCTGGGAAATCCGACGGGAACGCATCTTCTAAAAGTTGAGCAAAATATTTCGAAAGATCGTCTTTTTCTATGCCGTCTGGGAGACCAAGTATACGTAGGTTCTGTCTTCTGGACCGATTCTCAAAGTCGACACTCTTGGCTTTAAGTGTTTCCACCAATTTAATGGTCGAAATTAAATCCTGTTGCAATTTTTCAATTGTCAAATCTCGTTTCCGAGCTTCTTCTTGCAGAGACGCGATAAGAACTTGCTGCTGGTTAGTTACTGAATCCGTCTTAACCATATAATCTTGAAAAGCCTTTATATCTTGTTTAAAAATTTGTTGTAGTTCATCGAATTTTTTATCCAAAACCTCCATAAACAGTTCATAAGTTAATTCAGTGCGTTGCGGATGAGCTTGCTTCTTTCCAATACCGTTCGGGTTACGCCCCGGTTCTCGTCCTTTAGATCTAAGAGCCATTTCTCTTTGCATATCTTCAAAAATTCACGATAAACTCTTAACGATAAGCCCAAGAAAATAGCAAGAATCTTTTGGTGTAGGTAAAAATAAGTTGGATAAGGGTGATCAAAGGTTAAACAAAGTAAAGGTTATGGAGCGAATCTAAAACAGTACTCACTCCATGAGCGTCTCCCGCTGACTGAAAAACATGTGCAATCCAATGGGACATTGCAGATTACACGCTTCTGTTTGATTGTTTCAATCGCCGGAACTTAGTGAATAAAATAAAATTTCAATATTTAGAACTAATGGAAACAGGAGGATTTTCTCACACTTCCCTTTAATCTCTGCAATTTTCGGTTCGGAGGGTTCTGGTGGTTGGATCATTAGAAAAATGTAACTACGAATTCTGCAATTTTTGCAAGTTCCACGGGGGTTTCTCTCAGAAGAATAAATGGAATAAATGCTACTATTTAATGATTGTACATTGTAATATTCGCGGAAATTTTCAATAAAGAATTTTCAATTCTTCCGTTTTTGGAAGTTCCCTGGGGGTCTATTTCTGAGGAATCAATAGAATAAATGTTACTAAATAATGACTACATTGTGATATTCGGGAAATTTTCGCGAAGAAGTTGTCGCTTCTCCACCTATTGTTGCCAGAGGCCGTTTACCAACGTCGCCTGTATTTTATATATAACTGCTCGAAGCAACCTTTTCTCTGAGCATGAAATTTTACACGGCCTGGAAACTGTGTGGCTCTTTAATATCCTTCGGTTTTCTAAAACGCATACTGTGGGTATTTAGAGTGAAAGCTGAAAAATCAGCTAATAAGTATGAATAATGCAATATATTACAATAAAGAAAATCTGTCACATTTTCTTATCTGTTTTTCTCCGTCTGTCGTTATTGCCGGGATCAATTCAGTTACTGCGCGGCCATGCATACTGGCAGCTTAGAGGGGACAGTGCTGAGTACAAAGAATTGCACGGTGAAGACTGCGGTGATAGGTTTGTCAATAGCCTGCAGTCTGATCTGTGTAATAAACGTTCTATTATACTTCACATGGGGTATCCCAGCAATTGGCCAAACATAATCTCATCTGGGCAGTCTTCAGTGAAAGCATATTGTTTTGTTTACATAGAGTAACCACTGTTCTTTATGAAGAACGTTACAATTTAGACACTGTCTTCCTCAATGGCGTTACATAGAAACAGAGAAACAAAACAGTGCAGCACACGAACAGAACACGATGTTGTGCCGAACATGCTCAAAGGTAAAGTAAAACAAAAATTATTCCCTCCTGTCTGCATAATATCCATATACGTCCATCTTCCTCATGTCCACGTGCCTATCTAAATGTCTCATAAAATCCTCTCTTGTATTTGCCTCTACCACATACCAGGCAGTGCATTCCAGGCATCCAACCGTCAATGCTTCTCATAATGTTACTCAATCATACCTCGCCGCTCCAAAGGAACAGTCCAGTCTTGTCCAGCTACTCGTGATAGCGCATTCATGCTAAACGAGGCAGCAGCCTGCTAAACCTCCAAAACCTCAACACACTTCCCACAGTGAGGCGACCAGAATTGCATACAATGCTCCAGATGTGGCTTAAACAGAGTTTTATAAATTTGCAACATAACCTCTTGAATTTTTAATTCAATGTCTCGATAATAAAATTAAGCATTTTCCATAAGCCTTCTTTAACCACACTATCAACCTGTGTGTCCATCTTCATGGTACGATGAACTTCGACCCCAAGATCTCTCTCTGCTCAGTAACACTGTTAAGGGCATTGCCCTTAACAGTATACAGTCTGCTTGTATTTGTCCTACTAAGTTGACACACCCCTCAGTTATCTGGATTACAGTCCATCTGTCATTTCTCTGCCCACATAGAAAGTTAATCGATATGTTCTTTGTCAGTCTTCTACACAAGCAACAGTCTCAAGTCTTGGTATCATGCAGAAACTTACTCACCCACACATCTACATTTTCATCCGGGTCATTTATATACATCACAAGCAGCACAGGTTCGGCAGAACCCCAATAATTACAGACCTTTAGCTCGACTAACAGCCTTCAGATATTATCCTCTGTCATCTATGTGTAAGCCACTTCTGAATCCAAACAGCAAATTCACCGCGGATCCCATGTTAAGGACATTTGTAAAGTTAACAGTGATAGGACAACTGAACATTTAGAAATAAATCACACCTTTAGAGAATTTTATTCTAAACTTTATAGTTCTGACTCTCCTAAAGATAATACTGTAATGAATATTTTGAGACCAATTAAACATTCCTACATTTCCTGTTGATAACGGAAGATAGTTAGATCAACCTATTTCTTATGAGGAAATTGCCGAGGCTGTACGTTCATTGCACTCAGGGAAGGCTCCGAGTTCTGATGCATTTTCATGCTGTTTCCTCACTGTTTATACCTCATTTATGTTTAGTCTTTTCGGATTCCTTTAACTTGGGTAGGTTGCCACAGTCTTTTTATGAAGTTTCTACTTCGCTTCTCCTTAAAAAGAAAAAGAACCCAACTGAATGCTCTTCATACAGACCAATTTCCTTACTTAATGTTGTTACGTACCCCGTAACGAGTTAAAAAGAACCAGCAGAAATGGAAACACCTGGAGTCTGTCTTCCGTTATAAACTCCATTTTATTAGTAACTACTTGAATAAAGTAATATAAAATAAGATAAGGTAAACATATTAGCAGAGTATATGCATATATAAGTGAGTAAATAAAGTTCCCAAGCTTCCCAGCTCAGGTGGTTAGGCGATACAGCCTTACAGTGAGATGGTAAGTAATTTTTCAGTTCCAGAATTTGATTTGGGTGGAATTGGAGAAAGAGAGAGAGAGAGATAGAGAGTTGGTTTGTCTTCCCAATGCTGATGCAGATGCCAATCCTCCACGTCGACCTCCTGCTTCCAAAACTTAGTTAAAGTCACCACTTGTGATCACGGGAAGTGGAATGCCGGTTTTCCACAGTGAGCTGTCAACACAGGTCAGGGTTAAACACACCGATAGCTCCCCACCAGTCACTCCTTTGTCCACACTGTGAGCAAAAACCCCACCCTTGTCGTGAGCACACAAAGCTCACCAGTATCCTCCTTGCCTCTGGCGTCGTGTGTCTCTTGTGTGCCTGATTAAAAAGTCAACTGACCTTGTATATATCTCACAAGTGCGGAGCCCCAGCTGTCCATCATATGGCTCCACCTTCCAGTTCCCAAAGCAACTCAGAGACTTTCTCTCTCTCCCTGCTGCTGAATTAGCACACAAGCTGTTCGCTCCCTCTCTCTTGTTTAAAGGAACAGTCCACTTTAGAATAATCATTCAGATCTCATCACAATGTTGATACTAAAATCCTATCCAAAGTTCTGGCTTGTAGGATTGAAAATATTTTGCTATCTATCATTTCTGATGATCAGACAGGATTTATTAAAAATAGATATTCCTGCTTTAATATTCGTCGTTTATTAAATGTTACCTATTCTCCTTCTAAGGAGATATCGGAATGTGTGATATCCTTAGACGCTGAGAAGGCTTTTGCAAACACGAGGAAATCTGCAGATGCTGGAAATTCAAACAACAACACACACAAGATGTTGGTGGAACACAGCAGGCCAGGCAGCATCTCTAGGGACAAGCGCTGTCGACGTTTCGGGCCGAGACCCTTCGTCAGGACAGATACTTACTATCTTTCCTTTCAGTTAGTCCTGACGAAGGGTCTCGGCCCGAAACGTCGACAGGGCTTCTCCCTATGGATGCTACCTGTCCTGCTGTGTTCCACCAGCATTTTGTGAGAAGGCTTCTGAATGGGTTGAATAGAAGTATTTATTTAAAAACTGAGAAAAAAATAATTTTGTGCCCGATTTCATTCAATGGATTAAATTACTTTATTTATCTCCCTCTGCTCGGGTTTTTACTAATTTTCATAATTCCAAACCATTTAAACTTCAGCGTGGAACCAGACAAGGCTGTCCTTTCAGTCCTTTTCTCTTAGAACCCTTAGGGTTCCTTGACTCTTTGAGCCCTTAGCCCTTAGAACACTTAGCCATTGCTTTTCGAGAATCTAGTGATATCCCTGGTATTTTAAGGAGAGGTACTACCCACAAAGTTTCGCTCTATGTTGATGAGCTATTGCTTTTTATTTCTAATGTCGAGACTTTGTTATCTCCTGCGCTTTCTTTACACTCATGTTTCAGCCAGTTTTCAGGGTATAAACCGAATTTACATAAGAGTGAACTTTTTCCTTTGAATAATTTGGTAACAATTAATACTAACCTTCCTTTTAATATTGTAAGAATCAATTTACTTATTTTGGTGTAACAATTGCTTAGAATTATATACACCTACTTAAAGAAAACTTTCTTACCCTGCTGAATTATGTAAAAAGGGCACTATCAAATTGGTCACCCGTCTCTTTATCGTTGATTATCCGAAATAATTCTATTAAAGTGAATATTTTACCTAAATTTTTATACCTTTTACAGGCCTTAACCGCTTTTATTCCTAAATCCATTTTTGATTCTATTGATTCTATTCTATCTTCATATATATGGAAAAACAAACATTCTCGACTAAATAAAGTTCATCTTCAAAAAGCTAAAAAGAATGGAGTTTTATCTTTACCAAATTTTAGGTTTAATTACTGGGCAGTCAATATACAAAAGGTAACAAGGTGGATGAATTGAATGTGCAGATAGTTATTAATGAATATAATATAGTTGGGATCACAGAGACATGGCTCCAGGGTGACCAAGGATGCAAGCTCAACATCCAGGGATATTCAATATTCAGGAGGGAAAAACAGGAAAGAGAAGGAGGTGGGGTAGCGTTGTTGGTTAGAGAGGAGATTAACGCAATAGAAAGGAAGGACATTAGCCTGGAGGATGTGGAATCGATATGGGTAGAGGTGCATAACACTAAGGGGCAGAAAACGCCGGTGGGAGTTGTGTACAGGCTACCTAACAGTAGTAGTGAGGTTGGGGATGGCATTAAACAGGAATATTAGAAATGTGTGCAATAAAGGAACAGCAGTTATAATGGGTGACTTCAATCTACGTATAGACTGGGTGAACCAAATTGGTAAAGGTGCAGAGGAAGAGGATTTCTTGGAATGTATACAGGATGGATTTCTGAACCAACATGTCGAGGAACCAACTAGAGAGCAGGCCATTCTAGATTGGGTATTGAGCAATGAGGAAGGCTGAGTTAGCAATCTTGTCGTGCGAGGCCCCTTGGGTAAAGTGACCATAATATGGTGGAATTCTTCATTAAGATGGAGAGTGACATAGTTAATTCAGAAACAAAGGTTCTGAAATTTAAGAAGGGTAACTTTAAAGGTATGAGACGTAAATTATCTAAGATAGACTGGCAAATGATACTTAAAGGGTTGACGGTGGATATGCAATGGCAAGCAGTTAAAGATCGCATGGATGAACTACAGCTAGTGTTCATCCCAGTTTGGCAAAATATTAAACCAGGAAAGGTAGTGCACCCGTGGCTGACAAGGGAAATTAGGGATAGTATGAATTCCAAGGAAGAAACATACAAATTAGCCAGAAAAAGCGGCACCCCTGAGGACTGGGAGAAATCCAGAGTCCAGCAGAGGATGACAAAGAGCTTAACTAGGAAAGGGAAAAAAGCTTCTGAGCGATCAAGTTAAAGATTAAAGAATTGTGGTCTCAAGTCCCACGATAGTTTTTCCTCATCAGTATAATTATGAATCTGGTCAGATCTTGAGTATCATGCGATTTCACGTGACGGTGGAGTACCTAACAATCCAGGACATGCTTTGAAAAGTGCGCTTATGTTGACATATATTTCCCTGAGATTGATTTTCTTGCGGTCGTACTAAAAAAACCTATGAAAGAATAATAACCATAACCAACTTGCGCATTCTAGTGTGCACAAGACTAATGAACTGCGCATATGTAAAATGAAACAAATACAGTAATAATAATTTATTCAAAAGGCCAGATATTGAAGGGCACGAGCACTGGGATCAGAGATATAAGATTACTTTATCCGGTGACATTGGTGAGTGTCAGTGAAAAACAAAATCTGAATTTGTGAATGTTGCGTACAGGCATGGTAAACGTCGCCTTTTGTACTGATAATTGTTCAATGACTTAAAACATCTGCTGAATCTGATTCCAGAAGCCATCGCCATTGATTCCGTCAGAACCTCCTGATTAACGATCATTAGTTCTCGATTTGTATAACCTCTCCATCAATTAACATCTATAATATTGTCTTAATTTTATACAACTGAGAAGCTCGAGTAAGTTTACGAATTCCACCTCTCACTCCTGTGCAGGGTTATTTCTGTTTGGATTATTTGCGACTATGGCGCCGACAGACCATCCCACGCACTCACCACACTGCATAAACAATCTATCCCTGACATCCCCTCTGTACCTCCTTCCAAGCACCTTGAAACTGCGCCCTCTCGTGTTATCCATTTCCACCCTGGGAAAATGCCTCTAACTATCCACATGATCAATGCCTCTCATCATCTTAAACACCTCTATCAGATCACCTCTCATCCTCCGTCGCTCCATGGAGAAAAGGTAAGTTCACTCAACCCATTCTTGTAAGGCATGCTCCAGAATCCAAGGCAACATCTTTGTAAATCTCCCCTGCATCCTTCCTATAGCTTTCACATCCTTCCTGTAGTGAGGTGACCAGAACTAAGCACAGCACTCCAATGATGGTCTGACCAGGGCCCTATATAGCTGCAACATTAATTCTCGACAGTATCCATGGAGAAGAAGCTGATATCCGTGATGGACTGAGATCCCTCCACATCTATCTGCAATTTCTTTCGGTCTTGATCAAAGCAGATTACGTACCAAGCTGTGCTTCCTCCCAAGAGCCTACTTTCACCTCGTTTAGTTCAAAATTGGTACGTGTCAATGTGACGTGACAAATTGTCTTTGCTGAGGACATGGGCGCCGTGGTGTTGCTTATAGGATGTAGCCTTGAGCTGCTTTACTAGGACAAACTTTCGATGTTATTTACACCTTAGAAAGTTAAAGCTCTCAAACATGTCCACCTCAGAACCATTGGCAGATACAGGGGTACCTGTTTCGTCTCACTTCCTGAACTCACTTCTTTAGATTTTTTTCAACACTGGTGAGAAGTTGGTTGACTGTCCCACGTCACTGGGCTCACTAAACCCTTCTCCTTATCGCTTTCTGAGTTCCTGCGCTCTATGCTGTTGCCATCTGCGAACTTTTCCAAGTAATACGGATAAAAGTGCGGTTTTCAGTTCAGCACTTAATTTCTTAGAGTTGGAGAATATGATAAAGCTATGAATATGAATTTCGACTTATTGTTCCTTCCAAGACCTCTGCTCGTAAGTTAGGAAACGTTTATCTCCATTTCGGGCATCAGGTCATAGCACTCTGCAGAAAGTGTGTTTTGGAAACTATTATCACCGCACAGCACTTAGGGCTCTAACACCTTGTTAAGCTCCATTTACTCATGCTACAACGTTAATGTAAGGAGAAGAACTGAAACTTCCGGAAAATAAGTAGAAAGCGCATTACACCTAAATAAATCTGCGCACTATTTGGAAGGAGAGACGTGGGAACTCTCTGGCTCATGAAAACTTGATCGACGGTTCTCGCATTATCAGACTGTCTGTGACAATGTACTGGCCACACACGAGGGTCGGAGGTAACTACATGTAACTGAGTGGGGTCAGTTGGATTAGTGTTACACTGAAGATCGAAAGGTCCCCGGCTCAATCCGCGGTTTTAAGACTGCGACTCATTCACTTACTGTTCGCCGTTTCGATACATGGTTTCAGGTGAAGGATTTGAAAGTGATGCAGTTGGTAATGGCGTTGCCTTGTGGGTTCAACATTGGCTCCAGGTGATACATTTGTGCTTTTGTGCCATTGTGTATCGAATGCATATCTTCCGGTTACTGCAGCTACCTGCCATACCCGAAATACGTGCAGGAAGGTAATCTGGCCACCGTGAATTGATCTTCGTGTGAAGGGTACTGCTTACCTGTGCTACAAAACAAAAGAAAACTCCATATTCAGTGCTGCCAAAGTGCAACAGATGGCGCAGGTGAACATAACCCCATTTGCCTTTCTGCATTTCTTCCCCGCCTATTACAACCATATCCTTATTCCAACACTTCCCTTGTTTTATCCATCTGTTGATCAGTTTCTCTCATCTCTCTTAGTCATCGTCTCTCTTTGTAGCGTTGTCTCTTTCCCTTGCCGCAAACCCTATCTATTGGGAAGGGTGACTTCACTCTAGTTTCATATATCACTGCGAGAGTCTGTTGTTATGCAATTTCAGCGAATTTGGATATTAATCGAACTGCATAAATAACACCAATAGCCATCATGAAGCATTATAATTTTAGAGCGCGTGTGATCATAATAACAGAGTCCAAAGATTATTTTGTGCCGTTGTCAATGTGGATTTATGGAATTGAAGAGTTCCGTTTCATCCTCTCTAAATTTGATACAAATGTGCTTCAACTATGTCGGTGCCAATCTGGAACTGCAAACTTGTCTCCCGCTGTTACCATATGGACACTGCCTTTGAAAAGATCTGATTTAACGGTAAATGGGAAATGTGTTAGAATCGAATGGAAATAAACGAGTCTTTATTAAGCACGAAGGATATACAGTTGGTTAATTCAATGTGTTATTATTTCACTTCAATACCATATACTATTTATGTATCTATGTTAACAATAATGATCTCGAAGCGGTGCAAAGTGAAGTCTCCCCAGAGTTTGCAGAATACGGTACACAAAACTAGTTTGGAGTGCAAAAACGGCATTACGTGGTTCAAAGTGGTGTTTGAATGGATGAACTGAAACTTTGTAAAATGAGTTTTATAAATAACCTGGTGACGTTATGCACTACGGGAAAAGAACGTAAAAGGCAGAATATTACACAAATTTTGACAGATATTGCTTTACGGAAGGATATGCGGTTTCCCTGAAACGAAAACGCTCGCAGGAAGATGCAGCAAGGGGTAATAAAGGCAAACTTCATTTTGTTCGTTAGGCACATGGTTGGAGTTTAAGAATATGAAGTAGTAAATACAATGGTGTGCCGTGGTGCAACCACAGTAGCTGTTTTACTGTCCACAGTGCTGGTCCTCTCACTAATAAAGTCGTTACAAGCAGTAGAGACAATTCACAAGAAATTCACTTGCTATTTCCTGGTATGACAACCTTCACCCATCACTAACTAGTCACGAAATAAGTCGTTGTTTTTTGCGGGGTGAAGGGAGACTTTTGCCAAGAGGCAAATTTATCGAAACCTGTACGATCCAATGGGACATTACAGGTTGGATGCTCCTGGTTTCATTGTTCTAATCGCAGGAACAAATTTCAAATTTCAATATTTAGAACTAATAGAGGGAGGAGGATTTTCTCGCACTTCCCTTTAATCTCTGCAATTCTCGGTGCTGAGGGTTTTGGAGGTTGGATCATTAGAACAATGTAACTACAAATTCTACCAATTTGGAAGGTCCCTGGGGGTTTCTCTGAGAAGAATCAATGGAATAAATGCTACTAATTAATAACTGTACATTGTGATTTTCGGGGAAATTTTCGCGAAGAAGGTGTGGATTCTCCACCTGCACCACTCGTAACTTGCTAGCCACAGCAGTGGCGGACTTGTTTATCATCATAATAGAGGTTACACTGCAGTGAACGCATTGTATTGTCTTCCATGCAGCGTTCTCAGTATCACCCCCGTGGACAGCACAACCTTTGTCTTGTTCGTGCAGCTACCGACTGCTCGATGTGGCTCACCGTCACGTTAAACTTTGACCACTTTGTCGCAAGAGGCCGCTTACCAACGTCGCCTGTATTTTATTTATAGCTGCGCGAAATAACCTTTTCTCTGAGGAAGAAATTTTTACAAGGCCTGTAAACACTGTGGTACTTTAATTTCTTTCGTTTTTGTAGCATACATACCGTGGATATTTAGAATGAAACCTGAAAAATCACCCGAGAAGTGGGAATAATCAAATATATTACAATAAACAATATCTAAACAATATCTTTCACTTTCCCTATGTTTTTTTTTTTCCTTTTTGTCTTTATTATCGGGATCCGGCAACAAAGATTAAGCGCGCGGGAACATTTCAGTTACTGCGCGGTCAAGCACACGCCCAGCTCAGAGGGAACAGTGCTGAGTAGAAAGAATTGCGGTGAAAACTGCGGTGATAGGTTGGTCACTGACGATGGGGACAATATGAGTGAGGTTGATGTTCTGGAGAATGTTGTAATTAAGGGAGAGGAGGTGTTGGAGTTGTTAAAATACATTAGGACGGATAAGTCCCCGGAGCCTGACGGAATATTCCCCAGGCTGCTCCACGAGGTGAAGGAAGAGATTGCTGAGCCTCTGGCTAGGGTTTTTACGTCCTCGTTGTCCACAGGAATGGTGCTGGAGAATTGGAAGGAGGCGGATGTTGTCCCCTTGTTCAAAAAGGTATTAGGGATAGTCCGGGTAATTATAGACCAGTGAGCCTTACGTATGTAGTGGGAAAGCTGTTGGAAAAGATTCTTAGAGATAGGATCTATGGGCATTTAGAGAATCATGGTCTGATCAGGGACAGTCAGCATGACTTTGTGAAGGGCAGATCGTGTCTAACAAGCCTGATAGAGTTCTTTGAGGAGGTGACCAGGCATATAGAATGGGATAGTGCTGTGGATATGATCTACATCGATTTTAGTAAGGCATTTGACAAGGTACCACATGGTAGGCTTGTTCAGAAAGTCAAAAGGCATGGGATCCAGGGAAGATTGGCCAGATGGATTCAGTATTGGCTTGCCTATAGAAGGCAGAGGGTCGTAGTGGAGGGAGTACATTCAGATTGGAGGGTTGTGACTAGTGGTGTCCAAAAATGATCTGTTCTGAGACCTCTACTTTTTATTAACGACCTGGATGTGGGGGTAGAAGGTTGGGTTGGCAAGTGTGCAGACGACACAAAGGTTGGTGGTGTTATAGATAGTGCAGAGGATTGTCGGAGATCGCAGAGAGACATTGATAGGATTCGGAAGTGGGCTGAAAAGTGGCACATGCATTTCAACCCGGAGAAGTGTGAGGTGGTACACTTTGGAAGGACCAACTCCAAGGTAGAATACAACATAAATGGCAGGATACTTGGTAGTGTGGAGGAGCAGAGGGATCTCGGGGTACGTGCCCAGAGATCCCAGAAAGTTGCCTCACAGGTAGATGGGGTAGTTTAGAAAGCTTATGGGGTTTTAGCTTTCATAAGTCGAGGAATCGCGTTTAAGAGTCGCGATGTAATGATTCAGCTCTATAAAACTCTGGTTAGGCCACACTTGGAGTACTGTGTCCAGTTCTGGTCACCTCAGTGTAGGAAGGATGTGGAAGCATTGGAAAGGGTACAAAGGAGATTTACCAGGATGCTGCCTGGTTTAGAGATTATGAATTATGATTAGAGAATAAGGGAGCTAGGGCTATACTCTTTGGGGAGAAGGAGGATGAGAGGAGACATGATAGAGGTGTACAAGATATTAAGAGGAATGTATAGAGTGGATAGCCAGCGCCTCTTCCCCAGGGCAACACTGCTCAGTACAAGAGGACATGGCTTTTAGGTAAGGGGAGGGAAGTTCAAGGGGGATATTAGAGGAAGGTTTTTTACTCGGAGAGTGGTTGGTGCGTGGAATTCACTGCCTGGGTCAGTGGTGGAGGCAGATACACTAGTGTAGTTTTAGAGACTACTAGACAGGTATATGGAGGAATTTAATGTGAAGGAGGTTATGTGGGAGGCAGGTTTGAGGGTCGGCACAGCATTGTGAGTGTTTAAAAACTGCAATGTTTTTCTTCAACAGCTTTCTCTTTCTCAGATTTTGAGTGTTACGTGACTTCACGTGACGGTGAAATACCTAACAATTCAGGACATGGTTTGAAAAGTCAAGTCAAATTTCGAAGTATAGAGCCCTTAAGTTGATTTTCTTGCAGGCAAAGTCAATAACTCCATGATAGAATAATAACCATAATGCCGTCAATGAAGGACCGCACCAACTTGCGCGTTCAAGTGTGCACAAGCTTAACGAAGTGCGCATATGGAAAACGAAACAAATAATAATAAACAATTAAGCAATACATATCAAGAATATGAGATGAAGAGTCCTTGAACTTGAGTCCATTGGTTGTGGGAACAATTCAATAATGGAGCAAGGGAAGTTGAGAGAAATTACCCCCTGTGTTTCAAAGCATGATGGCAGAACCGCAATTAGATGATCGTTCTCCGCCGTCGTCCGCAGATATGCTCGGGCAAACGAGGAATGGGGTCCGCGTACTGACGAATGGGTACTTGTGTGTGTAACTGAGTCTTCTCCCTGCAGATCCATACAGATGTTTGCGTTTTCTATATTTCAGGAAACAACGGTACTCTTCAACTCGGAATCTGTCGCCGCAGAAACATACACGAAGTACCCACTTTAACAGGTGTCTAGTCCACACATAAACCTTGATGAAAAAAAACCCGCTGAAAAGGCAACTGGAAAAAGAGTGCCGACAAAACAGTTTCTGCTGCGGATCAATTACATCTCAATACTGCTTAATCGAAAAAAAAACAAATTCATAAAATATGTTTCAGCTCGCTTTGAAAGTTTGCGATTGTATTTTGGAAAGCCTTTAAATTTCTCAGAGAGGGTTAAGTGCAGATATATGTAGAACCGTTGTCAGCGTGTGCGTTCTAATTTGCAGTGTTCGTCTGCGGACGCTGGAACTGATCCACCTGTATGAAAACCCTGTAGGTCTTGGTGTAGGCCTGAAAAGGTCACTGAACGTGACAACATAGGTAGATAACCGTGATGTTATTCTTCGCATCCGGTGGCCTGATGGTCCATGCGCACACTGACAATATTCGTGAAAAATAGCGATAGCGTCCTTGCACTGACATCTGGAATACCGGTGTTTGATTCCCGGCAGACTGTAAAGGCCACACTGTCCCATTGTTTTCTCCGGTCTGCTCCAACGAAATATTGGAAGAGTTGAAAAATGGAAACTGCTTCAAGTGTCAAGCAAGTATGTGGGAGAATGTTCAAAGCATACTGTTTGAGCATATGGTATAACACCTTCTTTATTAATATAGTCAACCAATCCGCGTAATGGGGTAATGAACAAAAATATGTGGTAGTGTGGCCGAGCGGTCTAAGGCGCTGGATTAAGGCTCCAGTCTCTAAGGAGGCGTGGGTTCGAATCCCACCACTGCCATATTATGTATACGTATTATGGTTGCAGTACTTAAGTGAATTCCAGAATGTTTTGCAGTATATAATGTAAGAACCATAATTCATCGTGGTGACGATTCAGTATTGGTATTTGGGTCATTGATAAAACTGCGGAGCCACAGAACAGTCCAGATTGGGCGGGGGCTGCAGAGGACACATGAAAGTCGTGGCCTCAATTTATCGAACATTGTGGGTGTAAGAGCGTTTAACAACTGTAAGTATCCTCGCTTCTTTCTGTAACGCCATCTCTCCGGTTTTTTGAAAGCTTCAGCGAACTGGTCGGAATTCCAGTGGAAAGACCTTTGAAACGCGATGTAAAACTGTTTCTCATTAAGACTAGGGCAAATCCATAAAGTACGTCACGGCCGCGTTTTGCAAACGATTGTCACCATAAACCAACACTGCCATGCAAAAATACTCCAAACAGGTAAACATACTTCTCAGAAATGTCACCAATTTGATCCGTCGCCGTGTTTCTTGCCCGGCAGACAACATCAGACCTGCAAAATTTAATATGTACACTGTATTAATGTTCCATTCCTTATTGAGGAAATAGTTTTTTTATTTGTGATTACAGGTGCAGTATAATTTGTAATGTGCAGTTTATTCTGAAACTAAAGGCTCCGCTGGGAGTTGAACCCAGGATCTCCTATTTACCAGACAAACGCTTTGACCAGTTACGCCACAGAGCCCTTGCGCTGTCCAGCATCTGTCATAATGAGACTACATAGATGAGATAAATCAAATTAGACCGTATTTAGAGATGTACTCCGATATAGATTACATGCATAATATGGGCTCCTACTGTCTCCATAGCTGACTCGTTTTCAAGACATTGCTCCTCGTCCGACACTCAGCTGAAAGTTAGTGGAGTATCCACGAATCTTCCACATTCCACCACTCGCTGTGTGAAGAATCCCCCCGCCAAAGTTCCCTTTAAACCTTTCCCCCTTAACCCATGTCCTCTGTTTTTTTTTTCTCCCCTGACCTCATTGGAACAAGCCTGCTTGCATTCACTCTATCTATACCCATCATAATTTTATATACCTCTGTCAAATCTCCCCTCATTCTTCTACACTCCAAGGAAAAAAGTCTTAACCTATCCAGCCTTGCTCTGTAACTCAGTTTTTCAAGTCCCGGCAACATCCTTGTAAATCTTCTCTGCACTCTTTCAACCTTATCAATATCCTTCCTGTAATTAGGTGACCAAAACTGCTCACAATATTCTAAAGTCGGCCTCACCAATGTGTTATACAACCTTGCCATAATATTCCAACTCTTATACTCAATTCTTTGATTTACAGAGGCCAATGTATCAAAAGCTCTCTTTACTACCCTATCTACCTGTGACGCCACTTTTAGGGAATTTTGTATCTGTATTCCTAGAGTATTCCTCTGCTCTAGTGCACTCCTCAGTGCCCTACCATTTACCTTGTATGTTTTACCTTGGTTTTTCCTTCCAAAGTGCAATACCTCACACTTGTCTGCATTAAACTCCGTCTGCCATTTTTCAGCCCATTATTCCAGCTGGTCCAAATCCCTCTGCCAGCTTGGAAAGCTTCCTCGTTGTTCACTACACCTCCAATCTTTGTGTCATCAACAAAATTGCTGATCCAATTTACCACATTATCATCCAGATCATTGATATAGATGAAAAATAACAATGGACCTAGCACAGATCCCTGTCGCAGACCACTAGTCACAGGCCTCCACTCAGAGTAGCAATCCTCCATTACCACTCTCTGGTTTCTCCCACGGAGCCAATGTGTAATCCAATTTACTACCTCTCCATGTACACCTAACGACTGAATCTTCTTAACTAACCTCCCATGTGGGACCTTATAGAAGGCCCTACTGAAGTCCATGTAGACAACTTCCACTGCCTTAGCTTCATTCACTTTCCTTGTAACCTCCCCGAGAAACTCTAATAGATTTGCTAAACGTGATCTTCCACGCACAAAACCATCTTGACTCTCCCTAATAAGCCCCTGTCTATCCAAATACTTGTAGGTCCTATCTCTTAGTAATCCTTCCAATAATTTACCTACTACTGACGTCAAACTTAACGGCCTATAATTTCCCAGACTACTTTTAGAGCCTTTTTTAAACAACAGAACAACATGAGGTATCCTCCAATCCTCCGGCACCTCACCCGTAGATACTAAAAATTTAAATATATCTGCTAAGGCCCCTGCAATTTCAGCAATAGTCTCCTTCAAGGTCCAAGGGAACATCCTGTTAGGTCCCGGGGATTTATCTACTCCGATTTGCCTCAAGACAGCAAGCACTTCCTCCTCTTCAATCTGTATTGGTTCTACTTGTTTGCCTTATTTCCATAGACTCCATGCCAGTTTCCTTACTAAGTACAGTTGCAAAAAAAAAACCATTTAAGATTTCCCCCATTTCTTTTGGTTCCATATATAGCCGACCACTCTGATCTTCAAGAGGACAAATTTTATCCCTCACTGTCCTTTAGTTATTAATATACCTGTAGAAGCTCTTTGGATTATCCTTCACCTTGACTGCGAAAGCAACAACATGTCTTCTTTTAACCCTCTTGATTTCTCTCTTAAGTATTTGTTGTACTTTTTATACTCCTCATGCACCTTATTTGCTCCCTGTTGCCTGTAAATGTCATACATCTCCTTCTTCTTTATTATCAGAGTTTCAATATCCCTTGAGAACCAAGGTTCCTTATTTTTATTGACTTTGCCTTTAATCCTGACAGGAACATACAAATACTGCACTGTCAAAATTTCCCCTTTGAAGGCCTCCCACTTATCAGTCACATCCTTACCAGAGAACAACCTGTCCCAATACATGCCTTTTAGATCCTTTCTCATCTCTTCAAATTTTGCCATTTTCCAGTTTAGAACCTCAACCCGAGGACCAGATCAATCTTTACCCATGATCAGGTTGAAACTAATGGTGTTATGATCACTGGAACCAAAGTGTTCCCCGGCACACACTTCCATCACCTGTCTTAACCTCGTTTCCTAATAGGAGATCTAATATTGCATCCTCTCGATTTGGTACCTCTATATATTGATTTAGAAAACATTCCTGGACACATATACAAACTCTACCCTGTCTAGACCTTTAACAGTCAGGGAGTCCCAATCAATACGTTGAGTTGTCTGCTATCTCTCTGCAGATTTGCTACTCCAATTCTCGCTGACTGTTGGGTGGTCTATAATACAACCCCATTAATGTGGTCATACCTTTCCTGTTTCTCAGCTCCACCCATATGGCCTCGGTGAACAAACCCCTAATCTGTCCTGCCTCTATCACGTCTCAAACATCGGAACCCTGCAACATTAAGCTGCCAGTTCTGCCGATCCTGTAGCCAAGTTTCACTAATGGCTATAATGTCATAATTCCACGTGTCAATCCACGCCCTCAGATCGTCTACCTTCCTCACAATACTCCTCGCATTGAAATAGACCTACCTCAGAAGATTATTACCACCACACACAACCCTTCTATTTGTGACTTTGCATGAAACTTTAACACCATTTATTTTCACCCCCGCTCCACTATCTACTCTGTCACTCTGGTTCCCATCCTACTGCAAATCTAGTTTATACCGTCCCCAATAGCACTAACAAACCTCCCTGCAAGGATATTGGTCCCCTTGTAGTTCAGGTGTAACCCGTCTCTCTTGTACATGTCCCACCTGCCCCAGAAGAGGTCACAATGATCCTGAAATCTGAAACCCTGCCCTCTACACCAGTTTCTCATCCGCCTGTTCATCCTCCAGATCATCCTATTAGTACTCTCACTGGAACGTAGCACAGGTAGCAATCCAGAGATTATCAATGTTGTGTTTCTCAACATGAATGTTTCATGATGCTAGACTTCCCTCACCTTTCTTTCTGAAGTAAGGCACGTGTTACCTTTTCAGATTAAACACGTTTTACTCAAAGTTTTAGGTGAATTCCATACAATTCTGTGGTCGTCGTGGCTCTCTAAGCTAAAAACCAATATCCTTGGTTTAAAAATGAATCCTGACGTTGAAGCTGGGGAAGGTCCATTCAAGAGTCAGACTTCAGTGCACCTAAACATTAGACGGCATAGACATAGACAGCGAACCATCCTGGAGAGACTTTGGGGGAAAAGCCAGCTATCCCTGCCAACTATCCAGCAAGCGTAAGTGCTACACCTGTCCCCAGACCTCCTCTCTTACCATCATTCAGGGCCCCAAGCAGTCCTTCCAGGTGAGGCAACACTTCGCTTGTGTGTTTTTTGGGGTCATCTATTGCATCCGGTGCCTCCGGTGCGTCCTCCTCTACATTGGCGAGACCCGACGCAGATTGGGGGACCGCTTCCTTCAGCACCTCCGCTCTGTCCGCCACAACAGACAGGATCTCCCGGTTGCCACCCACTTCAACTCTGCTTCACATTCCCATTCGGATATGTCCATACATGGCCTCCTCTACTGCCATGATGAGGTTAAACTGAGGTTGGAGGAGCAACACCTCATATACCGTCTGGGTAGTCTCCAGCCCTTTGACAAGAACATTGAATTCTCCAGCTTCCGGTAATTCCCTTTCTCTCGCTTCCCCCATCCCAGTTTCACTCTGCCTCCTCCTCCAGCTGCCTACCACCTCTTTTATGATTCTGCCTTCTTCGCATGTTTTTCCATTACATTCTCTCTTCACCTTCCCTGCCTATCTCCTCCCTGCTTCCCCTCCCCCACCCCTTGATCTTTCATCTGATTGGTTTTTCACCTGGCACCTACCAGTCTTCTCCTTCCCACCCTCCCCCCACCTTCGTAGGGCCCTACCCCCTCCCATATCAGTCCTGACGAAGGGTCTTGGCTTGAAACATTGACTGTTCGTTTCCACGGATGCTTCCCGACCTGCTGAGTTTCTCCAGCGTGTTTTACGTGTGTCTCTGCCATATCTATCTGTTCAGTGTTTTTCAACAGAAGAGATAAAGCCAAATAATTGGGTAGAAGATCTTCTGCTGCAACACCTATTTCTTATCGTCCATTAAGCTGCTGGCGTTGAGAACAGTCATCAAGGTCCATTATTTCTGTCTGTCTTTCACCGTCTCCTCTATTGTGTCCCAGGTGTGGTTCAGGGACAGTTTCCAGCCTCTGCTGAACGGCGTCAAGTTGCCTTTTTTCTCCCCTGTCCCCTCCGCCCTCCAGGGATCCAAAGAAGTTCTGTCTTGATGATGGAGTTGACCTCTCTTTTCATCACGTGCTCAATCCATCCCCAACGTTTTCTCATGATGATTGTGATCATCTGCGTTTGATGACATTGAAATAGCAGGGCGTGGTTAGAGATCTTTCATGACTAGAAGATACGAAGAAACTTCTGGAGTCCCGTTCTGTGGAATTATGGCAGTTTGGCAAGTCAGCTCTCTGTCATGTGCCGGCATTCTGACACCTACAAGAATGTGGACAGGACACAGCTCTGGTACAGCTTGACCTTGGTGTGGACACTGTACTTAGTTGATCTCCATATTTTGCTCATCAATGGGAAGACGTGTCTAACTTTGCTGAGTGAGCATTGGATGTCGATCTTGATCCCAGCATCCTGCCAAATATTGCTGCTCAGTTAGGTCAATCTGCCGGTGCTGGGTAAGTGGTTGCCTTATGCCTCGACTTGAGAGTGTTGGCCTCAGTCTTTCTCTGGCTTACCCTGAGTCAGCTTGTCCTACAAAGGCACACACGCGCTTTTTTCACTTGCATCTGCTGGTGTCCATGTATTATTAATTGGAGTTCATCCGCAATGTCAAGGTCTTCTAAAATAGAAAATTGAGTCCAAATTGCCTCGCTGCTTAAATTTTGTGGCTTGCCTCTTCAGCCAGTCAATCGCCTGGTTAAACAATATCACCGACATCATACAGCCTTGCCTGATTATTGCCTTGAATTCAAGGCTCAAATTGCGAAACTCTGAATAGAGAATTTTGTGGCACATTGACACCTCAACTGATGTGCCACGAACGATGTTTTAAGGTTTTTCAATCAATCGGAATTATTGTGTTCGCTTTCCTTACAGAGAAGGAACCTAGAAAAGTACATGCTGGAGGTTTGGGAAGGTCGGACATTATCAGCTACACGAGAATTGTTTCGATGTTCGTTTACAGTATAAAGGGATGAAAGTGTCTAAGTTTGCTGATGACGCTCGGCTACATGTTAATGTGTGCAGGAAAGATGGTACTCGGACACTTCAGGAGCAAAGAGGTTGGTTAAGTGAAAAGCATTGCCCGGAAGATGGGTTGTAACTCGCACCATATAACCATATAACAAAACTAAGCCCATAACTCTCCATTCCTTTCCTGTCCATATACCTATCCAATTATTTTAAATGACAATATCGAAACTACCACTACAACTTCTACTGGAAGCCCGTTCCACACAGCTACCATTCTCTGAGTAAAGACGTTCCCCCTCGTGTTACCCCAACATTTTGCCCCTTAACTCTCAACTCATATACTCTTGTTTGAATTTCCGCTACTCTCAATGGAAAAAGCCTATCCACGTCAACTCTATCTATCCCCCTCATAATTTTAAATACCTCTATCAAGTTCCCCTCCACCATCTGTGCTCCAAAGAATAAAGACTTAACTTCTTCAATCTTTCTCTATAACTTAGGTGCTGAAACCCAGGTAACATTCTAGTAAATCTTCTCTTTACTCTCTCTATTTAGTTGACATCTTTCCTATAATTCAGTGACCATAACTGTACACAATACTCCAAATTTGGCCTCACCAATGCCTTGTACAATTATAACATTACATCCCAACTCCTATACGCAATACTCTGATATATAAAGGCCTGCATACAAAAAGCTTTCTTCACCACCCTATCCACATGAGATTCCACATTCAGGGAACTATACACCATTTTTACTAGATCACTCTGTTCTACTGCATTCCTCAATGACTTACCATTTACCATGTATGTCCTATTTTGATTAGTCCTACCAAAATGTAGCACCTTACACTTATCAGCATTAAACTCCATCTGCCTTCTCTTCTAACTGGCCTAAATCTCTCTGCAAGCTTTGATAACCTACTTCATTATCCACAAGTCCACCGATCTTAGTATCGTCTGCATACTTACTAATCCAATTAACCACACCATCATCCAGATCATTAATGTATATGACAAACAACATTGGACCCAGTATAGATCCCTGAGGCACACCACTTGTCATTGGCCTCCAACCTGACAAACATTTATCTACTACTATTCTCTGGCATCTTCCATCCAGCTACTGTTGAACCCATTTTACCACTTCAATTTTAATACCTAACGATTGAACTTTCCTAACTAGCCTTCCATGTGGAACCGTGTCAAAGGCCTTACTGAAGTCCATATAGACAACATCCACTGCTTTACTATCGTCAATTTACTTTGTAACCTCTTCAAAAATGCAATAAGATTTGTCAAACATGACCTTCCACGCGCAAATCCATGTTGAATGTTCCTAATCAGACCCTGTCTATCCAGATAATTATATATGTCATCTCTAAGAATACGTTCCTTTAATTTACCCACCACTGACGTCAAACTTACAGGCCGGTAATTGCTATTTACTCTTAGAACCCTAGTTAAACAATGGAACCACATGTGAAATACGCCAATCATACGGCACCATCCCCGTTTCATATGACATTTTAAATATTTCTGTCAGAGCCCCTACTATTTCTACACTAACTTCCCTCAAGATCCTAGGGAAATACTATCAGTACCTGGAGACTTATCCACTTTCATATTCTTTAAAAGCGCCAGTACTTCTTTAATAATCATAGTTTCCATAAGTACCCTACTTGTTTGACTTACCTTACACAATTAAATATCTTTCTACTTAGTGAATACCGAAGAAAAGAAATTGTTCAAAATCTTCCCCAGCTCTTTTGGCTCCGCACATAGCTGTCCACTTTGATTTTCTAAAGGACTAATTTTATCCCTCGCTATCCTTTTGCTGTTACTATAACAGAACTATTACTATTACTATAACCCTTTGGATTTATTTTCACTTTACTTGCCTAAGCAGCCTTATATCTTCTTTTAGCTTTTCTAATTTCTTTCTTAAGATTATTATTATATTCCTCGAGCACCTCATTTACTCCATGCTGCCTACATTTATTGTAGATCTCTCTCTTTTTCCGAACCAGGTTTCCAATATCTCTTGAAAACCATGGTTCTCAAAGATTTTTAACCTTTACTTTCAACCTAACAGGAACATAAAGATTCTGTACCCTCAAAATTTCACATTTAAATGACCTCCATTTCTCTATTACATCCTTCCCATAAATCAAATTGTCCCAATCCACTCCTTCTATATCCTTTCACATCTCCTCAAAGTTAGCCTTTCTCCAATCAAAAATCTCAACCCTCGGTCCAGTCCTATCCTTCTCCATAACTATATTGAAACTAATGGCATTGTGATCACTGGACCTGAAGTAGTCCCCAACACATACCTCCGTCACATGACCTATCTCATTTTCTAACAGGAGATCCAACACTGCCCCTTCTCTAGTTGGTACCTCTATGTACTGCTGCAATTAAAAACTATCGTGCACACATTTTACAAACTCCAAACCATCCAGCCCCTTTACAGTATGGGCTTCCAAGTCTATGTGTGGAAAATTAAAATCTCCCACAATCACAACCTTGTGCTTACTACAAATATATGCTATCTCCTTACAAATTTGCTCCTCCAATTCCGCTCCCCATTAGGTGGTCTATTATACACCCCTATAAGTGTTAATACACCTTTCTCATTCCTCAAATCCACCCAAATAATCTCCCTAGACAAGCCCTCTAATCTATCCTGCCAGAGCACCGCTGTAATATTTTCTCTGACAAGCAATGCAACACTTCCCCCTCTTGCCCCTTCGATTCTATCACACCTGAAGCAACGAAATCCAGGAATATTTAGTAGCCAATCACATCTCTCCTGTAACAATGTTTCACCAATAGCTACAACATCATATTTACAGTTATCAATCCATGCTCTAAGCCAGGGGTGTCAAACTCATTTTAGGTCACGGGCCGGATTGAGCAAAATGCAGCTTCATGCGGGCCGGATCAGTCGGACGCGTGCGAACGCAGCTATCGTTGCCTCCGTTTTTTCAGCCTGCTCTCATGTGTCTCAGTCTCTGCTATAACTACAAAGTGTTTCACTTAACAAATTCCGTTTCTTATGAAGAAAACTGCCGAGCAAGACTGCTGAATAAACACTAAAAACCCTGAAAACCTGGTACCTGAATAAACTCAGCATTAGCCATATCATACGCCATAGGCGCTTCGATTACTGGGGCCAGCTTTAAAAGCAATTAGATATTATCTCGCGGGCCAAAGATAATTCCACCGCGGGCCGGATTTGGCCCGCGCGCCTTGAGTTTGACATATATGCTCTAAGCCCATCAACCTTTCTTATAATGCTCATAGCATTAAAATAGATGCATTTAAGAAACTCTCCACCTCTTACTCTTTGTTTATCTCTAATGGTGCAAACAATTTTTTAAATCTTTTTTTCCTTCTCCCCTACATCTTCGCTCTGAGTGCTCCCCTTCTCTGTCACCTGCCTATCCTCCTTCACACACTGTCCACTAGCTTTCTCTATTTGTGAACTAACCTCTTCTCTCCTAGTCTCTTCAATTTGATTCCCACCCCCAACCATTCTAGTTTCAAGTGCCCCCAGTAGCCTTCGCAAATCTCCCAGCCAGGATATTGGTCCTCTGGGATTTCAAGCACAAACTTTCCTTTGTGTCCAGGTCACACCTGCCCCAAAAGAGATCCCAATGATCCAGAAACTTGAATCCCTGCCCCCTGCTCCAATCCCTCAGCTACTCATTTATCTTCCACCTCATTCCATTCCTACTCTCACTGTCACGTGGCACAGGCAGTAATACAGAGATTACTACCTTTGCGGTCCTTCTTCTCTTCTCCCTTCCTAACACCCTATATTCTCCTTTCAGGACCTCTTCCCTTTTCCTACCTATGTCATTGGTACCTATATGTACCACGACCTCTGGCTCCTCACCCTCCCACTTCAGAATATCTTGGACGCGATCAGAAACATCCCGGACCCTGGCACCAGCGAGGGAAACTACCATTCAGATCTCCTGACAGCGTCCACAGAATCGTCTATCTGAACCCCTAACTATCAAGTCCCCTATTACTACTGCCTTCCTCTTCCTTCCCCTACCCTTCTGAGCTGCAGGCCGGACTCTGTGCCGGAGGCACAGCCACGGTTGCTTCCCCCATGTAGGCTGACCCCCAACAGAGCTCAAACAGGAGTACTTATTGTCAAGGTGCACAGCCACTGGGGTACCTGACTGTTCCCCTTCCCCCTCCTAACCGTGACCCTGTTGGGAAAGACGTAGCCTTATACAAAAGACAGATTGAAGGGCACAATATCTGGAGTCAGAGATATGCGATTACTTTTTCCGATGTTATTAGTGAGTGTCAAAGAAAAAGAAAATCTGAATTTGTGAATGGTGCATACATACATGGTAAAAACAGAGTTATGTACTGACATCTGCAAAATGACTTTAAACGTCTGAAAAATCTGATTCCGGAATCCATCGACCTTGTATCCGTTAGGACCTCCTGATTAATGATACTTATTTCTATATTAGTACAGTCTCTCCATCAATTACCGTCTATAATATTTTCTTACTTTTCTACAACTGAGAAGTTCGAGTAAGTTTACGAATTCCCCCTCTCAGTCCTGAGCAGGGTGAATTCTGTTTGGATTATATGTGACTATGGTGCTGGCAGCCCATTCCACGCTCTCACCACTCTTTGCCTAAAACAAAAACTTACCTCTGACAACCTCTTTGTATCTACTTCCAAGCACCTTAAAACTGACCTCTCGTGTTAGCCATTTCAATCCTGAGAAAAAAGCCTCTGACTAGCAACATGATCAATGCCGTTCATTATCTTATAGACCTCTATCAGGTGACCTCTTATCCTCTGTAACTCTAAGGAGAAAAGGCCAAGTTCACTCAACCTATTTTCGTAAAGCATGCTCCCGAAATGCAGGAAAAATCCTTGCAAATCTGCTAAGCATCCTTTCTATAGTTTCCACATTCTTCCTGTGAAGTGACTAGAACTAAGCACAGTACTCCAAGTGGGATCTGACCAGGGTTCTATACAGCTGGAACATTACTTCTCGGCTCTTGAACTCAGTCCCGCCGTAGATGAAGGCCACTGCACCGTATGCCTTCATAACCATATAGCTAACCTGTGCACCAGCGTTGAGCGTCCTAGGGACACGGGCCCCATGATCCCTCTGATTCTCAACACTACAAAGAGCCTTAACATTAATACAATGTTCTACCATCATATTGACCTTACCAAAATGAACCACCTCACACTTATCTGGGTTGAACTCCTTCTGGAACTTCGCAGCCCAGTTTTTCATCCTATCAAAGTCCGCTGTGACCTCTGACAGCACTCCACATATCCGCAATACTTCCAACCATTACGTCATCAGCAAATTTACCAACCCATCGCTCCATATTCTCATACAGATCATTTATAAAAGCATGAAGAGGTTTTGTGGTAAAATATTGTATATTCTTTCCACTTCTCTTCTGATATCTATACCTGTGTACTTGTAATGTTACTGTGACACTGTAATCTCTTTTGGGATCAATAGTATTTCTATCTGGCTATCGATCTTCTTGGGTTGTCAGTAGCAGAAATATATTGTCCAGTCCGGTCGATTCAGCAGACAAGGGATGGATGTTAAAACATTTCCTCAGTATCCATTCTCTTAATTTCGCCCACACCGACAATATTGCTGCTTGATGTTGAATTATACTATCAGACATTGGAAGATAAAATTAAAACCTTAATTTGAAAGCCATTCATGTCAATTATTTTGAAATAGCACAAGGGAAACGAAAACAGAATACAGTTTATAGTGTTACGGTTACAGTTTCAGAAAAGTAAAGTGTAGGTAGAAAACCATATGCAAAGGCCATGACGAGGTAATCTCTGAGGACAAGAGTTCAACTTGAAATGCAGGAGATCGTTTAACGGGGCAAAAGCTGCTACTGAGCCCGGTCCTTTGTGTTTTCTATCTCTTGTACCTTCTGCTCGAAGCACGGGGAGAACAGGGAGTGTCACAGAGGGAAGAGACTTTGATTATCCTGGCTGCTTTACGGAGGGAGTGGAGAGTTTCGAAAGTATCCATGGAGAAGAAGATGATATCCGTGATGGACTGAGATCCTGCCACATCTCTCTGCAATTTCTTTCGGTCTTGATCAGAGCAGATTCCGTACCAAGCTGTGCGCCCTCCCAATAGCCAACATTCTACCTTGTGCATTTCAAAATTGGTACATGTCAACGTGACATGTCGTAATTTTCTTTGCTGAGGACGTGGGCGCCGTGCTGTGGCTTAATGGATGTAGCTTTGACCTGCTTTACTAGGATAAACTATCGATGTCACTTACGCTTAGGAAGTTAAAGCTGGCAAGCATGTCCACCTCAGAACCATTGGATGATACAGGGGTACCTGTTTCGTGTCGCTTCCCGAACCCATGTCTTTGGGTTTGATAACATTGATAAGAAGTTGGATGTCCGCTCCATGTAACTGGGCTCACCAAACCGTTCGCCTTGTCGCTTTTTGCGATCCGGCCCTCTATGGTGTTGCCATCTACGTACTTTTCCAAGTAAAACGGATAAACTTGCGGTTTTCAGTTCAGCACTTGGGGCTGTAACACCTTGTTAAGCTCCAGTTACTCATGCTACAAACTCAATGACCTGAAACCTCCGGAAAATAAATAACAAGCGCCTTATAGCATCAATAAATCTGCGCACTATTTGGAAGGAGAGACAGGGGAACTTTCTGTCTCATGAAAATTTGATCAACTGTTCTCGCATTAACAGACGTCTGTGACAATGTACTGGCCACACACGAGGGTCGGAGGCAACTACAGCAAATATTTTTGCAATGGTAACTGACGGGGGTCTGTTGGATTGGCGTTAGACTGAAGATCGAAAGGTCCCTGGCTCAGTCAGGGGTTTTGGCACTGCGACTCATTCATTTACTGTTCGCCATTTCGATACATGGTTTAAGATGAATGTTTTGAAAGTGATGCAGCTGGTAATGGTGATGCCTTGAGGGTTCAACATTGGCTGCAGGTGATGCATTTGTGATTTTGTGCTATTGTGTACTGAAGGCATATCCTCCGGTTACTGCAGCTACCTGCCATACCCGAAATACGTGCTGGAAAGCAAACTTACCACTGGCCTTCGTGTGCAGGGTACTGCTTACCTGTGCTACAAAACAACAAAAAAAAAAACACCATATTCGGCGCTGCCAAAGTGGGATAGTTGACGCCATTGATCTCACTGCAACCCCATTTCTCTTTCTGCATTTCTTCTGCGCCTATTACATCCATATCCTTATTCCAGCATTTCTCTTGTTTTATCCATCTGTTGATAAGTTTCCCTCTCACTCATCTTCTCACTTTCTAGCATTTTCGCTTTCCCTTGCTGCAAACCCTATCTGTTTGCATGGAAGACTTCACCATGGTTATCATATATCACTGCAAGCGTCTGTTGCAATGGAATTTCACTGAATTTGGATATTAGTCGAACTGCATAAATAACACCAACAGCCACGATGAAGCGTTATGATTTTAGAGCTCGTGTGATCATAATAACAGAGTCCAATGATTATTTTGCGCCGGTGTCAGTTTGGATTTATAGAATTGAATAGTTCTGTATTATCCTCTCTAAACTTGATACAGACATACTTAAATTATGTCGGTGCCATTCCGGAATTGCAAACGTGTCTCCCGCTGCTACCATATTGACACTGCATTTGACAATCTAATCTAACGGGACATGAAAAATGTGTTAGAATGGAATGGGAATAAATGAATCTTTATTAACCACGAAACATATACAGTTGGCTATTTCAATATGTTATTATTTTCACTTAAGCACCCAATATTATTTACCTATCTATAATAATAATAATCTGGAATCAGCGCAAAGTGATATCTCCCCGGAGTTTGCAGAATACACAAAACTAGTTTGGAGTGCAAAAACGATATTACATGATTCAAAGAGATGTTATAATGAATGAACTGAAACTTTGTAAAGTGAGTTTAATAAATAACTTGATGACGTCATGCACTATGGGAAGGAAATGCAAAAGGCAGATTTATACACAAATTTTGATAGATATCACTTCACTGTATTACAGTAGGATTTGCGATTTGCCTGAAATGAATCTTTTCGCAGGAAGATGTAACAAGGGATAACAAAGGGAACTTCATATTGTTTGTTAAACATATGGTTGGAGTTTAGGAATTTAATGAATGCAATGGAAGACCGTGGTGCGCCCATAGTGGCTGTATCACTGTCCACAATGCTGGTCGTTGTGGCATTGCCCTTAGCAGTATATTGGCTCCTTGTATTTGTCCTACCAAGTTGCAAAACCTCACAGTTATCTGGATTAAAGTCTATCTGCCATTTCTCTGCCCATATCTGTAGCTAATCATATAAGATCTACGTCAGTCTTCTGCACAAGCCAAAGCTCTGTTAATTTTGGTATCATGCACAAACTTACTACATCTACATTTTCATGCGAGTTATTTACATATATCACATACAGCACAGATTCTGTGGACCCCAGGTATTACAGACCACCAGCACGAATAACACACTTCAGCTACTGCACTCTGTCATCTATGTGCAAGCCACTTCTGAATCCAAACAGCCAATTCACCCCGAATCCCATGCATCCTAATCATGGGATTAGCTTCCCATGACGGACTTTGACAAACACTAAATTCCATGTAGACAGCATTCACTGCTCTACGTTCATCAATCCCTCTCTTCACCTTGTTTAAAAAAAACTCAATCAAGTTGGTAAAACACGATCTGCCCTGCACATACCTATGCTGGCTCTCCCTACTTAGGCCATGGGTTTCCAAGTAGTCATATATCCTGTTCCTAAGAATTTTCTTCAGCTATTCTATACTGTCGATGCGAGAATCACCAGACTATAGTTTGCATGATTTCCCCCTGTTCCCTTCTTCAACGTTAGCCACTCGCCAGAGCTCCCTGACCTCTCATTTGCCTAAAGAGGACATGATGATATTAGTTATGTCCTCAGCAATCTCGTCTCTTCCCTCCTTCAATAACCTGGGGTAACTCCCATCAGTCCCTGGGGATTTATCCACCATAATACTCATTAGGAGACCGAATACGTCCTCCTCCTTGTCGCCTAAACGGCCTAGCATATTTATACACTCAGCACTGATCTCCTGGTCCTCCATGTCCTTTTTCCTGGTTCTTCTTCTTTCTTCTTCGGTTGTACATCGAAATCCAATGACGACGTCCACTCTTTTAACGGTGGGATCTTTGATGACTGTACAGTCCTATCTTGGACCCACAAGTTCTATTGTAGCTGGAACATGTATATGTGGTAGTGGTGGTAGTGATGGCAACCATGGCTGCATTTCTCCTGGCTCTCTTCTGCTGTCTTCTGATAGTTCTTTCCACCTCCAGTATACTAACCCCGACCCTACACAGCTGTTGCCAAGTGATGCGGTCAGCAGCAACATCCTCCAGGTCCTCGGGTCTGATCTTGCACTTCCTTAAAGCATTCTTCATCTGATCCTTAAAGTACTTCTTCTGCCCTCCAGCTGAGCATCGTCCATCATGTAGCTGGCCGTTAAACACTCTGCGGGGTAGCCGACATAGGGGCATCCTTATCACGTGTTCCAGCCACTTCAGCTGATGCTGGGTGATCATGGCTTCAATACTTCTGCAGTTGGTCTTTACAGGTATTTTAGTGTGAGGTACCCACTCACGCCAGGTAATTCCTAGGATGCGCTGAAGGCAGCTTATGTGCAAGCACTCCAAGGACATGGTGTGATGGCTGTAGGTTATCCAAGCCTCACAGCTGTGAAGCTTTTTCCTGGTAAATACTGAAGCAAAGTACTCATTAAGGACCCCACTCACGTTCTCGGCACCCGAGAAAATATTCCACTCTTTATTCTTGTGTTGTCATGCTAACTCCTTAGTTATCCTATTGCTCTTGTTCTTGTATAGAATTCCTCGGTGTTCACCTTATTCTTACTTCTAATGAGTTTTCATGGCCCCTCCAAGCTTTCTAAATTCATTTTTTCTGTTCTTTACTGGCTTCTTTTACTCCTCACCTACTCAATTCAATCCTAACTTCCGAAGCTTTAGTTCCTGACTGAATTCTTCACCTCTCTGGAGATTCAAGGTTCTGGGCTCGGTGTCAGATGTGAGAAGTACTGGAGTCTCCTAGCCTCCCTGATGGCCATATCTGCACATGGTGTGTCGAACTGCATCTCCTAAGGGACCGCGTTAGCGAACTGGAGATTCAGCTCGATAACCTTCGTCTGGTCAGGGAGAGAGAGGAGGTGATAGAAAGGAGTTATAGGCAGGTGGTCACACCGGGACCACGGGAGACAGATAAGTGGGTCTCAGTCAGGAGGGGGAAGAGGAAGAGTCAGGTACTAGAGAGTAACCCTGTGCCTGTCCTCCTGAACAATAAGTACTCCTGTTTGAGTACTATTGGGAGGGACAGCCGACCCGGTGGAAGCAACAATGGCCCTGCTTCTGGCACAGAGTTCGGCCCTGTGGCTCAGAAGGGTGCGAAAGGAAATGGAAGGCAGTAGTGATAGGGGAGTCTATAGTTAGGGGATCAGACAGGCGATTCTGTGGACGCAAGAAGGAAACTCGGATGGTAGTTTGCCTTCCAGGTGCCAGGGTCCGGGATGTTTCAGATCGCGTCCAAGATGTCCTGCAGTGGGAGAGAGAACAGCCAGTGGTCTGGGTACATATTGGAACCAATGACATAGGTAGGAAAAGGGAAGTGGTCTTGAAAACAGACAGCAGGAAGTTAGGAAGGAAGTTGAGAAACAGGATCTCAAAGGTAGCAATCTCAGGATTACTGACCGTGCCACGTGACAGTGAGAATGGGAATAGAATGAGGTGGAGGATAAATGTGTGGCCGAGGGATTGCAGCAGGGAGCAGGGATTCAGATTTCTGGATCATTGGGACCTCTTTTGCAGAAGGTGTGATCTGTACAAAAAGTACGGATTTCGCTTTATTCCCAGGAGGACCAATACCCTGTCGGGGAGGCTTGCTAAGGCGACTGGGGAGAGTTTAAACTAGAATTGTCGGGGGGTAGGAACAGAAATGAAGAGAATGGGGAAGAAGTTATTGCCTCACAAATGGAGAAAGCTTGGAGACAGTGTGTGAGGGAGGATAAGCAGGCGATCGAGAAGGGACGCGCTCAGACCGACGGTTTGAGATGTGTCTATTTTAACACAAGGAGTATTGTGAACAAAGCAGATGAGCTTAGAGCGTGGATCAGTACTTGGAGATGTGATATGGTGGCCATTGCAGAGACTTGGCTGGCTCAGGGACAGGAATGGTTACTACAAGGGACAGGGTTTAGATGTTTCAGAAAAGACAGGGAGGAAGGCAAAAGAGGTGGGGGCGTGGCACTGTTAATCAGAGATAGTGTCAGCGCCGCAGAAAAGTTGGACGTTTTGGAGGGATTGTCTGCGGAGTCACTGTGGGTGGAGATTAGGAACAGGAAGGGGACAATAACTCTACGTGGTGTTTTTATAGGCCACCCAATAGCAACCGGGATATCGAGAAGCAGGTAGGTAAACAGATCCTGGAAAGGTGTAATAATCACGGAGTTGTCGTGGTGGGAGATTTTAATTTCTCAAATACGATTGGCATAAACCTGGAGCAAGGGGTTTAGATGGGGTGGTGTTTGTTGGGTGTGTTCATGAAGGTATCTTGACAAAATATGTTGATAAGCCCCCAAGAGGAGAGACTGTACTTGATTTGGTATTGGGAAATGAACCTGGTCAGGTGTCAGATTTCTCAGTGGGAGAGCATTTTAGAGATAATGAACATAATTCTATCTCCTTTACAACAGCATTGGAGAGAGATAGGAACAGACAAGTTAGAAAAGCGTTTAACTGGAGTAAGGGGAATTATGAGGCTATCAGGCAGGAACTTGGAAGCTTAAACTGGGAGCAGAAGCGAATGTTCAGGGGAGTTCTGTATGGGAACGTTCCAATGAGACAGTGAATTTATGGTAGGGTACAGGAACCGTGGTGTACAACGGCTGTAGTAAATCCAGTCAAGAAGAAACGAAAAGCTTATGAAAGTTTTAGAGAGCTTGGCAATGTTAGAGATCTAGAAGATTATAAAGCTAACAGGAAGGAGCTTAAGAAAGAAATTAGGAGAGCCAGAAGGGGCCCTGAGAATGCTTTGGCGCACAGAATTAAAGGATACCCCAAGGCAGTCTACAAGTATGTGAAGAGCAAGAGGATAAGGCATGAGAGAATAGGACCAATCAAGTGTGACAGTGGGAAAGTGTGTATGGAACCGGAGGAAATAGTAGAGGGACCTAATAAATACTTTACTTCAGTATTAACAATGGAAAAGGATCTTGGTAATTGTAGTGATGATTTGCAGCTGATAAAATGCTTGAACATGTAGATATTAAGAAAGGGGATGTGCTGGAGCTCTATTTAAACAAAGCAATGTACCATCACTGAATGCAGCCTAGAAGAGAATATTTTGGCCAGTTTCTGGAATATCCCACGTGAAGTACAATAGAGCGCTCTTTACACTGATCAGACTGCAGGTTGCTGACAAAGCCTATCACCGCAGTTTTCAATGTGCATTTCTTTCTTCTCAGTGCTGTTCCCTCTGAGCTGCGCAATTGAGTGGCCGCGCAGTAACTGAAATGCTCCCGCGCACTTAACCTTTGTTGCCTGATCCCGGGAATAAAGACAGACGGGAAAAAAAAAGATAACCAAATGTGACAGGTTTTGTTTATTATGATATATTTCATTATCGCCACTTATTAGCTGAATTTTCAACTTTGATTCTTAATATCCACATTATGCATGTAACAAAAACGAAAGAAATTAAAGTGCCACCCATTTTCAATTTTGTAGCACATGGAATAGGCTGCATTTCTAGCGGCTCTCTCTCTCTTTTAATATATTTTATATCCCACTAACAAATCCCTTTTAGTTTTGATGACTTACTACTTTTACTGAAGGATTTATTATTTCACTGAAGTATTTACGATTTAATTACAATGGCCGAAAAAAGTCGTTCTTGTATTGACTGTCCCTGAAATGGAACAAACGGAACAAACCAAGAAAACGGAGGAATTTGTTACACTAGCGGGAATATTTTCTTCAATACAAGACATGAAGTCGGAATTCGGATCGCTTAATATTAAAATTGATAAGCTGGCCGGTTCAAACGGGAAGCACGAAAAAGCTATTTCTACGATTCAAGACTCTCTGAAAAACTTGGACTTTGAACTTCAAATACTTCAGCAGACTACAACCCGAATCGAGAGTGAGCGTGAGTTATTCAAGCAAACTATTAAAGATCAAGGAAAGATGATATCTTCGATGGAAAAGAAAATCAATGAAATTACCACCGAACTATCTGAAACGAAGAAAAGAATGGTTGATTTAGATAGCAGAGGGCGTCGGAGGAATCTGCGTATTCTGGGACTGCCTGAAAATACTGAAGCTGGCGATCAGTTAAAATTCTTTTCAGATATGCTGCACTCACTTTTCAATGAGACCCTCGAAGCTAGCCCCTTAATCAACAGAGCTCACAGAATTCCATTCTCTCGGCGTTCAGCCGAATGACGTCCTCAGCCGAATACGACTAAAGAAGCTATTCCTCGAGAAGCCAGAAAGAAACGGAAATTATTCTTTAATTCAACACAGATTCGTATAGTTGAAGATTATCCTCCCGAAATCTTTGCCGAACGAAAGAAATATCGAGAAGTTATGAGTGAAATGTATAAATTAGATTTCAATCCCTCCCTTCGCTTTCCAGCAAAGCTGATAGTTTTTCCTGAAAAATCTCAATCATTGAGAATCTACTCTCCTCAGGAGGGATGGGAGTATATTAAAAACCTTAAAGTTAAGCCTACTGAATAAAATGTTAAAGTTACACCGATTACTCAATAGGCAATTTTGAAGTATCTGCTGTATGAGTTGTTTATGGAGCTTTTGAGTTAAGTACATGCTATGCCTTTTCATTCTCTGGTATGGGAAGTGGTCGATGTAAATTTTTTTTACATTAATAATTAGTACATATATAACTGTTTTGTAGGGAATCTTTATAGTTTTGTACTTTAGTGGTCTGTGTAGGACCTGTTGTGTATTAATCTTTTTATTTCTTTTATTTGTTTCAATACTTATAGTTTTAGGTCTGTTATAAATAAATATATATAAAGATATATATATATACACACACACATTTACTTTTCTTTTTCGAGAGAAAATATATTGTTTGTAACATTATTTGCTCGGATTTATTCATTGTTTTGAATATGTGTTTAAGCTACTTTAGCTGATTCTAAGATGGCCGTTGTTGATTATGTTTTTATTAATGTTAGACATAATATTATAGTAGTTGAATTCTGTTTGTGCCTTTTATTATGGCTATTTTCCGTGGGATTTTTGCTTTTTTTTATAGGGAGCTGCAAGATGGAGAACAGGGTCAAAGGTTATTAGTTCGCATGGGAACAGCCTATTGGTTCCTTCATTACTATCTTTTGGGTGTGGGAGGTGAAGGGGTCTATTAGAATAGGTTTTTTTCTTGACTGGGCAGTTCTTTTGATGGATTTCTCTTTCGTAAATGCGTCACTCCTTCAGGTTGTACCCGCGCCTTTTGGTTTAATCTGTACTTGCGTAACATTTATTTTACATAATATTAAACTCAATTTTAAACATGGATGTTAATAAAATCAATATAATATCTTGGAATTGGAACGGAGTCAATCACCCCATTAAGCGTAAAAAGATTTTTAAGAAATTAAAAACACTTAATGCTGATATTACTTTTGCACAAGAAAATCATATGCGAAACAGGATGAAGACAGGTTTTTTCCGCTTCTGGAAAGGCCCTTTATTTCACTCGCTGTCGGATAGTAAAATAAGAGGCGTTTCTATATTTCTTAGTCCCAAAATCCCTTTTGTACACTTTAATACTACTACTGATTCGATTGGAAGATATTTAATTGTTACTGGTTTATTATGCGAGCAAAAGGTAGCTCTGGTGTGTGTATACACACCTAATGTAGATAATTCTGATTTTTTTAAGAAACTTTTTTCAGAGTTACCGAATCTCAATGAATGTAAGCTGATCATGGGTGGTGACTTTAATTGTCGCTTAAATCCGGCGATTGACAGGTCATCAACCAATCCGTCGCTTCCTAATAAAGCGGCAGCTTGTATTAACTCTTTTTTATTAGAATATGGCCTTGTCGATATTTGAAGATATAAACACCCCAATGATAAAGATTTCTCTTTTTTCTCACACGTCCATCACAAATATTCTCGAATTGATTACTTTTTTTAGATACACGTCTGTCAAATTCCGTTGTTGAATGTGCGTATGACATCATTGCGCTTTCAGATCACGCACCTTTAAAGTTAACCCTTAAGCTTTCGGATAGATTTTTGAAAATCTCACAGTGGAGATTGAACCCTAATTGTTACAGGATCCAGCTTTTGTTAATTTTATTAAGGAGCAAATTTCTATATTTTGTGAACATGACACAACTGAAGGAATGTCAAATCTGGTCATATGGGACACCTTGAAATCTTTTCTTAGGGGACAGATAATCTCATATTCAGCAGCCTTGAGAAAGAAAACTGAAGTGGAATTGCCAGAGCTATTAATAAAATTAAACAGATAGATAAAGCGTATTCAGTTAAACCTACTGAAGACCTATATAAAGAAAGGGTCGAACTTCAATCACAGTATGATTTGCTTCTGAACTTTCCCATTGAACAGCAAATTTTTAAATCTAACAGTTTATTTTATATACATGGAGAATAATCTGCTAAACATTTAGCGGGTCAGTTAAAGGCTGGGATGGTCAGAACACAAATTTGAAAAAGTTCACCGACCAGATAGAACAGAAGCTTTTGATCCTTACGGAATTAATAAGATATTTATGGACTTTTATTCTAATCTTTGTAAATCTGAATTCTTGATAGTACTATTACTACGAATAGATTTTTGCAAATGTTAAACATACCTCAAATTTCGATTCAAGATGCTGATATGTTAGATGCACCTATTAAACAAGAGGGGATAGCCAAGGTTATGCCCTCTATGCAATTAGGTAAAGCTCCGGGACCTGATGGTTATACGGTAGAATTTTACAACACCTTTCAAGAAATGCTTATACCACATCTTCATCAAACGTTCATCGATTCTACATCCTCCTAATACTTCCTAATACTTTTTATGCAGCACTAATTTCATTGATTCCAAAAAAAGGAAAAGACCCACTGGTATGTGTATCCTATAGACCTATTTCTTTACTGAATGTAGATTTTAAAATCCTCTCTAAGATTCTCGCAAATAGGCTTGAGAGTATCTTGCCTAATGTTATCTCAAACGATCAAACAGGATTTATTAAAAATAGGTACTCACATTTTAATATTCGAAGATTATTAAATATCATTTATTCCCCCTCAGCCAAAGAATCTGAATGTATTGTATCTTTGGATGCAGAGAAAGCCTTTGACAGGGTGGAGTGGCCTTATTTATTTCAGGTTTTGAAGAGGTTCAATTTTGGTCCAGGATTTATTTCCTGGATTAAATTGATTTATCACGCCCCGGTAGCTGCGGTTTTAACTAATAATCAAAATTCTCCTTACCTTAGACTATATAGAGGTACCCGTCAGGGTTGTCCCCTTAGTCCTTTATTACTTAATTTGGCTTTAGAACCACTTGCTATTGCTCTTAGGGATTCTAATTCTGTGCAGGGTATTAGGAGAGGGGATAAATTACATAACGTTTTGTTATACGCAGATGATTTATTAGTTTACATTTCAAATCCTAAGAAATCTATCCCTTCTATGTTATCTATATTTATGGAATTTGGTACTTTTTTCTGGATATAAACCTAATTTACATAAAAGTGAATTATTTCCTATTAATAACTATTTTGATTATTATAATCAAATAACTTTTAATATTGCCAAAAACCATTTTACTTACCTTGGTATCAAAATTACAAAAATTTTAAACACCTTTATAGGTATAATTTCTTCGCTTTAGTTGAATATAATCAACAGGCGCTTTCTAAATGGGCACCTATGTCGATGCCATTGATAGGTCGAATAAATGCTATAGAAATTCTACCGAAATTTTTATATATATTTCAAGCAGGTCCCTCTTTTATTCCAAATATTTTTTTTTGATAAAATAGATTCTCTGATTTTGTCTTATGTTTGTAATAATAAAAACTCTAGAGTGAATTAAATTTTATTGCAAAAATCAAAAAGAGATGGAGCACTGGCTTTACCAATCTTTAGATGTTATTATTGGGCAATTAATATTCGTTATATGACTTTTTGGATTTATGATATAGACGACCATGATCGCCCTTCATGGTTACAGCTGGAGGAAAATTCAGTAATGGGGTTTTCGGTAGCTTCTTTATTAGGAGCTCCTTTTCCGTTTTCGCTCTCCAAAATAGGTAGACAAGCTCTTAACCCTATTGTTAAACATACTTTAAAAATTTGGTTTCAATTTCGTAGATTTTTTGAATTAAATTATTTTTTATTTTTTAGTAATATTTATTCTAATTTCTTTTTTAAACCATCACCTTTGGATAAGGCTTTTCTAACATGGAAAATTAAGGGAGTAAGAACTTTTTTAGTTTATTTTTACAAGACTGTTTAATGTCTTTGTCACAGTTAATGGATAAATATGATACCCCCAAAACACATTTTTTCAGGTATTTACAGGTTCGGAATTTTTAAGGTGATTTTTTACCGAATTACCCCTTAGCCTGCTCTTTAAATTTGGCTTATGTTATTTTTCAGTTTAAACCTTTTCAAAAACGATTAATAGCTATCATTTATAAACAGGTAATGAATGCTCGCATGTCGCCTAATGATAGGGTTCAACGTCCCTGGGAAGTAGAACTTCAACATTCACTCTGAGATAATCAATGGAGTAAAAATTATTATTTAGTCAATAATTCATCTATCTGCGCACGCCATATCTTAATTCAATTTAAGATCGTACACAGGGCCCATATGTCCAAAGATAAATTGGTGTATATTTTTCCTAATATAAGCCTTATTTGTGACAGATGTAACGCAGAAGTGGCTACTCTAACTCATATGTTTTGGTCATGTGTAAGTTTAAATAATTTTTGGAGGGATGTGTTTAGAAAATTATCTAAAGTTATAGATATGGATATTCAACCTAATCAACTTACAGCAATTTTTGGGATTATTCCAGAGGAAACAAGCAAAGTGTCTGCTTCCGCCCAACATGTGATAGCTTTTTCAACTTTATTGGCTAGGAGAGTTATTTTGCTACACTGGAAAGAATCTAACCCGCCTATTGTTTTCTATTGGCTCTCCTCTATTATGTCATGTCTAAGCCTGGAGAAAATTAGAAGCCGGACAATTGAAACATCCTTTAATTTTGAATAAGTCTGGCGTCCCTTTATTCATTATTTTCACATGATTTAATATATTTATTTATATATTTATTTATTTTTCTTTATTCTCTTTGGGGAAAATCCTTATCCATGAAGGATCGGAGATGACTGGAATGATGTGTTTTTTCTCTTTTTTTTCTAATTTTATCCTCAATTGGACTGCACAATCTTTCTTTTTCTTTCCTTTTTTTTCTTTCTCTTTTTTGTTTCAGTTTAGTTAGTGGGGTTTTTTTTCTTTATCAATAAAATTTCCAATCTTTTTTTATGATTGCTATCAGGAGTTGTAGATTTTTGACCATTGTATATATAACAGCATAATATTTTATTTATTTGATTTTGACATTATATACTTCCAGTTTTTACTATTGCTGTTTGTATCTCTTTTATATTATCTACTTGTTAAACTCCTCTTCCGATCTGTATATTCTTTATTTGAAAGCCAATAAAAAAAGATCGAAAAATTGAAATTAAAAGTGCAACACACTGTTCAGGCCGTATAAACATTTCTTGCTCAGATAAAAGGTCGATTCTAGTATCTGGAAGTAAAATACAGGCGACGTTGGTAAGTGGCCTTTGGAAACTTATGACGACCAAATGGTCGAAGAGTAATGTGACGGTGATCAATATGGAGCAGTCGGTAGCTGCATGAACCAGGACAAAGGTTCTGCTGCCCACGGGGGTGACATTGCGAACGCTGCATGGACCGCAAAACAATGCATTTACCTCAGTATAACCGCTATCATTATGTTCAACCGGTCCGCCTAGCCTTGGCAAGCAAGTAGCGAGTGGTGCAGGTGGAGAGGCCATACTTCGCGAAAATTTCCCCGAATATCACAATATACAGCCATTAAATAAGACCCTTTATTCTACGGATTTTCTTGACAGAAACCCCCGAGGGAACTTCAAAAAAGGGTAGAATTCGCAGTTACGTTTTTCCAATGATCCAATCTGCCGAAAGCTCAGAACACAGAAATGCAGAGATTAAAGGGAAGTGCAAGAACATCCTCCTGTTTCTATTAGTTCTAAATATTGAAATTTGAATTTATTCACTAAGTTCCGGCGATTGAAGCAATAAAACTGGAAGCATTTAACCTGTAATGTCCTATTTGATGTCTCAAATTTACCTCTTATTCGGCTAAACCCAGCCCCACAAATAAATCGCTCAGTTTCATGAAGTTACTGATAGGTTAACCTTGTCATAACAGGAAATAGCTAGTGAATTGTTTGTGAACCATCTCCATTGCTCGTAACAAAAGAAAAATATTAGTGAGATGACAGGCATCGTGGAGAGTGATACGGCTATTATGGGCGCACCACAGCACAACACTTGATTTAATACTTCATATTCCTAGACTCCGATCATACGCCTAACAAAGAATATGAAGTTTGCCTTAGTTACCCTTTGCTGCATCTTCCTGCCAACCGTTTAGCTTCCAGCAAACTTCATGCCCTATTATAATCCAATGAAGTAATAGCTCTCAAAATTCGTGTAAAACTCTGCCTTTTGCGTTCGCTTCCAGTCGTGCATGACACAAAACCAGGATGTAGGGGAGTGAGAAGTGGAATCAGTATACTTACCAGAGCTTCTTAGGTACATAAAAGTAGGACAACATTACAGATAGTAATTGATGGAGTTATTGTATAACAGCAGAAATAATCATCATTAATCGGGGAGTCCAAATGGATACACTGCCGCTGGAGTCCGGAGTCAGATCTGTCAGACGTTTTAAGTCATTGCACAGTTATCAGTATATACCTCGATTTTTAACTTGCATGTACATACCATTCACAAATTCTGATTTTATTTCTCTCTGACACTCACTAATATCACGGGAAAATGTAATCGTATATTTCTGACATTAGATGTTATGCCCTTCAATATCCGGTCTTTTGAACAATGCTACGCGATTCCCAGCATGGTGCGAGTAACAAAACATCAGCCAGACAAAGCTTTTCACTTAACTTCCCCATTTGCTCGTGAAGTATCCGAGCGTCATCTTCCCTGCAAAAATTAATATGTAGCCGACCGTCATCTGCAAATTTAGACATGCTTATTCCTTCATTGTGCTTAACGAACTTCAAAACAATTCTCATAGTAGCCGAAGATCGTCAAGACGTACTTACCTCGGTTCCGTCTGTATACGGAAAACGAACGCAATAATTCCGATTCTTTGAATCCCTGCAGGGCGGAGAAGACCTGGAGAGCCAAAGACAACTTGGCGCCCGACAGCAGAGGCAGAATATGGTACCTGATCCACACCTGGGTCACAATAGAGGAGACGGCCAAGGACAGACAGAGATGAAGGATCTTCATTGCTGTTGTCAACTCCAGCGGCAAAATGTGATGTAAGAAATAGGTGTTCTAACAGAAGTTCATCTACCCTATTATTCGGCGTTACATCTTCTATTGAAAAATACCGAAGAGATAGATATAGCAGAGATAGTTGGCTTTTTTATTCCAAGTCGCCGAATTCTAGTTAGATGCACTATTTCTTATTTCTATGCCCTCTAAGGTTCATGAGCCTTGAAGTCTGATTCTCGAATGGAACTTCTCCAGCTTCATCTTCACGATTCAGTTTTAAATCCAAGGTATTGGTTTTACCTCTCGAGTTAGAGAGCCACAACGCCCACGGCATTGCATGAAAACGTGGATCAAAACGTGGTTGATCTGAAAACGTAACACTAGCATCTTTACTTCGGAAAGAAGGCGAGTTAAATCCAGCGTCATGGAACATTAAAGTTGGAAAACACAACATTAAGAATGCTTCCACACGTCCACGCGTGTTTTGAAGATTCACGGCTGGTGGATCCTCCACTACGTTTCGGCAAAATGTCGGACTTGGAGCAATGTCTTGAAATGGAATGAGCTGTGGAGAGAGAAGGAGCCCATATGATGCATGCAAACTACATCGGGGAAAGTCTCCAAATACGGTCTAATTTGATTTATCTCATGTAGTCTCATTATGACGGATATTGACCAGCGCAAGGGCTCCGTGGCTTAACTGGTCAAAGCGTCTGTCTAGTAAACAGGAGATCCTGGGTTCAACTCCCAGCGGAGCCTTTAGTTTATGGGGTGAAATGGAATGTTTCATAATAAACTGCACATTACATATTGCACTGCTCCTGTAATGACAAAAAAGAATGTCACAAAAAGGAACGGAACAATACCATAGTCTACATACTAAACATAGTTCTCGAAAACTTTGCAGCACTGATGTTTTCTGCCGGGAAAGAAACAGGACGACAGATAAAACTGGTGACATTTCTGAGAAGCTTGCTTACCTTTTTATAGTATTTTTCAAGAGTAGCGTTGGGTTATGGTGTCAATCGCTTGCAAAATGCGGCCTTGTACTAATCTATGGTTTTACCTGGTCTTAATGCGAATCGTCCCGTTTCTAAGTCTTTCCAACGGAATTCCGATCAGTTCGCTGCATATTTCAAGAAACCGGGGAGATGCCGTTACGGAAAGGAGCGAGAATACATACAGTTGTTAAATACTCTTACACCCACATTGATCTATAAGTAGAAGCCATCAACTCCAAGTTTCCACTGCATCGCCCGCCCAGCTGCAGTGTTCAGCATCTCCGCAGTGTTAACAATCAACCAGAGACTAATACTGGATCGTCGCCACGATTATTTATGATTTCTGCATTTTATATTGCAAAACAGTCCGGATTCACTTTAATACAGCAACAAAAATATGTGTACATAAGATGGCAGTGGTGGGATTGGACCCCACACCTCCTTAGAGACTGGAACCTAAGTTCAGCGCCATAGACCGCTCGGCCACACTACCACATATTCTGGATTACGTGGATTACGACGTGGAATCCATCACCTGGATAGGTTGATGATGTTACTTGAGAAGGCTTTATACCGTATGCTCAGAAAGTATGCTTTGAACATTCTCCCACATACTTGTTGATACTTGAAGCATTTTCCATTTTCCAACTCTTCTAATATTTCGTTGGAGTAGACAGGAGAGAAGAGTGGGACAGTGTTTCCTTTTCAAATTCCCGGGATTCAAACATCTATATAACAGATATAGTGCAAGGGCGCTAATTATAACGAATATTGTCAGCATGTACATCAGAAATTCGAATTTAATGTTCACCGAAGGCGAGCAGTATTATCACGGTTATCTACCTATGTGGTACATTCAGTGACCATGGCAGGCCTACGCCAAGACGTACAGGGATTTCATTCAGATGGAGCAGTCCCAGTGTGCACTTCCCTGATTGTCTGCCGAAACTATAATTTCCATCAACCTTGTAAGATATCGTTTTCCTTTACTTAATAATTCATTTACAAACTTATAAATAATCGAGTACACTGACATCCTTCGTTTTTTACCCGATAAGTTGTGCCGACGACGGCTGACCACGATCATTTAGTTGGGGCGCTGCCGTCATGCTTTGGAACCACAGGAGTTAAATTCACCCAACTTCACTTACTCCATCATTGAAGTTTTTCCAAAACCTACGGACACAATTTCCAGGGCCCTTTATCTCATATTCTAGATATTTATTGCTCATTTGTTTGTTATTATTTGTTTCCTTTTGCATGTGTTACGTCCCCCACAACTGGGTGTTTAACCAGCAGAGAAAGAAGAATTCGTTGGAGTCTGGTTGTACTATACTGAAGGTGTTTATTAATAAAAAAATAAGCAAAACCATATCAATAATGCAAATATACATATAAAACAAGTTAGCAGTAATAAACCTAAAAGTGTAGGAATAATAATAATCAATAATAAACAAGCTGTATCGATGTCTAGGGGTAAATAATTTGTCATAGAAAAGTATAAAGTTCAGTTCAGTTCATGAGTGCTGATGTAATTATGGTTGTTGTATTGTAATCGTTGGAGAGAGAGAGAGAGCGAGCGAGCGAGATGTAACTGCTACAGTCAGGCAAACCTTCCTTTGCTTTCTTAACCCGTCGTATCGGTGTGGTCATTCAGTTATGACCTCTCCGTCCTTCTGCTAGACCGTTCTTCTGTGGTGGACTCGTCACTCTGGGATGAGTGGACACACACACACAAGTCCCCACCGGCCCTGCTTTAACACTGTGAGCTTTACTGACCGATCTCCTGTTTCGGTCTCCGAAGCCCCCACCTTTCTGTGGGTTCCAACACTCAATCAGTGTCCACTGGCGTTTCCGGAGGGTGTCTCTCCAGACCTGTCTTTTTATCCCTACTCACGGGGACTCAGCTATCCATCACTCATGAATGACTGTGTCCATCAAATAAGGCCACTCCTTCAGTCCACTGAGGAATCTTTATGAGCAAACTATTGTCCTTGCAGCGAAACAGTAAATAATTCAAAAAGGAGTCACAA
Source organism: Hemitrygon akajei (assembly GCF_048418815.1). Taxonomy (NCBI): domain Eukaryota; kingdom Metazoa; phylum Chordata; class Chondrichthyes; order Myliobatiformes; family Dasyatidae; genus Hemitrygon; species Hemitrygon akajei. The sequence goes on from NC_133131.1 coordinate 65,400,229, forward strand.
TATGGTTAATCAGCAATTTCCCCCTCTCTCTTATCTGTCGCCGATGTATTTGCTTGTTTTTCCGTCTCTCTTACTCATGGTCAGCATAGCAACAGTAATAGTTCGTGTTTCTCAGGGGGGATGGTTAACTCTGTACCCCATTGTCCATCAGGTCTGTTCATCACTCATAACACATGTGCGCAGTTCTTTAGACTTGTTCCCACTTGAACGCGCAAGTTGGCGCGGTCCTTCATTGATTGTATTATAGTTATTATTCTTTAATTTATTTATTGAATATTCCCAGAAGAAAGTCAATCTCAGTGCTATATACTTCGAACTTTGACTCGACTTTTCAAGACACCGGGGAGATGCCGTTACGGAAAGGAGCGTGAATAAATACAGTTGTTAAAAACTCTTACACCCACAATGTTCGGTAAGTAGATGCCAGGAACTCCAGGTTTCCACTGCATCGCCCGCCCAGCTGCGGTGTTCAGCATCTCCGCAGTGTTAGCAATGACCCAGAGACAATACTGGATCGTCGCCACGATTATTTATGATTCCTGCATTTTATATTGCAAAACATTCCGGATTCACTTTAATACAGCAACAGAAAAATGTGTACATAATATGGCAGTGGTGGGATTGGAACCCACACCTCCTTAGAGACTGGAGCCTAAAGCCAGCGCCATAGACCGCTCGGCTACACTACCACATTTTCTGGGTTACGTGGATTACGACGTTTAATCCATCACCTGAATTGGTTGATGATGTTACTTGAGAAGGCTTTATACCGTATGCTCAGAAAGTATGCTTTGAACATTCTCCCACATACTTGTTGATACTTGAAGCATTTTCCATTTTCCAACTCTTCTAATATTTCGTTGGAGTAGACAGGAGAGAAGAGTGGGACAGTGTTTCCTTTTCAAACTCCCGGGAGTCAAACAACAATATCACAGATATAGTGCAAGGCCGCTAATTATAACGAATATTGTCAGCATGTACTTCAGAAATTCGGATTTAATGTTCACCGAAGGCGAAGTATTATCACGGTTATCTACCTATGTTGTTACATTCAGTGACCATGGCAGGCCTACGCCAAGACGTGCAACGATTTCATTGAGATGGAGCAGTCCCAGTGTCCACTTACCTGATCGTCTGCCGAATCTCTATTTTCCACCAAACTTGTAACATATCGTTTTCCTTTACTTAATAATTCATTTACAAACTTATAAATAATCGAGTACACTGACATCCTTCGTTTTTTACCCGATCAGTTCTGCCGACGATCATCTAGTTGGGGCGCTGCCGTCATGCTCTGGAACCACAGGAGTTAAATTCACCCAACTTCACTTGCTCCATCATTGAAGTTTTCCCAAAACCTACGGACACAATTTCTAGGGCCCTTTATCACATATTCTCGATCTTTATTGCTCATTTGTTTATTATTATTTGTTTCGTTTTGAATGTGCGCAGTTCGTTAGACTTGTGCCCACTTGAACGCGCAGGTTGGCGCCGTCCTTCACTGATTGTATTATAGCTATTATTCTTTCATTAATTTATTGAATATTCCCAGAAGAAAATCAATCTCAGGGCTATATACTTCGAACTTTGACTCGACTTTTGAAACCATGTCCTGTATTTTGTAAAGACAGTCATTTTACTCTGCTCTCTCCCGTTCCTTCACCGACCAAGACGCTCAACTATCCCACCGGTTCCCCTCCTGCTATGGCACCAATTCTTTAATTGCATTTTACAAGCAGTTGGACGGGAAGAATTTCAGATGACGCAGCGCATTTTTCACTTCATTCAGAAAGAGTCGCGCGGCTTTTACGGACAATACGTACATTGCGAAGGCAGGAGGGATTAATTCTTTCTCTTTTATTTTATTTTAATTCTGAGCTGTTTCCGCAAAACATCGTGGCCTGTTTTTGTGCTTCAATGTAATGAGGAAGGCAGTCTCTAAATTGTAAAATTGTACAAAAAAATGGTAATTGTATTTAAACAAAGCAATGTGCCATCTCTGAATGCCACCCAGAAGATAATAATTTGGCCCGTTTCTGGAATATCACACGTGAAGTACAATAGAGCGCTCTTTACACTGATCAGACTGCAGGTTGCTGACAAAACTTTCACCGCAGTTTTCAACGTGCATTTCTTTCTACTCAGTGCTGTTCCCTCTGAGCTCAGATAAAAGGTTGATTCTAGTATTTGGAAGTAAAATACAGGCGACGTTATTAAGTGGTCTCTGGAAACATACGGCGACCAAATGGTCAAAGAGTAATGTGACGGTGAGCAGAATGGAGCAGTCGGTAGCTGCATGAACCAGGACAAAGGTTCTGCTGCCCACGGGGATGACAATGAGAACGCTGCATGGAACGCAAAACAATGCATTTACCTCAGTGAAACCTCCATCATTATGTTCAACAGGTCCGCCTAGCCTTGGCAAGCAAGTAGCGAGTGGTGCAGGTGGAGAGGCCATACTTAGTTCGCGAAACTTTCCCCGAATATCACAATATACAGTCATTAAATAAGAGCCTTTATTTTATGGATTTTCCTGACAGTAACCCCCCCCCAGGGAACTTCAAAAAAGGGTAGAATTCGCAGTTACATGTTTCTAATGATCCAATCTCCAGAACGCAGTATCCAGAAATGCAGAGAATAAAGGGAAGTGCAAGAACATCCTCCTGTTTCTATTAGTTCTAAATATTGAAAGTTGAACTTATTCACTAAGTTCCAGTGACTGAAGCAATAACACCGGAAGCATTTAACCTGTAATGTCCTATTTGATGTCTCAAATTTACCTCTTATTCGGCTAAACCCACCCCCATAAATAAATCGCCCAATTTCATGAAGTTACTGATAGGTTAACCTTCTCATAACGGGAAACAGCTAGTGAATTTCTTGTAAACTGTCTCCATTGCTCGTAAAAAAAAGAAACTTGATTAGTGAGACGACCGGCATCGTGGAGAGTGATACGGCTATTATAGAACGTACCAAACCATACCACTTGATTTAATACTTCCTATTCATAGACTCCAATCATATGCCTTAAAATGAATAAGAAGTTTGCCTTTGTTACCCCTTGCTGCATCTTCCTGCCAACCGTTTAGTTTCCAGCAAACCTCATGCCCTTTTGTAATCCAATGAAGTAATATATCTCAAAATTCGTGTAAAACTCTGCCTTTTGCGTTCGCTTCCCGTCGTGCATGACACAAACCAGGTTGTAGAGGAGTGAGAAGTGAAATCAGTATACTTACTAGAGCTTCCCAGTTATATAAAAGTAGGACAACATTACAGATGGTAATTGATGGAGATATTGTATAACTCCAGAAATAATTATCATTAATCAGGGATTCCAAATGGATACAACGCCGCTGGATTCCGGGGTCAGATCCGTCAGACGTTTTAAGTCATTGCACAGTTATCAGTATATACCTCGATTTTGAACATGCATGGACACACCAGTCACAAATTCTGATTTTATTTCTCTCTGACACTCACTAATATCACGGGAAAATGTAATCGTATATTTCTCACCTTAGATGTTATGCCCTTCAATATCCGGCCTTTTGAACAATGCTACGCGATTCCCAGCATGGTGCGAGTTACAACCCATCAGCCGGGCAAAGCATTTCACTTAACTTTCCTATTTGCTCGTGAAGTATCCGAGCGTCATCTCCCCTGCAAAAATTTATATGTAGTCGAACGTCTTCTGCAAATTTAGACATGCCTATTCCTTCATTGTGCTTAACGAACTTCAAATCACTTCTCATAGCAGCCGAAGATCGTCAAGTCGTATTTACCTCTGTTCCGTCTGTATACGGAAAACGAACGCAATAATTCCGATTCATTGAATCCCTGCAGGGCGGAGAAGACCTGGAGGCCAAAGACAACTTGGCGCCGGACAGCAGAGGCGGAATACGGTACCTGATCCGCACCTGGGACACAATAGAGGAGACGGCCAAGTACAGACAGAGATAAAGGATCTTCATTGCTGTTGTCAAAGCCAGGGGCATAATGTGAAGTAAGAAATAGGTGTTCCAACAGAAGTCGTTCTACCCAATTATTCGGCTTTACATCCTCTGTTGAAAAATACCGAAGAGATAGATATAGCAGAGATAGTTGGCTTATTTATTCCAAGTCGCCGAATTCTAGTTAGCTGCATTATTTCTTATGTCTATGCCCGCTAAGATTCATGAGCCTTGAAGTATGATTCTCGAGTGGAACTTCTCCAGCTTCATCTTCACGATTCAGTTTTAAATCCAAAGTATTGGTTTTACCTCTCGAGTTAGAGAGCCACAGCGCCCACGGCATTGCATGAAAATCACCTAAAACGTTGATCAAAACGTGGTTAATCTGAAAACGTAACACTTGCGTCTTTACACGGAATGAAGGCGAGGCAAATCCAGCGTCATTGAACGTTTAAGTTGGAAAACACAATATTAAGAATCCTTCCACACGTCCACGCTTGTTTTGAAGATTCACGTCTGGTGGATCCTCCACTACGTTTCGGCAAAATGTCGGACTTGCAGCAATGTCTTGAAATGGAATGAGCTGTGGAGAGAGAAGGAGCCCATATTATGCATGCAAACTACTTCGCGGAAATGTATCCAAATACGGTCTAATTTGATTTATCTCATGTAATCTCATTATGACGGATATTGACCAGCGCAAGGGCTCCGTGGCTTAACTGGTCAAAGCGTCTGTCTAGTAAACAGGAGATCCTGGGTTCAACTCCCAGCGGAGCCTTTAGTTTATGGGGTGAATTAGAATGTTTCATAATAAACTGCACATTACATATTGCACTGCTCCTGTAATGACAAAAAAGAATGTCACAAAAAGGAACGGAACAATAACATAGTCTACATACTAAACACAGTTCTCGAAAACTTTGCAGCACTGATTTTTTCTGCCGGGAAAGAAACAGGTCGACGGATCAAACTGGTGACATTTCTGAGAAGCTTACTTACCTTTTTTATTATATTTTTGCAGTGTAGCGTTGGTTTATGGTGTCAATCGCTTGCAAAATACGGCCGTGTCCTAATCTATGGTTTTACGTGGTCTTAATGAGAATCGTCCCGTTTCAAAGTCTTTCCAACCGAATTCCGAACAGTTCGCTGCATATTTCAAGAAACCGGGGAGATGCCGTTACGTTAAGGAGCGAGAATACATACAGCTGTTAAATACTCTTATACCCACATTGTTCGATAAGTAGAAGCCAGGAACTCCAAGTTTCTACTGCATCGCCCGCCCAGCTGCAGTGTTCAGCAGCTCCGCAGTGTTAGCAATGAACCAGAGACTAATACTGGATAGTCGCCACGATTATTTATGATTCCAACATTTTGGGGTAATATCTTGGAATTGGAACGGTGTCAATCACCCCATTAAGCGTAAAAAGATTTAAAAGAAATTAAAAACACCGAATGTTAATATTATTTTTGCGCAAGAAAATCATATACGAAAACAGGATGAGGACAGGCTTTTCCGCTTCTGGAAAGGTCCTTTATTTCACTCGCTGTCGGATATTAAAATAAGAGGTGTTTCTATATTTCTTAGTCCCAAAATCCCTTTTCTACACTTTAATACTACTACTGATTCGATTGAAAGATATTTAATTGTTACTGGTTTATTATTCGAGCAAAAGTTAGCTCTGGTGTGTGTATACGCACCTAATGTAGATAATTTTGATTTTGTTAAGGAACTTTTTTCAGAGTTACCGAATCTCACTGAATATTAGCTGATCATGGTTGGTGACTTTAATTGTTGCTTCAATCCGGCGGTTGACAGGTCATCAACCAATCCGTCGCTTCCTAATAAAGCGGCAGCTTGTATTAACTCTTTTTAATTAGAATATGGCCTTGTTGATATTTGGAGATATAAACACCCCAATGATAAAGATTTCTCTTTTTTCTCACACGTCCATCACAAATATTCTCGAATTGATTACTTTTTTTTAGATACACGTCTGTCAAATTCCGTTGTTGAATGTGCGTATGACATCATTGCGCCTTCAGATCACGCGCCTTTAAAGTTAACCCTTAAGCTTACAGATAGATTTTTGAAAATCTCACAGTGGAGATTGAACCCCGTATTGTTGCAGGATCCAGCTTTTGTTAATTTTATTCAGGAGGAAATTTCTATATTTTTTGAATTTAATACAACTGAAGGAATGTCAAATCTGGTTATATGGGACACCTTGAAATATTTTCATAGTGGACAGATAATCTCATATTCAGCAGTCTTGAGAAAGATAACTAAAGCCGAATTGTCAGAGATTATTAATAAAATTAAACAGATAGATAAAGTGTATTCAGTTAAACCTACTGAAGACCTATATAAAGAAAGGGTCGAACTTCAATCACAGTATGATTTGCTTCTGACCTTTCCTATTGAACAGCAAATTTTTAAATCTAAAAGTTTATTTTATATACATGGGGAAAATCTGCTAAACTTTTAGCGGGTCAGTTAAAGGCTGGGATGGTCAGAAGAGAGATTTAAAAAATTGGCCGACCAGATAGAATAGAAACTTTAGATCCTTATGAAATTAATAAGCTATTTATGGACTTTTTTCTAATCTTTAAATATCTGAATTCTCTGATAGGACTATTACTATGAATAGATTTTTGCAAAGGTTAAACATACCTCAAATTTCGATTCAAGATCCTGATATGTTAGATGCACATATTAAACAAGAGGAGATAGCCAAGGTTATACCCTCTATGCAATTAGGTAAACCTCCGGGACCTGATGGTTATACGGTAGAATTTTATAAGACCTTTCATGAAATGCTTATACCACATCTTCATCAAACGTTCATCGATTCTACATTCTCTGGGAACCTTCCTAATACTTTTTATGCAGCACTAATTTCATTGATTCCAAAAAAAGGAAAATACCCACTGGTATGTGTATCCTATAGACCTATTTCTTTACTGAATGTAGATTTCAAAATCCTCTCTAAGATTCTAGCAAATAGGCTTGAGAGTATCTTGCCTAATGTTATCTCAAACAGGATTTATTAAAAATAGGTACTCACATTTTAATATTCGAAGATTATTAAATATCATTTATTCCCCTCAGCGAAAGAATCTGGATGCATTGTATCGTTGGATGCAGAGAAAGCCTTTGATAGGGTGGAGTGGCCTTATATATTTCAGGTTTTGAAGAGGTTCAATTTTGGTCCAGGATTTATCTCCTGGATTGCAGCTGCGGCTCTCACTAATAACCAAAAGTCTCCTTACTTTAGATTATATAGAGATACCAGTCAGGGCTGTCCCCTTAGCCCTTTATTATTTAATTTGTCTTTAGAACCACTTGCTATTGCTCTTAGGGATTCTAATTCTGTGCAGGGTATTAGGAGAGGGGATAAATTACATAAAATTCGTTATACACGGATGATTTATTAGTTTACATTTCAAATCCTAAGTAATCTATTCCTTCTATGTTATCTATATTTATGGAAATTGGTACTTTTTCTGGATATAAACTTAATTTACATAAAAGTGAATTATTTCCAATTAATAATTATTTTGATTATTATGATCAAATAACTTTTAATTGCCAAAAACCATTATACTTACCTTGGCACCAAAATTACAAAATAATTTAAAGACCTATATAGGTATAATTTCTTCCCTTTAGTTGAATATACTCAACAGGCGCTTTCTGAATGGTCACCTATATCGATGTCATTGATAGGTCGAATAAATGCTATAAAAATGGTTATTCTACCGAATTTTTTATATTTATTTCAAGCAGGTCCCTCCTTTGTTCCAAAAACATTTTTTGATAAAATAGACTCTCTGATTTTGTCTTAAGTTTGGAATAATAAAAGCTCTTGAGTGAATAAATTTTATCGCAAAAATCAAAAAAAGATAGAGGACTGGCTTTACCAAACTTTAGATTTTATTATTGGGCAATTAATATTCGTTATATTACTGATTGGATTTATGATATAGACGACCAAGATCGGCCTTCATGGTTACAGCTGGAGGAAAATTCAGTTATGGGGTTTTCGTTAGCTTCTTTATTAGGAGCTCCTTTTCCGTTTTCGCTCTCTAGAATAGGCAGACTTTTTGTAGATTTTTGTAGACTTTTTGTATTTCGTAGATTTTTTAAATTAAATTATTTTTTACTTTCTAGTAATATTTATTCTAATTTCTTTTTTAAACCATCAACTAAGGCTTTTCTAACATGGAAAATTAAGGGAATAAAAACTCTTTTCTATTTGTTTTTACAAGACTGTTTAATGTCTTTTTCACAGTTAACGGATAAATATGATATCTCTAATACACAGTTTTTCAGATATTTACAGGTTAGTAATTTTTTTGCGCGATTTTTTTACCAAATTATCCCTTGGCCTGCTCTTTAAATTTGGCTTATGTTATTTTTAAGTTTAAACCTTTTCAAAAACGATTAATAGCTATCATTTATAAACAGTTAATGAATGCTCGCATGTCACCTAATGATAGGGTTGAACGTACCTGGGAAGAAGAACTTTAACATTCACTCTCAGATAATCAATGGAGTAAAATTTATTATTTAGGCAATCTACCTGCGCACGCCATATCTTAATTCACTTTAAGATAGTACACAGGGCCCATATGTCCAAAGATAAATTGGCGCATATTTTTCCTAATATAAGCCCTATTTGTGACAGATGTAACGCAGAAATGGCTACTCTAACTCATATGCTTTGGTCATGTGCAAGTTTAAATAATTTTTGGAGGGATGCGTTTGGAATATTATCTAAAGTTATAAATCTGGGTGTTCAACCAAATGCACTTACAGGAATTTTTGGGATTATTCCAGAGGAAGCAAGCAAAGTGTCTGCTTCCGCCCAACTTGTGATAGCTTTATCAACTTTATTGGCTAGGAGAGCTATTTTGCTACACTGGAAAAAATCTAACCCACCTACTGTTTTCTATTGGATCTCCTCCATTATGTCATGTCTGAGCTTGGAGAATATTAGAAGCCAGACAGTTGATACATCCTTTCATCTTGAACAAGTCTGGCGACCCTTCATTCAATATTTTCATATGAATTAATTTTTATTTATTTATTTATTTTTCTTTATTCTCTTTGGGGAAAATCCTTATCCACGAATGTTCAGAGATGACTGGAAGGATGTGTTTTTTTTTCTCTCTCTCTTTTCTTTTCTAATTTTATCCTCAATTCGACTGCCCAATCTTTCTTTCTCTTTCCTTTTTCTCTTTCTCTATTTTTTTGTTTCAGTTTAGTTAGTGGTTTTTTTTTCTTTATCAATAGAATTTCCAAACTTTTTTTTATGATTGCTATGAGGAGTTGCAGTTTTTTTGACCATTGTATATATAACAGCGTAATATTTTATCTATTTGATTTTGACATTATATACTTTCTGTTTTTACTATTGCTGTTTATATCTCTTTTATATTATCTACTTGTTAAACTCCTCTTCCGATTTGTATATTCTTTATTTGAAAATCAATAAAAAAGATTGAAAAATGAAAAGAAAAGTGCCACACAGTGTTCAGGCCGTATAAAAATTTCTTGCTCAGATAAAAGGTTGATTCGAGTATCTAGAAGTAAAATACAGGCGACGTTGGTAAGTGGCCTCTGGAAACATATGGCGACCAAATGGTCGAAGAGTAATGTGACGGTGAGCAAAATGGAGCTGTCGGTAGCTGCATGAACCGGGACAAAAGTTCTGCTGCCCACGGGGCTGACATTGCGAACGCAGCATGGACCGCAAAACAATGCATTTACCTCAGTGAAACCTCTATCATTATGTTCAACACGTCCGCCTAACCTTGGCAAGCAAGTATCGAGTGGTGCAGGTCGAGAGACCATACTTACTTCGCGAAAGTTTCCCCGAATATCACAAAGCACAGTCATTAAATAAGAGCCTTTGTTCTATAGATTTACCTGACACAACCCTCCAGGGGAACTTCAAAAAAGGATAGAATTCGTAGTTACATTTTTCTAATGATCCAATCTCCAGAAAGCTCAGCACCCAGAAATGCAGAGATTAAAGGGAAATGCAAGAACATCCTCGGGTTTCCATTAGTTCTAAATATTGAAATTTCAATTTATTCACTAATTTCCGGCGATTGAAGCAATAAAACTGGAAGCAGTTAACCGGTAATGTCCAATTGGATGTCTCAAATTACCTCTTATTCGGCTAAACCCACCCCCACAAATAAATCGCCTGATTTCATGACGTTACTGATAGGTGAACGTTGTCATAACAGGAAATAGGTAGTGAATTTCTTGTGAACTGTCTCCAGTGCTCGTAAAAAAATGGGCGCACCACAGCACACCAGTTGATTTAATACTGCATATTCCTAGACTCCAATCATATGCCTAACAAAGAATATGAAGTTTGCCTTTGTTACTCCTTGCTGCACCTTCCTGCCAACCGTTTAGTTTCCAGCAAACCTCATGCCCTTTTGTAATCCAATGAAGTAATATCTCTCACAATTCGTGTAGAACTCTGCCTTTTGCGTTCTCTTCCCGTCGTGCATAACAGAAATGAGGTTGTAGAGGAGTGAGAAGTGAAATCAGTATACTTACTAGAGCTCCTTAGGTACATAAAAGTAGGACAACATTACAGATGGTAATTGATGGAGATATTGTATAACTCCAGAAATAATCATCAATAATCGGGGGGTCCAAATGGATACAATGCCGCTGGATTCCGGAGTCAGAACGGTTAGACGTTTTAAGTCATTGCACAGTTATCAGTATATAACTCTATTTTTAACATGCCTGTACACACCATTCACAAATTCTGATTTTATTTCTCTCTGACACTCACTAATATCACTGGAAAATGTAATCGTATATTTCTGACCTTAGATGTTATGCCCTTCAATATCCGGCCTTTTGAACAATGCTACGCGATTCCCAGCATGGTGCGAGTAACAAAACATCAGCCAGGCAAAGTTTTTCACTTACCTTTCCTATTTGCTCGTGAAGTATCCGAGCGTCATCTTCGCTGCAAAAATTAATACGTAGCCGAGCGTCATCTGCAAATTTAGACATGCTTATTCCTTCATTGTGCTTAACGAACTTCAAATCAATTCTCATAGTAGCCGAAGATCGTCAAGACGTACTTAACTCGGTTCCGTCTGTATACGGAAAACGAACGCAATAATTCCGATTCATTGAATCCCTGCAGGGCGGAGAAGACCTGAAGAGCCAAAGACAACTTGGCGCCGGACAGCAGAGACAGAATGCGTTACCTGATCCTCACCTGGGACACAATAGAGGTGACGGCCAAGTACAGACAGAGATGAAGGATCTTCATTGCTGTTGTCAACGCCAGCGGCATAATGTGAGGTAAGAAATAGGTGTTCCAACATAAGTTCTTCTACCCAATTATTCGGCTTTACATCTTCTATTAAAAAATACCGAAGAGGTAGATGTAGCAAAGATAGTTGGCTTTTTTATTCCAAGTCGCCTTATTCTGGTTAGCTGCACTATTCCTTATGTCTATGCCCTCTAAGGTTCATGAGCCTTAAAGTTGGATTCTCGACTGGAACTTCTCCAGCTTCATCTTCACGATTCAGTTTTAAATCCAAGGTATTGGTTTTACCTCTCGAGTTAGAGAGCCACAGCGCCCACGGCATTGCATGAAAACGTTGATCAAAACGTGGTTAATCTGAAAACGTAACACTTGCGTTTTTACTTCGGAAAGAAGAGGAGGCAAATCCAGCGTCATGGAGCATTTATATTGGAAAACACAACATTGAGAATCCTTGCACGCTTCCACACTTGTTTTGAAGATTCACCGCTGGTGGATCCGCCACTACATTTCGGCAAAATTTTGGACTTGGTGCAATGCCTTGAAATCGAATTAGCTGAGGAGAGAGCAGGAGCCCATATTATGCATGCAAACTACATCGGGGAAAGTCTCTAAATACGGTCTAATTTGATTTATCTCATCTCGGAAGTCTCATTATGACGGATATTGACCAGCGCAAGGGCTCCGTGGCTTAACTGGTTAAAGCGTCTGTCTAGTAAACAGGAGATCCTGGGTTCAACTCCCAGCGGAGCCTTTAGTTTATGGGGTGAATTAGAATGTTTCATAATAAACTGCACATTGCATATTACACTGCTCCTGTAATGACAAAAAGAATGTCACAAAAAGGAACGGAACAATAACATAGTCTACATACTAAACATATTTCTCGAAAACTTTGCAGCACTGATGTTTTCTGCCGGGAAAGAAAAATGACGACGGATCAAACAGGTGATATTTCTGAGAAGCTTGCTTACCTTTTTGTCATATTTTTTTCAGTGTAGCGTTGGTTTATGGTGTCAATCGCTTGCAAAATGCGGCCGTGTCCTAATCTATGGTTTTACCTGGTCTTAATGAGAATCGTCCCGTTTCAAAGTCTTTCCAACCGAATTCCGAACAGTTCGCTGCATATTTCAAGAAACCGGGGAGATGCCGTTACGGAAAGGAGCGAGAATACATACAGTTGTTAAATACGCTTACACCCACTTTGTTCTATAAGTAGAAGCCATCAACTCCAAGTTTCCACTGCATCGCCCGCCCAGCTGCAGTGTTCAGCATCTCCGCAGTGTTAGCAATGACCCAGAGACAATATTGTATCGTCGCCACGATTATTTGTGATTCCTGCATTTTATATTGCAAAACATTCCAGATTCACTTTAATACAGCACCAGAAATATGTGTACATAAGATGGCAGTGGTGGGATTGAAACCCACGCCTCCTTAGAGACTGGAGCCTAAATCCAGCACCACAGACCGCTCGGCTACACTACCACATATTCTGGATTACGTGGATTACGACTTTTAATCCATCACCTTGATTGGTTGATGATGTTAACTGAGAAGGCTTTCTACTGTATGATCAAAAAGTACGCTTTGAACATTCTCCCACATACTTGTTGATACTTGAAGCATTTTTCATTTCCCAACTCCTCTAATATTTCGTTGGAGTAGACCGGAGAGAACAGTGGGACAGTGTTTCCTTTTCAAACTTCCGGGAGTCAAACAGCAATATCACAGATATAGTGCAAGGCCGCTGATTATCATGAATATTGTCAGTATGTACATCAGCAATTCGAATCTAATGCTCACCGAAGGCGAGGAGTATTGTCACGGTTATCGACCTATGTTGTTACTTTCAGTGACCATTACAGCCCTATACCAAGACTTGTGCCCACTTGAACGCGCAAGTTGGCGCGGTTCTTCACTGATTGAATTATAGTTATTATTCGTTCATCGATTTATTGAGTATTCCCGCAAGAAAATCAATCTCAATATACTTCGAAATTTTGATCGACTTTTAAACCATGTCATGTATTTTGTAAAGGCACACATTTTACTCCGCTCTCTCTCGTTTCTTCAACATCAAAGAGACAAAACTATCCCACCGGTTCTCCTCCTGCTATGGCACCAATTCCTTAATTGCATTTCACAAACAGTTGCATGGCAAAAATTTCAGATGAAACAGCACACTTTTCACTTGGTTCAGAAAGAGACGCGCGGCTTGTGTGGACAATGGGTACATTGTACAGGCAGGAGGGATTAAAACTTTCTCTTTTATTATTTTAGTTCTGAGCTAGTTCGGCACAACATCGTGGCCTGTTTCTGTGCTTCTGTATAATGAGGTAGGCAGTCTCTAAATTGTAAAATTGTCCGAAAAAGAAAGAATGGGACTCTATTTAAACAAAATAATGTGCCATCAGTGAAGGCAGCCCAGAAGAGAATATTTTGGCCAGTTTCTGGGATATCCCACGTGAAGTACAATAGAGCGCTCTTTACACTGATCAGACTGCAGGTTGCTGACAAAACCTCTCTCCACAGTTTTCAGCGTACAATTCTTTCTACTCAGTGCTGTTCCCTCTGAGCTGCGCGATTGAGTGGCCGCGCAGTAGCTGAAATGCTCCCGCGCACTTAACCTTTGTTGCCTGATCCCGGGAATAAAGACAGACGGGGAAAAAAAGATAACCAAATGTGACAGGTTTTGTTTATTATGATATATTTCATTATCGCCACTTATTAGCTGAATTTTCAACTTTGATTCTAAATGTCCACAGTATGCATATAATAAAAACGAAAGAAATTAAAGTTTCACACAGTGTTCAGGCCGTATAAAAATTTCTTGCTCAGATAAAAGGTTGATTGGAGTATAGAGAAGTAAAATACAGGCGACGTTGGTAAGTGGCCTCTGGAAACATATGGCGACCAAATGGTCGAAGAGTAATGTGACGGTGAGCAAAATGGAGCTGTCGGTAGCTGCATGAATCAGGACCAATGTTCTTCTGCCCACGGGGGTGACATTGAGAACGCTGCATGGAACGCAAAACAATGCATTTACCTCAGTATAACCTCTATCATTATGTTCAAGAGGTTCGCCTAGCCTTGGCAAGCAAGTAGCGAGTGATGCAGTTGGAGAGGCCATAAATACTTCAGAAAATTTCCCCAAATATCACAATATACAGTCATTAAATAAGAGCCTTTATTCTATAGATTTTCCCGACAGAAACCCCACAGGGAACTTCAAAAAAGCGTAGAATGCGTAGTGACATTTTTCTAATGATCCAATCTCCAGAACGCTCAGCACCCAGAAATGCAGAGATTCAAGGGAAGTGCAAGAACTTCGTTCTGTTTCCATTTGTTCTGAATATTGAAATTTGATTTTACTCACTATGTTCCGGCGATTGAAGCAATCAAACCCGAAGCATTTAACCTGTACTGTCCTATTGGATGTCTCAAATTTACCTCTTATTCGGTTAAACGCCCCCTCTCCCTCACAAATAAATCGCCTAATTTTATGACGTTAGTGATAGATGAACGTTGTCACAACAGGAAATAGGCAGTGAATTTCATGTGAACTGTCTCCACTGCTCATAAAACTTTTTTAGTGAGAGGACAGGCATCGTGCAGAATAAAACGGTTATTATGTGTGCACCACAGCACACCACTTGATTTAATACTTCATATTCCTAGACCCCAATCATATGCTTAACAATGAACATGAGGTTTGCCTTTGTTACTCCTTGCTGCATCTTCCTGCCAACCGTTTAGTTTCCAGCAACCCTCATGCCTTTTTGTAATCCATTGAAGCAATAGCTCTCAAAATTCGTGTAAAAGTCTGCCTTTTACATTCTCTTCCCGTCATACATGACAGAAATCACGTTGAAGAGGAGTGAGAAGTGGAATCAGTACACTTACTGGAGCTTCTCAGTTACATAAAAGTAGGGCAACATTTCAGATGGTAATTGATGGAGATATTGTATAACTCCAGAAATAATCATCATTAATCAGGGGGTCGAAATTGATACACTGCCGCTGGAGTCCAGAGTCAGATCCGTCAGATATTTTAAGTCATTGCACATATATCAGTATATAACTCTATTTTTAACATGCATGTAGACAACATTCACAAATTGCGATTTTATTTCTCTCTGACACTCACTAATATCACGGGAAAATGTAATCATATATTTCTGACACTAGATGTTGTCCCCTTCAATCTCCGGGCTTTTGATCAATGCTACGCGATTCCCAACATGGTCCGAGTTACAACCCATCAGCCGGGCAACGCTTTTCTCTTAACTTTCCCATTTGCTAGTGAAGTGCCCGAGCGCCATCATCCCTGCACAGATAAATATGTAACCAAGCGTCAAGAGAAAATTTAGGCAGTTTTATTCCTTCATTCTGCTTAACGAACTTCAAAACATTTCTGATAGTAGCTGACAAAGTCCTATCTTCCAAACCGTCAACACGTACTTATCTCGGTTCCATCTGTATACGGAAAACGAAAGCAATAAATCCGATTCAATGGATCCCTGCTCGGCGGAGGAGATATGGAAGACCAAACACATCTTACCTCTGGACAGCAGAGGCAGAATACGGTCCCTGAACCACACCTGGAACACAATAGAAGAGACGGCAAAGGACAAACAGACATGAAGGATCTTCATTGCTGCTCTCAACGCCAGCGACATAATGTGAGGTACAAAAAGGTGTTTCAGCAGAAGTTCTTCCACCCAATCATACAGCTTCATCTTCTCTGTTAAAAAATACCGAACATATAGTTATGTTGGCTTTTTTTCCCAAGTCTCTCCAGTGTGGTTAGCTTGACTATTTCTCATGATAGAAAAAAGGAGAGGCAAATTCAGCATCATAGACCATTTATGTTGGAAAACACAACATTGTGAATCCTTGCACGCGTCTACACTTCTTATGAAGATTCATGGCTCGTGGATCCTCCACTACCTTTCGGCAAAATGTCGGATTTGGAGCAATGTTTTGAAATCGAGTGAGCTGTGGAGAGAGTAGGAGCCCATATTATGCATGCAAACTATATCGGGGAAAGTCTCTAAACACAGACTAATTTGAGTTATCTCATCTAGGCAGTCTCATTATGACAGATGCTGACCAGCGCAAGGGCTCAGTGGCTTAACTGGTCAAAGCGTCTGTCTAGTAAACAGGAGATCCTGGGTTCAACTCCCAGCGGAGCCTTCAGTTGATGGGCTGAATTGGAATGTTTCATAATAAACTGCACATTACTACTCCCGTAATCACGAAAGGAAAGTCACAGAACGGAATGGAACAATAACATAGTGTACATATTAAACATTGTTCTCGAAAACATTGCAGCACTGTTGTTTTCAGCCGGAAAAGAAGCAGGACAGCGGATCAAACTGGTGACATTTCTGAGACGCTTGTTTACCTTTTTATAGCATTTTTGCAGTGTAGCGTTGGTTTATGGTGACAATCGCTTGCAAAATGCGGCCGTGTCCTAATCTATGGACTTCCGTGGTCTTAATGAGAATAGTCCCGTTTCGAAGGTCTTTCCAATCGAATTCCAATCAGTTCGCTGCACATTTCCAGAGACCCAAGGGGGGACGTCACGTGATGATGTAGGATCGAGACGTGGAAATCCAGCTCTTCCGTAAAAAAATATAAATTAATGTTTAAGTGAAGAAAGATTACAAATTACCTTCTAAAATTATATAAACTACTCAGGATTGTCCTTAGATATGCCCCCTAAGCAGAAGCACAGAAAACAATTACTTTGAAGACAGCACAAGTTGGAAAAGAACCAAGGCCGGTCACCCTGATGGTACCTCGGTCTCAAGTGCATTTTACCTCCGGCGATACAGAACAGGAAACGGCGGCAACATCAACAGCGTCCAAGAAGGAGCTAAAGGAACTGCGCATGCGTGAAGGAAGAGGCTTGCTCAAACATGAGCAATTTAAACTACAAATCCCAGCTACAATCGGAAGTGAAAGTGAAGGTGAATCCGAGGTGGATTCGGATTCTCTGGACCATACAGATGAAGATGAGGAGGCAAAAGAAGAACATCAGGAAGAGGTTGGAGGTGGAAGATCTCCTGGAAACATAAGAAAAGCTTTGGTGCAAATAATGCAGGAATTAAAAGAATTAAACGCATTTAAATTAATAAAAGAAGATATTAAAAATATGAAGATTATGTTTGATAAAGTGGTGAAAAAAAGGAGAAAATGGACAAGAAAGTTAAAAAGTTGGAAGAAATAACGGGAGACGCCATTGATAGAGTGAATAAAATGGAAGATAATATTCTTGCCTGGATATCAGAAAAAAAACTGTTGTTGGAAGAAGTGGACGTGCCTGAAAATTTTAGCAGACGAAATAATATTAAAATTGTTAGTCTTAAAGAAGGTATAGAGGGAAAGGATCCAATAAATATTTTTTTTCAAAAATGGATCCCGGAAAATTTGGAAATGGAAGAGGGAACCCAGATAATTAAAATCGAAAGGGCTCACAGAGCCTTAGGAGCAAAACCACAACATGATCAAAACCCACGACCAATGTTGACAAACTGCTTAAGATATCAAGATAAAGAAAAGATCCTGAAGGCAGCTGCCCAATGTGCCAGAAAGAGAAGATGATAGAAGGGAAAACAGTTATTTCCTTCCTGATATAAGTTGTGACCTTTTCAAGAGAAAGAAGGAATTTAACCCAACGAAAAAAAATTGTATGGGAAAAGGGTTATAAATTTATATTGCGCCACCCGGCAACACTGATGATTTTTTTGGATGACGGAAAAAGAAGATTTTTTACTGATTATCGGGATGCGGTGGAGTTTGCACGAGAACTCCCAAATATTCGCTAGACAGAGCTAAAGATTTAAAAGTGAAACCGATTAAGGATGAAGACGGGGACAGTGAATTGAGTTGATGAACACTTAAGGACAGAAGAATATTTAAATATACTTTTAATTATATGATACAGGGGGAGAAAGGTAAAAATTTGAGAAATATTAATCGAGAGTAGTGATATTATTTTTTCTTCTCTTACATATACATTTATGCTAGGGGAGAGCTGGGGGAACTTGGGATCGATCGCTACGGGATTCTCGTGTGTAATCATGGCGTTTGCCATGACCCGCACAACGGAGGGGGGTAATGTTGTGCTTTTTTTCATTCACAGCATTAGTAGGGGGGTATTTTGTTATTTTTTTCTTTATAATCTATTTTTCTTTTATTCTTCTTTCTTTGATTGGACAATCGGAGGGGAGTCACATAACAACATGGAGTATTTTAAAACAATTACCCAAGATACTACGAGAGTTGAAATATTATGTATTGTTATAGATTGGAGTAACCCTGTTAAAAATAATGACTAATTTACTGAATTTTTTTGCAGTTTTAATGTTAATGGGCTTAATGGACCGGTGAAAAGAGCAAGAATTTTAACATACATGAAGAAAATGAAAATAGATATAGCTTTTTTACAATAAACACATTTAACAGAGATAGAACATCAGAAATTAAAGAGTGATTGGGTCGGAAATGTTATTGCAGCTTCATTTAATTCAAAAGCGAGGGGAGTTGCAATTTTGTTTAATAAAACTTTACCAATTAAAATACAAAATGTATTAATTGATTCTGCGGGGAGATACGTAATTATACATTGTCAAATATTTTCAGAACTATGGACTCTTATGAATATTTATGCACCAAATGAAAACGATGTAAAATTTATACAAGAGGCCTTTTTGAATTTGACTAAGGCACATGACAAAATATTAATAGGTGGAGACTTTAACTTTTGTCTAGACCCAGTTTTAGATAGGTCAACAAAGATTGTTACAAAACCAAAAGTAGCAATATTAACTTTATAATTGATGAAAGATTTAAACTTGATTGATATATGGAGAAGAACTAACCCAAGAGAAAGAGATTATTCATTTTATTCAAATAGACATAAAGCTTATTCAAGGATAGATGTTTTCCTATTATCACGAATATTAAAGCCAGAGTGAAAAATATGGAATATAAAGCAAGAATATTGTCAGACCATTCCACCTTGATAATGACAATGATAATGATGGATAAGGAGGAATCGATTTACAGATGGAGATTTAATTCAGTCTCATTAAAACGTCAAGATTTTTGTGATTTTATGAAAAACAGATTCAGTTTTTTTAGATACAAACTCTCATTCAGTTGATGATAAATTTATATTATGGGAAGCGATGAAGGCATATTTGAGAGGCCTGATAATAAGTTATACTTCTAAAAGTAAGAAGGAATATATGGTAGAAATAGATCAATTGGAAAAAGAGATTACAAAATTAGAAAAAGTATCTCAAAGATATATGACAGAAGAAAAACAAAGACAACTTGTTAATAAGAAGCTACAATATAATACACTTCAGACATACCGAACAGAAAATGTAATTATGAGAACTAAACAGAGATATTATGATCGCACAAGATTCTTGTTTAGCAGTTAAAAGCAGACCAGGCTTCCAAAACGATAGATGCAATTAGAACAAGTGTAAATAAAGTTACTTATAAACCTTTAGAAATCAATGAAACTTTAATTTTTTTCGTTCTGAACTGTATCAATCAGAATCACAAAATGATATTGTTGAGATAGAAAGGTTTCTATAATAAATAACTCTTCCAAAATTGAATTCAAAAGAACAGAAAGGATCAGATGTACCTTTTACATTAAAAGAGGTCGAATAAGCTCTAGGATCAATTCAGAGTAATAAATCTCCAGGAGAAGATGGTTTCCGCCCGAATTTTACAAAAGTTATGAAGATTTATTAATTCCTCCTTTTATGGAGCTAATACACCAAGTGGAAAGAACGCATAAATTGCAGAATCTTCTTCGACAGCTATTTTAATAGTATTGCCAAAAAAAAAGATAGAGACCTTTTAAAGCCAACATCATATAGACCTATTTCTTTGTTGAACACGGACTAAAAAATAATATCAAAGATTTTATCTAATAGATTATCTAAATATTTACCAAAATTAATACATATGGACCAAACAGGATTTATCAAAAATAGACAATCGGCAGATAATGTAACTCGGTTACTTAGCGTAATTCATCTGGCACAAAAGAGGGAGGAAATGAGTGTGGCCGTTGCTTTGGATGCAGTTAAAGCATTTGATGATTGAAATGGGATTTTTTATTTACGGTATTGGAAAAATATAGATTAGGAGTATCTTTTATAAAATGGATTAAAACCCTAAATACTAATCCCAAAGCTAAAGTAATGACAAATGGCCAAATTTCAACATAATTTCAGCTAACAAGGTCAACTATACAAGGTTGTCCATTATCACCTGCTTTATTTGTGTTGGTGATAGAACCATCAGCTGAATTAATTAGAACTGACTCAGATATTATGGGTTTCAGAGTTAATCAGGAGGAATATAAGATTAATCTAATCGCTGACGATGTTCTGTTTTATCTAACTAACCCATTGTGTTCGTTGCGTAAATTATATACCAGATTGGAAGAATATGGGAAAATATCAGGGTACGAAATAAATTGGGGTAAAAGTGAAATTCTACCCCTTACTAAAGGAGACTATAGTCAATGTCGATTAATAACTCAATTTAGATGGCCGATAAATGGTATAAAGTATTTAGGTATAAAAGTTGATAATGATATATATTTATATAAATTAAATTATTTGCCATTATTGAAAAAAATCAAGAGGATCTTGATAAATGGATGATGTTACCAATAACATTAATAGGTAGAGTCAATGCTGTAAAAATGAATATATTCCCTATGTTACAATATTTATTCCAAATACTACCAATACAATTATCGCAGAAGTTTTTTCAAGAGTTAAATAAATGTGTGAGGAAGTTCCTTTGGAAAGGTAAGATGTCAAGAATATCGTTGGAAAAATTGACATGGAAATCTGACCTAGGAGGGTTACAATTACCAAATTTTAAGAATTATTACAGAGCAAATCAACTTAGATTTATTGCATCTTTTTTTGATGAAGATAAACCGGCATGGATTAGAATAGAATTAGATAAAATAGGAGAAAATATACAAAATTTTATATATAAATAGGAATCTAAATGGATACGGGAAAAGAAAGAATCTCCTATATTAAAACATTTGATTGATTTATGGAATAAGATAAATGTTGATGATGATGAGATAAATAAATCTTTATTAGCAAAGAGACATTTAATTCAAAATAAACTTATTCCTTTTACAATGGATAATCAACTTTTATATAACTGGTTTCAAAAAGGGATTAGATATATAGGAGCCTGTTTTGCAGGAGGTATATTCATGTCATTTGATGAATTAAAGAATAAATACAAAATATCAAATAAAACTCTTTTCTGTTATTTCCAATTAAGGGATTGTTTAAGAGATAAACTGGGTCAAACAATGTTATTGCCGAAACTTAATGAAATAAAAACTTTTATTCATAAAGGAAAAATTAAAAAAAAAATATTTCCTGTATGTATAGTTTGATTCAAAAACAGGCAATTAAACAAGGAATTCATAAGTCAAGACAAAAATGGGAAACTGATTTGAATATTAAAATTGATGAAACAACTTGGTCAAGACTATGTCTTGACAGTATGACAAATACAATAAATGTCCGACTAAGATTAGTACAATATAATTTTTACATCAATGATATATTACACCACAAAAAAAAACAGATTAAACCCAAATTTATATGATCAATGTTTTCGATGTAATCAGGAAATAGGTACATTTTCACACTCTACTTGGTCTTCTTTTAAAATTCAACCTTTTTGGACAAATTTAAGAGTTTTACTGGAACAAATTATTGGAACACAACTTCCACAGAACCCAATATTATTTTTACTAGATGATATTGATGGGATAAAACCGAAACCCAAATTGAACAAATATCAGAAAGAATTCATAAAACTTGCATTGGCAGTAGCCAAAAAGGCTATTGCAGTAACTTGGAAATCGGATTTACACTTAAGTATAGATCGTTGGAAGAATGAAATTTTCAGCTGCATTCCACTTGAAAAAAATACTTACAATTTAAGAAATAGATATGATATATTTCTGAAAAATTGGCGCCCTTATTTATAAAAGATAGTATTAAATACATAGGTGCTCCGAAGATAAAATTATTAGTCATCTGGGAAAAGAAATAAATATATATATATTAAAGTTATTTTGAAATCCATGGAGCATGTGGGGATCTTCCGATATCCAGGCACTCTTTCTTTCTTTCTTTTTTGTTTTCTTCTTTCTTTTTTTCTCTCTTTTTCATATATATATAGGGATGTGTTAGGGGAGATGCGTTAAGGGGAGGGGCAAGGCCGATATTATTTCTTTCTATTCTGTAACCTATTTAAAAATTCAATAAAAAATTATATTAAAAAAAGAAACCTGAGAGATGCCGTTACGGAAAGGTGCGAGAATACATGCAGTTGTTAAATACATTTACACCCAGAATGTTCCATAAGTAGAGACCACGAACTCCAAGTGTCCACTGCATCCCCCTCCCATCTGGAGAGTTCAGAGGCTTCGCAGTGTTATCAATGACCCAGAGATGAATACTGGATCGTCGCACGATTATTTATGATTCCTACATTTTTTATTGCAAAACATTCTGAATGAAATCTTGGTGTAGGCCTGCAATGGTCACTGAATGTACCACATAGGTAGATAACCGTGAGAATACTGCTCGCCTTCGGTGAACATTAAATTCGAATTTCTGATGTACATGCTGACAATATTCGTTATAATTAGCGCCCTTGCACTATATCTGTTATATAGATGTTTGAATCCCGGGAATTTGAAAAGGAAACACTGTCCCACTCTTCTCTCCTGTCTACTCCAACGAAATATTAGAAGAGTTGGAAAATGGAAAATGCTTCAAGTATCAACAAGTAAGTGTGAGAATGTTCAAAGCATACTTTCTGAGCATACGGTATAAAGCCTTCTCAAGTAACATCATCAACCTATCCAGGTGATGGATTCCACGTCGTAATCCAAGTAATCCAGAAAATGTGGTAGTGTGGCCGAGCGGTCTATGGCGCTGGACTAAGGTTCCAGTCTCTAAGGAGGTGTGGGTTCCAATCCCATCACTGCCATTTTATGTACACATATTTCTGTTGCTGTATTGAAGTGAATCCGGAATGTTTTGCAATATAAAATGCAGGAATCATAAATAATCGTGGCGACGATCCAGTATTGTCTCTGGGTCATTGCTAACACTGCGGTGATGCTGAACACTGCAGCTGGGCGGGCGATGCAGTGGAAACTTGGAGTTGATGGCTTCTACTTATAGAACAATGTGGGTGTAAGAGTATTTAACAACTGTATGTATTCTCGCTCCTTTCCGTAACGGCATCTCCCCGGTGTCTTGAAATATGCAGCGAACTGATCGGAATTCGGTTGGAAAGACTTTCAAACGGGACGATTCTCATTAAG
This sequence comes from Hemitrygon akajei, assembly GCF_048418815.1. NCBI lineage: Eukaryota > Metazoa > Chordata > Chondrichthyes > Myliobatiformes > Dasyatidae > Hemitrygon > Hemitrygon akajei. The sequence goes on from NC_133131.1 coordinate 65,423,919, forward strand.
ACTAGGTAAAACCATAGATTAGGACACGGCCGCATTTTGCAAGCGATTGACACCATAACCCAACGCTACACTTGAAAAATATTATAAAAAGGTAAGCAAGCTTCTCAGAAATGTCACCAGTTTGATCCGTCGTCCTGTTTCTTTCCCGGCAGAAAACATCAGTGCTGCAAAGTTTTCGAGAACTATGTTTAGTATGTAGACTATGGTATTGTTCCGTTACTTTTTGTGACATTCTTTTTTGTCATTACAGGAACAGTACAATATGTAATGTGCAGTTTATTAGGAAACATTCCATTTCACCCCATAAACTAAAGGCTCCGCTGGGAGTTGAACCCAGGATCTCCTGTTTACTAGACAGACGCTTTGACCAGTTAAGCCACGGAGCCCTTGCGCTGGTCAATATCCGTCATAATGAGACTACATGAGATAAATCAAATTAGACCGTATTTGGAGACTTTCCCCGATGTAGTTTGTATGCATAGCATGGGCTCCTGCTCTCTCCTCAGCTAATTCGATTTCAAGACATTGCACCAAGTCCAAAATTTTGCCGAAATGTAGTGGCGGATCCACCAGCGGTGAATCTTCAAAACAAATGTGGAAGCGTGCAAGGATTCTCAATGTTGTGTTTTCCAATATAAATGCTCCATGACGCTGGATTTGCCTCCTCTTCTTTCCGAAGTAAAAACGCAAGTGTTACGTTTTCAGATTAACCACGTTTTGATCAACGTTTTCATGCAATGCCGTGGGCGCTGTGGCTCTCTAACTCGAGAGGTAAAACCAATACCTTGGATTTAAAACTGAATCGTGAAGATGAAGCTGGAGAAGTTCCAGTCGAGAATCCAACTTTAAGGCTCATGAACCTTAGAGGGCAAAGAAAAAAGAAATAGTGCAGCTATCTAGAATTCGGCGACTTGGAATAAAAAAGCCAACTATCTCTGCTACATCTATCTCTTCGGTATTTTTCAATAGAAGATGCAACGCCGAATAATAGGGTAGATGAACTTCTGTTGGAACACCTATTTCTTACTTCACATTTTGCAGCTGGAGTTGACAACAGCAATGAAGATCCTTCATTTCTGTCTGTCCTTGGCCGTCTCCTCTATTGTGACCCAGGTGTGGATCAGGTACCGTATTCTGCCTCTGCTGTCGGGCGTCAAGTTGTCTTTGGCTCTCCAGGTCTTCTCCGCCCTGCAGAGATTCAAAGAATCGGAATTATTGCGTTCGTTTTCCGTATACAGACGGAACCGAGGTAAGTACGTCTTGACGATCTTCGGCTACTATGAGAATTGTTTTGAAGTTCGTTAAGCACAATGAAGGAATAAGCATGTCTAAATTTACAGATGGCGGTCGGCTACATATTAATTTTTGCAGAGAAGATGACGCTCGGATACTTCACGAGCAAATAGGAAAGTTAAGTGAAATGCTTTGCCCGGCTGATGGGTTGTAACTCGCACCATGCTGGGAATCGCGTAGCATTGTTCAAAAGGCCGGATATTGAAGGGCATAACATCTAAGGTGAGAAATATACGATTACATTTTCCCGTGATATTAGTGAGTGTCAGAGAGAAATAAAATCAGAATTTGCATGTTAAAAATCGAGGTATATACTGATAACTGTGCAATGACTTAAAACGTCTGACGGATCTGACTCCTGACTCCAGCTGCAGTGTATGCATTTGGACCCCCCCCCCCCCCCATTAATGATGATTATTTCTGCTGTTATACAATAACTCCATCAATTACTATCTGTAATGTTATCCTACTTTTATGTACCTAAGAAGCTCTGGTAAGTATACTGATTCCACTTCTCACTCCCCTACATCCTGGTTTTGTGTCATGCACGACGGGAAGCGAACGAAAAATGCAGAGTTTTACACGGATTTTGAGAGCTATTACTTCATTGGATTATAATAGGGCATGAGGTCTGCTGGAAACTAAACGGTTGGCAGGAAGATGCAGCAAAGGGTAACAAAGGCAAACTTCATATTCTTTGTTAGGCATATGATTGGAGTCTAGGAATATGAAGTATTAAATCAAGTGTTGTGCTGTGGTACGCCCATAATAGCCGTATCACTCTCCACGATGCCTGTCCTTTCACTAATAATTTTTTTTGTTACGAGCAATGGTGATGGTTCACAAACAATTCACTAGCTATTTCCTGTTATGACCAGGTTAACCTATCAGTAACTTCATGAAACTGAGCGATTTATTTGTGGGGCTGGGTTTAGCCGAATAAGAGGTAAATTTGAGACATCAAATAGGACATTACAGGTTAAATGCTTCCAGTTTTATTGCTTCAATCGCCAGCGTCTGTGTTCTACTTTGCAATGTTGGACTGCGGACACTGTGACTGCCCCATCAGAATGGAATCCATGTACGTCTTGGTGTAGGCCTGCAATGGTCAGTGAATGTAACAACAGAGGTAGATAACCGTGATAATACTCTTTGCCTTCGGTGAACATGAACGTCGAATTGCTGATGTACATACTGACAATATTTGTGATAATTGGTGTCCTTGCACTGACATCTGTGCTATAGTTGTTTGACTCCCGGGAGTTTGAAAAGGAAACACTGTCCCACTGTTCTCTTCTGTCTGCTCCAACGAAATCTTAGAAAAGTTGGAAAATGGAAAATGCTTCAAGTATCAACAAGTACGTGGGAGAATGTTCAAAGCATACTTTTGAGCATATAGTATAACGCCTTCTCGATTATCATCAACCAATCTACGTAGTGGGGTAATGCGTAAAAAAGCGCGGTAGTGTGGCCGAGCGGTCGAAGGCGCTGGATTTAGGTTCCAGTCTCTAGGACGTGTGGGTTCGAATCCGACCACTGCCATCTTATGTATACATATTTCGGTTGCTGTATCAAAGTGAATCCGGAATGTTTTGCAATAAAAAATGTAGGAATCATAAATAATCGTGGCGACGATCCAGCATTGGTCTCTGGGTCATTGATAACACTGCGGAGATGCTGAACACAGCAGCTGGCAGGGGGATGCAGTGGACACTTCGAGTTCATGGCCGCTACTTATCGAACATTGTGGGTGTAAGACTATTTAACAACTGTATGTATTCTCGCTCCATTCCGTAACGACATCTCCCCTGTTTCTTGAAATGTGCAGCGAACTGATCAGAATTCGGTTGGAAAGACATTTGCAACGGGACGATTCTCATTAAGACCACGGAAGTCCATAGATTAGGACTCGGCCGCATTTTGCAAGCGATTGTCACCATAAATCAACGCTACAGTGCAAAAAATGATATAAAAAAGGTAAACAAGCTTCTCAGAAATGTCACCAGTTTGATCCGTCGTCCTGTTTCTTTCCCGGCAGAAAACATCAGTGCTGCAAAGTTTTCGAGAACTATGTTTAGTATGTAGACTATGGTATTGTTCCGTTACTTTTTGTGACATTCCTTTGTGATTACAGGAGCAGTGTAATATGTAATGTGCAGTTTATTCTGAAGCATTCTAACTCTCCCCATAAACTAAAGGCTCCGCTGGGAGTGGAACCCAGGATGTCCTGTTTACTGGACAGACGCTTTGGCCAGTTAAGCCAAGGAGCCCTTGCGCTGGTCAGCATCTGTCATAATGAGACTACGTAGAGGAGATAACTCAAATTAGTCTGTATTTAGAGACTTTCCCCGATGTAGTTTGCATGCATAATATGGGCTCCTACTCTCTCCACAGCTCACTCGATTTCAAGACATTGCTCCAAATCCGACATTTTGCCGAAAGATAGTGTTGGATCGACGAGCCATGAATCTTCATAAGAAGTGTGGAAATGTGAAATGATTCTTAATGTTGTGTTTCCCAACATAAATGATCCATGACGCTGGATTTGCATCGTCTTCTTTCCAAAGTAAAGACGCAAGTGTTACCTTTTCAGTTTGACCACGTTTTGATCAACGTTTAACATGGTTTTCATTCAATGCCCTGGGCGTCGTGGCTCTCTAACTCGAAAGGTAAAACCAATATCTTGGGGTAAATTTGAATCCCGAAGCTGAAGTTGGGGAAGTTCCATTCAAAAATCAGACTTGAAGGCACCTAAACCTTAGAGGGCATAGACATGAGAAATAGTCCAGCTAACCAGACTTGAAAGACATGGGAAAAAAGCCAACTATCTCTGCCATAACTATATGTTCGTTATTTTTTAACAGAGGAGATGAAGCCGTATGATTGGGTAGAAGAACTTCTGCTGAAACACCTTTTTGTTACCTCACATTATGTCGCTGGCGTTGAGAGCAGCAATGAAGATCCTTCATGCCTGTTTGTCGTTTGCCGTCACTTCTATTGTGGTTCCAGGTGTGGTTCAGGGACCGTATTCTGCCTCTGCTGTCCAGCACTAAGTTGTCTTTGGTCTTCCATATCTCCTCCGCCCAGCAGGCATCCAATGAATAGGAATTATTGCGTTCGTTTTCCGTATACAGACGGAACCGAGATAAGTACGTGTTGACGGTTTGGAAGATTGGATTTTGTCAGCTACTATGAGAATTGTTTTGAAGTTCGTTAAGCAGAATGAAGGAATAAAACTGTCTAAATTTACTGATGACGCTTGGTTACATATTAATTTGTGCAGGGAAGATGGCGCTCGAATACTTCACGAGCAGGTAGGAAAGTTAAGTGAAAAGCGTTTCCCGGCTGATGGGTTGTAAGTCGCACCATGCTGGGAATCGCGCAGCATTGTTCAAAAGGCCGGATATTGAAGGGCATAACATCTAAGGTGAGAAATATACGATTACATTTTCCCGTGATATTAGTGAGTGTCAGAGAGAAATAAAATCAGAATTTGTGAATGGTGTGTACATGCATGTTAAAAATAGAGTTATATACTGATAAACACCAGGAAATCTGCAGATGCTGGAAATTCAAACAATAACACACACAAAATGCTTGTAGAACACAGTAGGTCAGGCAGCATCTATAGGGAGAAGCGCAGTCGACGTTTCGGGATGAGTCCTGACGAAGGGTCTCGGACCGAAACGTCGACAGCGCTTCTCCCTATAGATGCTGCCTGGCCTGCTGTGTTCCAGCAGCATTTTGTGTGTGTTGCGGTTTATATACCGAAAAATGTGCAATGACTTAAAACGTCTGACGGATCTGACTCTGGAATCCAGCGGCGTTATATCCATTTGGAATCCCTGATTAATGATGATTATTTCTGGAGTTATACAATATCTCCATCAATTACCATCTGAAATGTTGTCCTACTTTTATATAACTGGGAAGCTCTAGTAAGTATACTGATTTCACTTCTCACTCCTCTACAACCTGGTTTCTGTCATGCACGACGGGAAGCGAACGCAAAAGGCAGAGTTCTACACGAATTTTGAGAGATATTACTTCACTGGATTACAAAAGGGCATGAGATTTGCTGGAAACTAAACGGTTGGCAGGAAGTTACAGAGAGGGGTAACAAGGGCAAACATCTTATTCTTTGTTAGGCATATGATTGGAGTCTAGGAATATGAAGTATTAAATCAAGTGGTGTGCTGTGGGGCGCCCATAATAGCCGTATTATTCTCCACGATGCCTGTCCTCTCACTGATAAAGTTTTTACGAGCAGTGGAGACACTTCACAAGAAATTCGCTATTTATTTCCTGTTATGACAACGTTCACCTATCAATAAAGTCATGAAATTAGGCGATTTATTTGTGGGGGGGGGGGACTAACCGAATAAGATGTAAATTTGAGACTGTGGCGACCCACATCCCAGCGCACTCGAACCGGCTCCCAAAGTGGCGCGCGCCGGCATTGAGGCCGGTCACAAAAAGGGCGCCAATCCTGCTTCACCAGCAAGGGGAAAAGCCCGCGCGCGGGACGGGACTGTGAATACGCGCCCCCTACAGCATTCCCGCCCGGGAAGGGCGGGAACAGGAAGGCTTTAAAGCAAGGCCGCGAAGTTTGAATAAACCTATTCTGTACTGCAGCTCACCCACTCCGTGTCGTTATTTCAGCGCTGCGTGTAGCACACAGCAACAATTGGTGACCCCGACGGCCCAAACGATACTTATCCCGGAGATGAACGACGCCGCATCTGTTCATGCAGTTTCGTTAAAACTGCCAAGCTTCTGGACGCTGCGACCTCACCTATGGTTCCAGCAAGCAGAAGCCCAATTCCACATTCGGCAAATAACCTCGGATGCCACATGTTACTACTACGTGGTGAGCTCCCTCGACCAGGAGACAGCCGCCCAGGTTGAGGAGTTCATACAGTCGCCCCTGGAGGACGGCAAATACACAGAATTTAAAGCCCTGTTCATAAGGACTTTCGGACTCTCACGGCGCGAGCGAGCTGCACCTGGATGGTTTGGGGGACAGGCCACCGTCGGCTTTTATGAACAAGATGCTGTCCCTGGCCGGAGGACACAAGCCCTGTCTTGTGTTTGAGCAGGCGTTCCTGGAGCAGCTGCCCGAGGACATACGCGGATTTCAGCGACCCCCGGAAGGTGGCTGCCCGGGCAGGAGTGCTGTGTAAAGCCAAGAAGGAGAGTGGGGCGTCCGTCGCACAGATCACCAGACCACGCTCTCAGCAGCAGACCAGACCAGACCCGGCCGTAGAGCCCACTAACCCCAGAGGCAGAGGTGAGGAGACCAACGAACAATGGTGCTTCTACCACCAGCGGTGGAGCGCAGAAGCCCGTCTCTGTAGCCGGCCCTGCAAGTTCCCCGGAAACGCCAGGGCCAGCCGCCGCTGATGGCTACGGCGGCTGGCCATCGGGATAGCCTCCTGTATGTCTGGGACAAGCAATCGGGACGCGTCTTTTTGGTCGACACCGGAGCCGAGATAAGCGTCTTACCTCCAACGAGTTACGACACCCGCAACAGAGAACCGGGTCCTACCCTGAGGGCCGTGAACGGCAGCACAGTAAGGACCTACGGCACCCGTACGGTGCGGCTACAGTTCGGCTCCAGCCGGTTCACGTGGGACTTCACACTGGCCGCCGTAGCCCAAACGCTCCTGGGAGCGGATTTTTTGCGAGCTCACAGCCTACTGGTCGACGTGCCAAGGAAGAGACTGGTCCACGCCGAGACCTTTCAAACGTTCTCCCGGGGTGAAGCCCAGTTGCCGGCACCACACTTAGACTCCATCACGCTTTCCGACAACGATTTCACCAGAGTCCTGGCGGATTTCCTATCGGTTCTGGCGCCCCAGTTCACGACAGCCATGCCCAGACACGGCGTACAACACCACATCCCGACACAAGGACCACCCCTCCACGCCCGTGCTCGAATGCTTCCCCCGGACAAGCTCCGACTGACGAAGGAGGAGTTCAAGAGGATGGAGGAATTGGGGATCATACGGCGGTCCGACAGCCCATGAGCCTCCCCCCTGCACATTGTGCCCAAAGCAACAAGGGACTGGAGACCATGCGGCGACAACCGCAGGCTGAACGTGGCTACAACACCGGACCGTTACCCTGTGCCGCACATTCAGGACTTTGCAGCAAACCTGCACGGCACATGGATCTTCTCCAAGGTAGACCTCGTCCGGGGATACCATCAAATCCCGATGCATCCGGACGACGTCCCCAAAACGGCTCTCATCACCTCTTTCGGCCTTTTCGAGTTCCTCCGCATGCCGTTCGGCCTAAAGAATGCCGCACAGACGGTTCAGCGGTTAATGGACGCGGTGGGACGCGACCTGGACTTCGCTTTCATCTATTTGGACGACATCCTCATAGCCAGCAGCAGTTGTCAGGAGCATCTGTCCCACCTCCGTCAACTCTACGCCCGACTGAGAGAATACGGTCTAACAATCAACCCGGCCAAATGCCAGTTCGGGCTCGACACCATCGACTTCCTGGGCCACAGGATTACTATAGACGGGGCAACCCCTCTGCCCGACAAGGTAGGCGCAGTCCGCCACTTCCCCCTACCCAACACAGTCAAAGGCCTTCAGGAATTCGTGGGTATGTTGAATTTCTACCACCGCTTCCTCCCTTCAGCAGCCCAAATCATGCGTCCCCTGTTCGCCCCGATGTCGGGTAAGGGCAAGGACATTACCTGGGACGAGGATTCCCCCGCGGCTTTCATTAAAACCAAAGATTCCTTGGCAAACGCCGCGATGCTAGTGCACCCCAGAACGGACGTCCCTACCGCCCTCACAGTGGACGCATCCAACACGGCAGTCGGTGGAGTGCTGGAACAGCTCATCGAGGGTCGCTGGCAACCCCTGGGATTTTTCAGCAAGCACCTACGACCACCCGAGCTCAAATACAGTGCTTTCGACCGGGAACTGTTGGCGCTATACCTGGCAATCCGGCATTTCAGCTACTTCTTGGAAAGTAGGCCCTTCACCGCGTCCACGGACCACAAACCGCTTATCTTTGCGTTCACGAAAGCACCCGACCCTTGGTCGTCCCGCCAGCAGCGACATCTGTCCTACATCTCCGAATATACGACGGATGTCCGGCATGTCTCGGGAAAGGACAAGGTCGTGTCGGACGCCCGCTCCCGCTCTAACATCCAAGCCCTGTCCCAGGGGGTAGACTATGAAGCGCTGGCGGAGGCGCAGCAGGCAGACGAGGAGATCCCTAGTTACAGAACCGCAGTTTCCGGTTTGCAGCTCCAGGACCTCCCCGTAGGCCCAGGTGAGAGGACCCTGCTCTGTGACGTCACCACCGGCCAATCCCGCCCCGTCGTTCCGGCAGTCTGGTGGCGGCGCGTTTTCGTTTCCATTCACAATTTAGCGCACCCCTCCATCAGGTCAACCGTCCGGATGGTAGCCAACAGGTTCGTTTGGCACGGACTCCGCAAGCAGGTCAGTGAGTGGGTCAGAACGTGCATGCTCTGCCAAACAGCCAAGGTGCTGCGGCACACCAAAGCCCTGCCGCAGCAGTTCCACTCCACCCGCCGGCGTTTCGACCACATTCATGTGGATATCGTGGGCCCCCTGCCCGTGTCGCGAGGAGCGCGGCACCTCCTGACTATCGTGGACCGGTTCACAAGTTGGCCAGAGGCGGTCCCGCTCACCGACACCACCTCCGAATCGTGCGCCCGAGCACGGATTGCAACCTGGGTATCTCGCTTTGGTGTACCGACCCATATTACCTCCAACTGAGGCGCCCAGTCCACCTCCAGCCTGTGGTCAACTATGGCCAGCGTTTTGGGAACACAGCTGCACCACACAACTGCCTACCACCCACAGTCGAACGGACTAGTAGAGCGTTTCCACCGTCACCTGAAGTCGGCTCACATGGCCCGCCTCAAAGGGCCTAACTGGGTGGACAAGCTTCCCTGCGTCCTGCTCGGAATTCGCACGGCGACCAAAGAGGATCTGCACACCTCGTCGGCCGAGTTGGTGTACGGCGCACCCCTGGTCGTCCCAGGAGAGTTCATACCAGTCCCAAGGGGGCAAGAGGAAGAACCCGCCGTAGTCCTGGGCAGACTACGCGAGAGGCTTGGTAACCTGGCCCCCATACCCACTTCACAGCATGGGCAGAACCCGACCTGCGTACCCAAAGACCTGCAAAACTGTAAGTTCGTGTTTGTACGACGGGGCGGGGGGGGGGGGGGGGGGACATTGGGGACCGCTACAGCCGCCCTACGAGCAGCCGTTTACGGGGATCAGGAACAACGGGTCACATTCGTGCTGGACATTGGGGGGAAAGAGGAGGTTTTCACAGTGGACCGACTCAAACCGGCCCATGTGGACTTGGCGGAGCCGGTCGAGATTCAGGCACCGCGGCGCAGAGGCAGACCTCCCAAACAGAGTCCGAAACTGAGGACATTGGGGGGTGTATCGCCGGTTCTGGGGGGTGGGTGTTATGTGGCGACCCACTTCCCTAGCGCACTCGAACCGGCTCACAAAGTGGCGCGCACCGGCATTGAGGCCGGTGCCAGAAAGGGCGCCAAGCCTGCTTCACCAGCAAGGGGAAAAGCCCGCGCGCGGAACGGGACTGTGAATACGCGCCCCCTACAGCATTCCCGCCCGGGAAGGGCGGGAACAGGAAGGCTTTAAAGCGGGGCCGCGAAGTTTGAATAAACCTCTTTTGTAACTGCAGCTCACCGACTACGTGTCGTTATTTCAGCGCTGCGTGTTGCACACCGCTACAAGACATTCAATAGGACATTACAGATTAAATGCTTCCGGTTTGATTGCTTCAGTCGCTGGAACTTAGTGAATAAAATCAAATTTCAATTTTTAGAACTAATGGAAACAGGAGGATGTTCCTGCACTTCCCTTTAATCTCTGAATTTCTGGGTGCTGAGCGTTCTGTAGATTGGATCATTAGAAAAAATGTAACTACGAATTCTACCCTTTTTAGAAGTTCCCTGGGGGGGGGGTTCAGTTAGGAAAATCTATTGAATAAAGACTCTTATTTAATGACTGTATATTATGATATTCGGGGAAATTTTCGCGGTAAGTATGGCTTCTCAAATTTAGACACGTTTATTCCTTCATTCTGCTTAACGAACTTCAAAACAATTATCATTGTAGCTAATCCAATCTTCCAAACCGTCAACACGTACTTTCCTCGGTTACGATTGTATACGGAAAACGAACGCAATAATTCCGATTCATTGAATCCCTGCAGGGCGGTGAAGACCTGGAGAGCCAAAGACAACTTGGCGCCGGACAGCGGAGGCAGAATACGGTACCTGATCCGCACCTGGGTCACAATACAGGAGACGGCCAAGGACAGACAGAGATGAACGATTTTCATTGCTGCTCTCAACGCCGGCGGCATAATGTGAAGTAAGAAATAGGTGTTCCAGCAGAAGTTCTTCTACCCAATTATTCGCCTTTTTCTCTTCTATGGAAAAATACCGAAGAGATAGATATAGCAGAGATAGTTTGCTTTTATTTTCAAGTCGCCGTATTCTAGTTAGCTGCATTATTTCCAAGGTTTAGGAGCCTTCAAGTCTGATCCCCGAATGGAACTTCCCCAGCTTCAACTTCACGATTCATTTTTAAATCCAAGGTATTGGTTTTACCTCTCGAATTAGAGAGCCACACCGCCCTCGGCTTTGCAAGAAAATCACCTAAAACGTTGATCAAAACTTTGTTAATCTGAAAACGTACACTTGCGTCTTTACTTGGGAAAGAAGGCGAGGCAAATTCAGCGTCATGGAGCATTTATGTTGGAAAACACAACAATGAGAGTCCTTGCACACTTCCACACGTGTTCTGAAGACTCACGGCTCGTGGATTCTCCATTACGTTTCGGAAAAATGTCGGATTTGGAGCAATACCTTGAAATCGAATGAGCTGAGGAGAGAGTAGGAGCCCATATTATGTATGCAAACTACATCGGGGAAAGTCTCTAAATACGGTCTAATTTGATTTATCTCATCTCGGGAGTCTCATTATGACAGATATTGACCAGCGCAAGGGTTCCATCGCTTATCAGGTCAAAGCATCCGGCTAGTAAACAGGAGATCCTGGGTTCAACTCCCAGCGGAGCCTTTAGATTATGGGGTGAATTGGAATGTTTCATAATAAACTGCATATTACATATTACACTGCTCCTGTAATCACAAAGGAATGTCACAAAAAGGAACGGAAAAATAACATAGTGTACATATTAAACATACTTCTCGAAAACTTTGCAGCACTGATGTTTTCTGCCGGGAAAGAAACAGGACGACGGATCAAACTGGTGACATTTCTGAGAAGCTTGTTTACTTTCTTATAGCATTTTTGAAGTGTAGCGTTGGTTTATGGTGACACTCGCTTGCAAAATGCGGCCGTGTCCTAATCTATGGACTTCCGTGGTCTTAGTGAGTATCGTCCCGTTTCTAAGTCTTTCCAACGGAATTCCGATCAGTTCGCTGCATATTTCAAGACACCGGGGAGATGCCGTTACGGAAAGGAGCGAGAATACATACAGTTGTTAAATACTCTTACACCCACAATGTTCGATAAGTAGAGGCCATATACTCCAACTTTCCGCTGCATCGCCCGCCCAGCTGCAGTGTTCAGCATCTCCGCAGTGTTAGCAATGACCCAGAGACCAATATTGGATCGGCGCCACGATTATTTATGATTCCTGCATTTTATATAGCAAAATATTCCGTATTCACTTTAATACAACAACCGAGGGGGGACGTCACGTGATGACGTAGGATCGAGACGTGGAAATCCAGCTCTCCCGTAAAAACCAATAAAACAATTTTATGTGAAGAAGAGTTAATAAATACCTTCTAGAAACTACTTATAAACAATTCAGGACAATCTTTAGATATGCCTCCTAAACAGAAACAGAAGAGAATTACTACTTTGAAGACACCATGAGTTGGCATGGAAAGAGGCCCGGCCGTTTTGGCGGAGCCTCGTGCTCAAGTTGGATCTCTTCCGGGCGAAGTACATATCGCCCCCGATGGTGCAGGGCAGGAGGCTGCGGCAATATCAACAGTCTCGAAGGAGAAACAGCGGCAGCTGCGCATGTGTGAAGAAACGGGTATGCACAAACAGGTGCAAACAAAACTATGAGTTCCAACTGCGACTGGAAGTGAAAATGAAAGTGAATCGGAATTAGAATCAGTCTCTCCGGAAAACACAGATGAAGAAATAGATGAAGAAGAAGAACAGGTGGAAAGTAAAGGTGGAAAACTTTCTGGAGACATAAGAAAAGTCCTGATACAAATAATGCAAGAATTAAAAGTAATAAAAACAGATATTAGAATTGTGAAGATTATGCTTGATAAGGTAGTGGGAAAACAAAAGAAAATGGATAAGAAAGTTAAAAAGATGAAAGAAAAAAAACAACACTGAAAGAATGGACAAGGTGGAAGATAATATCCTTGCCTGGACATCAGACAGAAAACGGTTGTTGGAAAAAGTAGATGTGCTTGAAAATTTCAGCAGACGAAACAATATTAAGATTGTTGGTCTTAAAGAAGGTATAGATGGTGAAGATTCAATAAAATTCTTTCAAAAATGGATCCCGGAAATCTTGGAAATGGAAGAGGAGAGTCAGTTAATTGAAATCGAAATGGCTCATAGAGCTTTAAGACCAAAGCCCCAACAAGATCAAAATCCACGATCAATCTTGATAAAATGTTTAAGATATCAAGATAAAGAAAAGATCTTGAAGGCAGCTGCTCAAGGTGCCACAAAGAGAAATGGGCCCTTTATGATAGAAGGGAAAAGAGTTCTTTTTTATCCTGATATAAGTTACGACCTTTTGAAGAGATGGAAGGAATTTAATTCAGAGAAAAAAATCTGATGGGAAAAGGGTTATAAATTTATATTGACCTACCCAGCAACACTGAAAATCTATTTGGATGACGAAGAAAGAAGATTTTTTACTGATCATCAGAAAGCCGAAGAGTTTGTACAAGAACTTCCTAATATTCGCGAGATGCGGTAAAGAATTATGGAAATGAAATGGATTAAAGATGATGACTGAGATAGGGATCGGATTTGATGGATATTTATGAATAGAAGAATATATAAATATACTTTAAGTATATGATAGAAGGGGAGCAATATAAAAAATAATTGAGGAAAATTAATAGGGAGTAGAGATATTAATTTTTTTCTTCTTCACTTATATATTTTGTTACGGGGGAGCTAGAGGAGCTTCTGATCGATTGCTGTGGGATTCACGTGTGTAATCTTGGCGATTGCCATGACCCGTAAAACGGAGGGGGGTAATGTTGTGTTTCTATTCATTTAAACATTAGCGGGGGGGTATTTTGTTATTTTTTTCTTTACTATCCATCTTTTTTCTATTTTTCTGTTTTTGCCTGGATGATTTGGGGGGAGACACATAGCAACATGGAGAATTTTAAAGAGATTCCCCAAGGTATTATGAATGACTAATTTACTCATTTTTTTAAAAAACGTTTTAATGTTAATGGGCTCAATGGACCTGTGAAAAGAAAAAGAGTTTTAACATATATTAAGAAAATGAAAGGAGATATAGCTTTTTTTTCAGGAAAAACATTTAACAGAGACAGAACATCAGAAATTAAAGAGAGATTGGGTTGCAAGTGTTATTGCAGCTTCATTTAATTCAATGTCGAGGGGAGTTGCAATTTTGGTTAATAAAACTTTACCAATTAAAATACAAAATGTACTAATTGATTCTGTGGGGAGATATGTGATTATACATTGTCAAATCTTTTCGGAATTATGTACTCTTATGAACATTTATGCACCATATGAAAATGATGCAAAATTCATACAAGAAGCTTTTTTGAATTTGGCTGACGCACATGATAAAATATTAATAGGTGGAGATTTTAACCTTTGTTTAGACCCAGTTCTATATAGGTCAACTAAGGCTGTTACAAAATCGAAAGTAATAAAGCTAACTTTATCATTGATGAAAAACTTAAATTTGATTAATATATTGAGAAGAATTAATCCAAGAGAAAGAGATTATACATTTTATTCAAATAGACATAAAACTTATTCAAGGATTGATTTTTTCCTATTATCAATGAACATTCAGGATAGAGTGAAAAGTGTGGAATATAAAACGAGAATACTCTCAGATCTTTCCCCCTTGATAATGACAATGATAATGATGGATAAGGAGGAATTGATTTACAGATGGAGATTTAATTCATTTTATTAAAATGTCAAGGTTTTTGTGATTTTATGAAAAAACGGATACACTTTTTTTTGGATACAAACTCATATTCAGTTGATGATAAATTTATATTATGGGAAGCGATGAAAGCATATTTGAGGGGTCAGATAATAAGTTGTACTTCTAAAACTAAGAAGGAATATATTGTGCGACCAACTTCCTGCGCAGGAGAACCGGCTCACAAACAGCCAGCGCGCGGGGGGGGGGGGGGGGGAATTTGGTGATGCACCTCTGGCGTCATTTCCGCCTGGAGAGGGCAGGCGCCAGGGATTAAATGCCAGCGCCGCGAAGTTTGAATAAACTAGTCTCGAAACGACTTACCGACTGCGTGTTTTTATTTCAGTGCTGTGTGTAGCACATCGTTACAATATGGTAGAAACAGATCAATTAGAAAAATGGATTACAAAATTAGAACAAGAATCCCAAAGATATATGACAGAAGAAAAACGACGACAACTTGTCAATAAGAAGCTACAATATAATACACTCCAGACATATCGAACAGAAAAAGTAATTATGAGAACTAAACAGAGATATTACGAATTAGGCGCAGAAATCCACACCAGGCTTACTTCCCTCACAGGAAAATAGCCACTCACAGGAGACCTTGCCCACGCCCAGGATTACGGCTGCACAGGTGGAAGGTCAACTGAGGAAGATCTGTACCAGCAAGGCGGCTGGACAGGATGGAGTTTCCCCACGATTACTGAGGGCCTGTGCGACTGAGCTGGGAGAACCACTACAGCGCATCTTCAACATGAGCCTGGAGCAGAGAAGAGTACCCAGACAGTGGAAAACATCCTGTATTGTCCCGGTACCGAAGAAACCACAACCAAAGGAGTTGAATGACTTCAGACCTGTTGCCTTGACGTCGCACGTGATGAAGACCATGGAGCGGCTGATAATACAGAATCTGAGGCCACAAACCAGGCACGCCCAGGATCCTCTTCAGTTTGCGTATAAGGAGAAGGTGGGAGTGGAGGATGCTATCACGTATTTGCTGCACAAATCACTCTCTCACCTAGATGGGGTCAGTTGTGCTGTGAGGATTACATTCCTTGACTTCTCTAGTGCCTTTAACACCATCCAGCCCAGGATCTTAAGGCACAAACTAACGGAGATGGGAGTAGACTCTCACATGGTGGATTGGATAGTGGACTACTTGACAGATAGACCTCAGTATGTGCGGTTGGGAGACTGTAGGTCTGACACGGTGGTCAGCAGCACAGGAGCGCCGCAGGGAACCGTACTCTCTCCGGTCCTGTTCACCCTGTACACATCAGACTTCCAATATAACTCGGAGTCCTGCCATGTGCAGAAGTTCGCTGATGACACGGCCATAGTGGGGTGTGTCAGGAATGGACAGGAGGAGGAGTATAGGAAACTGATACAGGACTTTGTGATAAGGTGCAACTCAAACTACCTGCGTCTCAATATCACCAAGACCAAGGAGATGGTGGTGGACTTTAGGAGATCTAGGCCTCATATGGAGCCAGTGATAATTAATGGAGAATGTGTGGAGCAGGTTAAGACCTACAAGTATCTGGGAGTACAGTTAGACGAGAAGCTAGACTGGACTGCCAACACAGATGCCTTGTGCAGGAAGGCACAGAGTCGACTGTACTTCCTTAGAAGGTTGGCGTCATTCAATGTCTGTAGTGAGATGCTGAAGATGTTCTATAGGTCAGTTGTGGAGAGCGCCCTCTTCTTTGTGGTGGCATGTTGGGGAGGAAGCATTAAGAAGAGGGACGCCTCACATCTTAATAAGCTGGTAAGGAAGGCGGGCTCTGTCGTCGGCAAAGTACTGGAGAGTTTAACATCGGTAGCTGAGCGAAGGGCGCTGAGTAGGCTACGGTCAATTATGGATAACTCTGAACATCCTCTACATAGCACCATCCAGAGACAGAGAAGCAGTTTCAGCGACAGGTTACTATCGATGCAATGCTCCTCAGACAGGATGAAGAGGTCAATACTCCCCAATGCCATTAGGCTTTACAATTCTACCGCCAGGACTTAAGAACTTTTTAAAAGATATTATTAATGCTTTTTGAGATAGTGATTTAGATGCATACAATATTTTTTTTACTGAGTTAAGTATTGTATGTAATTAGTTATGCTACAACAAGTGTATGGGACATTGGAAAAAAAGTTGAATTTCCCCATGGGGATGAATAAAGTATCTATCTATCTATCTAGGTGAAAGATCACACAAGATTCTTGCTTGGCAGTTAAAAACAGAGCATGCTTCCAAAACAAAAAAATGCAATTAGAGCAAGTGCAAATAAAATTACTTATAAACCTTTAGAAATTAATGAAACTTTAAAAAAAATACTCGGAATTATATCAATCAGAATCACAAAACGATTTTGCTGAGATAGACTTTTTTTTATCACAAATAACTCTTCCAAAATTGAATTCAGAAGAACAGAAAGGATAGGATAGGTCCTTTACATTAAAAGAGGTTGAAGAAGCTTTAGGATCACTCCAGAGTAATAAATCTCCAGGAGAGGACGGTTTTCCGCCTGCATTTTATAAAAAATATAAAGATTTATTAATCCCCCCCTTTATAGAGTTAATATATCAAGCAGAAAGAACACATAATCTTCCACAGTGTTTTTCGACAGCGATCCTAATAGTATTACCAACAAAAGATAGAGATCCTTTAAAATCAACATCATATTGGCCTATCTCTTTGTTGAATACGGATTATAAAATAATAGCAAAAATTTTATCTAATAGATTATCTAAATATTTACCAAAATTAATACATATGGCTCAAACAGGATTTATCAAAAATAGACAATTGACAGATAATGTAACTCGGTTACTCAGCATAATTCATCTAGCACAAAAGAAGGAGGAAATGAGTGTGGCAGTTGCTTTGGATGCAGAAAAAGCATTTGATAGATTGGAATGGGACTTTTTATTTAAGATATTGGAAAAATATGGGTTAGGAAAATCTTCTATAAAATGGATTAAAACCTTAAATACTAATCCCAAAGCTAAAGTAGTGAGAAATGGTCAAATTTCAACATCATTCCAGTTAACAAGGTCAACTAGACAAGGCTGTCCCTTATTACCTGCCCTATTTGTATTGGCGATAGAACCATTAGCTGAATTAATTAGAACCAGTCCTGATATTGCGGGCTTCAGAGTTAACCAGGATGAATATAAGATTAATTTATTTGCTGATGATGTTCTGATTTATTTAACAAACCCATTGCATTCGTTGCATAAATTATCTTTTAGATTGGAAGAATATGGAAAAATATCAGGGTATAAAGTAAACTGGGATAAAAGTGAAATTTTACCCCTTACTAAAGGAGATTATAGTCAATGTCGATTAGTAACACAATGTATAAGATATTTAGGTATAAGAGTCGATAATAATATAAAGAATTTAAATAAATTAAATTATTTGCCATTATTGAAAAAAATTCAAGAAGATCTTGATAAATGGATGATGTTACCAATAACATTAGTAGGTAGAATTAATGTTGTAAAAATGAATATATTTCCTAGATTACAATATTTATTCCAAACATTACCAATACAACTGCCCCAGAGGTTTGTTCAAGAGTTGAATAAATATGTGAGGAACTTTCTTTGGAAAGGTAGGATGTCACGAATATCGTTGGAAAAATTGACATGTAAATTTGACCTAGGAGGGTTACAACTCCCAATTATTCAGAATTATTATAAAACAAATCAACTTAGATTTATTGCATTTTTTTGATGAAGAAATACCGGCATGGATCAGAATAGAGTTAGATAAGATAGGAGAAAATATACCAGAAGATTTCATATATAAATGGGAATCCAAATGGATACGGGAAAAGAAAGAATCTCTTATATTAAAACATTTGATCGATTTATGGAATAAGATAAATGTGGATGATGAGATAAAGAAATCCTTATTAGCAAAGAGAACCCTAATTCAAAATAGAGTTATTCCTTTTACAATGGATAATCAATTTTTATATAACTCGTTTCAAAAAGGGATCAGATATATAGGTTACTGTTTCGAATGAGGTATATTGATGTCGTTTGATCAATTAAAGAATAAATATAAAATATCAAATAACACTCTTTTCTGTTATTTTCAATTAAAGGCCTATTTAAGAGACAAACTGGGTCAAACAATGTTAATGCCAAAACCTAATTAAATAGAAACTTTAATTCAAAAAGGAAAAATTAAAAAATACGTCTTGCATGTATAATTTGATTCAAAATCAGACAATTAAACTAGGAATTCATAAGTCAAGACAAAAATGGGAAACTGATTTGAATATTAAAATTGATGACAAAGTTGGTCAAGGCTATGTCTTGATAGTATGACAAATACAATAAATGTCCGACAGATTACTACAATACAATTTTTTACATCGATTATATATTACACCACAAAAAAATAAATAGATTAACCCCAAATTTATCTGACCAGTGTTTCCGATGTAATCAAGAAATCAATACCTTTTTACACTCTACTTGGTCTTGTTTCAAAATTCAACCCTTTTGGATAAATTTAAGACTTTTACTGGAACAAATTATTAGAATACAAGTTCCACATAGCCCAATATTATTTTTATTAGGCGATATTGAAGGGATAATACCGAAACCTAAATTGAATAAATATCAGAAAAAAAATATAAAAATTGCATTGGCAGTAGCCAAAAAAGCTATCGCAGTTACTTGGAAATCAGATTCATACTTAACTATGGACCGTTGGAATAATGCAATATATAGCTGCATTCCACTTGAAAAAAAATACTTATAATTTAAGAAATGAATATGATATATTTTTGAAAATTTGGCACCCCTATCTACAAAAGATAGGATTGAATATATAGGTCCTTTGAATCTAAAATTATTAGTTATTTGGGGAAAAATAAAGATATATACTAAAGTTATTTTGAACTCCATGGAGCATGTGGGGATCCTCCGATATCCAGGCAATCCTTCTTTCTTTCTTCTTTATTTCTTTATTTTCTTTTTTCTTTTTTTTAGACAGGGATGTTAAGGGGGGAAGGGTTGAGGGGAGAGGTGAGGGCTAATATTAATTTTTACTATTCTATTATTCTATTCATTTTACGTAATTCTCTTAAAAATGTATTTAAAATATACTTAAAAATACAGCAACCGAAATATGTACACATAAAATGGCAGTGGTGGGATTCGAACCCACGCCTCCTTAGAGACTGGAGCCTTAATCCAGCGCCTTAGACCGCTCGGCCACACTACCACGCATTTTAACTCATTACCCCAATACGTGGATTGGTTGATGATGTTATTCGACAATTAACATCATCATGTGCTGTTATAATGATGCTAATTCTCATAACAGCATATATATTCTCAAAAAGTATGCTTTCAACATTCTCTCACATACTTGTTGAAACTTGAAGCATTTTCCATTTTCCAACTCTTCCAAGATTTCGTTGAAACAGACCGAAGAGAACAGTGGGGCAGTGTTTCCTTTACAAACTCCTGGGAGTCAAACAACTATATCACAGATGTCAGTGCAAGGCCGCTAATTATAACGAATATTGTCAGTATGTACAGCAGCAATTCGACTTTAATGTTCAGCGAAGGCGAGGAGTATTATCACGGTTATCTACCTCTGTTGTTTCATTCAGTGACTATTGCAGGCCTACACCAAGACGTACATGGATTCCATTCTGATGGAGCAGTCCCAGTGTCCGCAGTCCAACATTGCAAAGTAGAACACAGGCGCTGGCAACGATTTTAGAATAGCTACACTTAACCCGCTCTGAGAAATTTAAAGGGGTTCCAAAATACAATCCCAAACCTCCAATACTAGCTGGAACAGCTTTTATGAAGTTGTTTTATGATTAAGCAGTTTTGAGATGTAGATGCTCCACAGCAGAAATTGTTTTCTCAGCACACTTTTTTCCGGTTGCCTCTTAAGCCGAGTTGTTTTTTCAATCAGGGTTTATGTGTGGACTAGATACACTGCAAACCGGTAACTTGTGACTGTTTCTGAGGCGACAGATTCCGAGTTGAAGATAACCGTTTTTTCCTGAAATATAGAAAACGCAGACATTTGTACGGCTCTGCAGGGAGAAGTCTATCAATTTCTGTCACTCAGTTACGTCCTGTCTTATCTGATTCTGCCGAACCTCTAATTTCCACCAACTTTGTAACATATCGTTTTCCTTTACTTAATAATTCATTTACAGTCTTATATATAATCGAGTACGCTGACATCCTTCGCATTTTACCCGATCAATTCTGCGGACGACGGCGGACGACGATCATCTAGTTGGGGCGTTGCCGTCATTCTCTGGAACCACAGGAGATACATTCACCCAACCTTACTTGCTGCATCATTGAAGTTTTCCCAAAACCTACGGACTCAATTTCAAGGGTCATTCATCTCCTATTCTCGATGTTTATTGCTCATTTGTTTATTATTATTTGTTTCGTTTTGCATGTGCGCAGTTCGTTAGACTTGGGCCCACTTGAACGCGCAAGTTGGCGCGGTCCTTCACTGATTGCATTATGGTTATTATTCTTTCATTGATTTATTGAATATTCCCACAAGTCAATCAATCTTAGGGCTATATACTTCGAAATTTGACTCGACTTCTGAAACCACGTACGGTATTTTATAAAGACACACATTTTACTCCTCTCTCCCTCTCGTTGCTTCACCGACAAAGACACAAAACTAGTCCACCAGTTCTCCTCCTGCTATGGCACCAATTCCTTAATTGCATTTCACATTTGGATGGCAAAAATTTCAGATGACGCAACACATTTTTCACTTTGTTCAGAAAGAGTCGCGCGGTTTTTATGGACAATACGTACACTGTGCAGGCAGGAATGATTAACTCTTTCTCTTTTATTATTTTACTTCTGAGCTGGTTCAGCACAACATCGTGACCTGTTTCTGTGTTTCTATGTAATGAGGTAGGCAGTCTCTAAATTGTAACATTCTCCAAAAAAAAAGGCATGGCAACTCTATTTAAACAAAGCAACGTGACAACACTGAATGCAGCCCAGAAGAGAATATTTTGGCCAGTTTCTGGGATATCCCACGTGAAGTACAGTAGAGCGCTCTTTATACTGATCTGACTGCAGGTTGCTGACAAAACCTTTCATCGCAGTTTTCAACGTGCATTTCTTTCTACACAGTGCTATTCACTCTGAGCTGCGCGAGTGAGTGGCCGCGCAGTAACTGAAATGCTCCCGCGCACTTAACCTTTGTTGCCTGATCCCGGGAATAAAGACAGACGGGAAAAAAAGGATAATCAAATGTGACAGGTTTTGTTTATTATGATATATTTCTTTATTCCCACTTATTAGCAAATTTTTCAGCTTTGATTCTAAATGTTCACAGTATGCATATAACAAAAACGAAAGAAATTAAAGTGACACACAGTGTTCAGGCCGTATAAACATTTCTTGCTCAGATAAAAGGTTGATTCGAGTATCTAGAAGTAAAACACAGGCGACGTTGGTAAGTGGCCTCTGGAAACATATGGCGACCAAATGGTCAAAGAGTAATGTGACGCTGAGCAAAATGGAGCAGTCGGGAGCTGCATGAACCAGGACAAAGGTTCTGCTGCCCACTGGGGTGACATTGCGAACGCTGCATGGAGCGCAAAACAATGCATTTGCCTCAGTATAACCTCCATCATTATGTTCAACAGGTCCGCCTAGCCTTGGCAAGCAAGTAGCGAATGGTGCAGGTGGAGAGGCCATACTTACTTCGCGAAAATTTCCCCGAATATCACATTATACAGTCATTAAATAAGACCATTTATTCTACAGATTTTTATGATAAAAACTCCCCAGGGAACGTCAAAAAGGGTAGTATTCGTAGTTACATTTTTTTTAAATGATCTAATCTCCAGAACGCACAGCACCCAGAAATGCAGAGATTAAAAGGGAAATGCAAGAACATCTTCCTGTTTCCATTAGTTCTAAATATTGAAATTGGATTTTATTCACTAAGTTCCAGCGACTGAAGCAATAAAACGGAAGTACTTAACCTGTAATGTATATATCGAAATATATATTTCGATATGTTTACCTCTTATTCTACTAAAATCCCCCTGCCTAACAACAAAATCGCCTAATATCATGATAATAGTGATTATTGAACGTTGTCATACCAGGAAATAGCTCGTGAATTTCTTCTGAACTGTCTCCACTGCTCGTAAAAAACTTTATTAGTGAGAAGTCAGGCATCGTGGAGAGTGATACGGCTATTATTGGCGCACCACAGCACACCACTTGATTTAATACTTCATATTGCTAGACTCCAATCATATGCCTAACAAAGAATATGCAGTTTGCCTATGTTAACCCTTGCTGCATCTTCGTGCCAACGGTTTAGTTTCCAGCAAACCTCATGCCTTTTTTTAAATCCAATGAAGTAATATCTCTCAAAATATGGGTAAAACTCTGCCTTTTGCGTTCTCTTACCGTCGTACATGACAGAAATCAGGTTGTAAAGGAGTGAGAAGTGGAATCAATATATTTACTAGACCTTCTCTGTTATATAACAATAAGACAATATTATAGACAGGAATTGATGAAGATATTGTATAACTCCAGAAATCATCAGTATTAATCAGGAGGTCCAAATGGATACAATGTCGCTGGATTCCGGAGTTAGATCCGTCATACGTTTTAAGTCATTGTACGTTTATCAGTATATAACTCTATTTTTAACATGCATGTACACATGATTCACAAATTCTGATTTTATTTCTGTCACACTCACTAATATTACCGGAAAATGTAATTGTATATTTCTGACCCTAGATGTTGTGCCCTTCAATCTCCGGCCTTTTTGAATAATGCTACGCGATTCCCAGCATGGTGCGAGTTACAACCCATCTGCCGGGTAACGCTTTTCACTTAACATTCCTATTTGCTCGTGAAGTATCTGAGCGTCATCAGCAAATTTAGACACTTTTATTCCTTCATTCTGCTTAACGAACTTCAAAACAATTCCCATAATAGCTAACAAAGTGCAATGTTCCTAACCGTCAACACGTACTTACCCCGGTTCGGTGTCTATACGGAAAACGAACGCAATATTTCCAATTCATTGGATCTCTGCCGGGCGTAGGAGACATGGGAGACCAGAGAGAACTTGGCGTCGGAGAGCAGAGGCCGAATAGGGTCCCTGAACCACACCTGGAACACAATAGAAGAGACGGCCAAGGACAGCCAGAGATGGAGGTTTTTCATTGCTGCTCTCAACGCCTGCGAATTAATGTGAGGTAAAAAAAAAGTTGTTTCAGCAGAAGTTCTTCTACCCAGTCATTCGGCTTCATCTGTTCTATTGAAAAATACCGAACATATAGTTATGGCAGAGATAGTTGTTTTTTTTTACCAAGTCTCACCAGTCTCGTTAGCTGGACTCTTATGTCTATGCCCTCTAAGGTTTAGGTGCCTTTAAGTCTGATTCTTGAATGGACCTTCCCCAGCTTCAACTTCGGGATTAATTTTTCAACGAAGTTATTGGATTTACCTTTCGAGTTAGAGAGCCACGACGCAGACATCATTGCATGAAAACCATCTAAAACTTTGATCAAAACGTGGTTAATCTGAAGAGGTAACATGCCTATTTACTTTGGAAAGAAGGCGAATAAAATCCAGCGTCATGGAGCATTCATATTGGGAAACACAACACTGAGAATCTTTGCACACTTCCACACTTGTTATGAGGACTCACGGCTCGTGGATCCTCCACTATCTTTCGACTGAGTGTCGGAGTTGAAGCAAAGTCTTGAAATCGAGTGAGCTGTGGAGAGAATAGCGGCCCATATTATGCATGCAAACTACTTCGGGGAAAGTCTCTAAATACGGTCTAATTTGATTTATCTCATCTCGGGAGTCTCATTATGACAGATATTGACCAGCGGAAGGGCTCCGTGGCTTTACTGGTCAAAGCGTCTGTCTAGTAAACAGGAGATCCTGGGTTCAACTCCCAGCGGAGCCTTTAGTTTATGGGGTGAATTAGAATGTTTCATAATAAACTGCATTTTACATATTACACTGCTCCTGTAATCACAAAGGAATGTCACAAAAAGGAACGGAACAATACCATAGTGTACATATTAAACATACTTCTCGAAAACTTTGCAGCACTGATGTTTTCTGGCGGGAAATAAACAGGACGACGGATCAAACTGGTGACATTTCTGAGAAGCTTGTTTACTTTCTTATAGCATTTTTGAAGTGTAATGTTGGTTTATGGTGACAACCGTTTGCAAAGCTCGGCCGGACATACTCTAGGAGCTTACCCTGGTCTTAATGTGAAAAGATTTCACATGGCGTTTCAGAGGTCTTTCCAACCGAATTCCAATCGGTTCGCTGCATCTTTCAAGAAACCGGAGAGATGCCGTTACGGAAAGGCGCGAGAATACATACAGCTGTTAAAAGCTCACACACACACAATGTTCGATAAGTAGAGGCCATGAACGCCACGTGTCCACTGCATCCCGCGCCCAACTGGAGTGTACAGCAGCTCCGCATTATCAATGACCCAGACACCAATACTGGATCGTAGCCACGATGATTTATGATCCTTACATTTTAAACTGTAAAACGTTCTGAAATTCACTTTAATACTGCAACCAAAATATGTGTAAACTACATGGCAGCGTTGGGATTCGAACCCGCATCTCCTTAGAGACTGGAGCCTTAATCCAGCGCCTTAGACCACTCGCCCGCACTACCACGCATTTTTACTCATTATTCTATTCCGTGGATTGATTGACTATATTAATGGAGAAGGTGTTATACCATATGTTCAAACAATATGCTTTGAACATTCTCCCACATACTTGCTTGACACTTGAAGCACTTTCCATTTCTCAACTCTTCCAATATTTCGTTGAAGCAGACCGGAGAAAACAATGGGACAGTGTGGCCTTTACAGTCTGCCGGGAATCAAACACCGATATTCCAGATGTCAGTGCAAGGACGTTATCGCTATTTATCACGAATATTGTCAGTGTGCGCATGGACCATCAGGCCACCGGATGCGAAGAATAACATCACGGTTATCTACCTATGTTGTCTCGTTCAGTGACCTTTGCAGGCCTACACCAAGACCTACAGGGTTTTCATACAGGTGGATCAGTTCCAGCGTCCGCAGACGAACACTGCAAATTAGAACACACACGCTGACAACGGTTCTACATATATCTGCACTTAACCCTCTCTGAGAAATTTAAAGGCGTTCTAAAATACAATCGCAAACTTTCAAAGCGAGCTGAAACATATTTATGAATTTTTTTTGATTAAGCAGTATTGAGATGTAATTGATCCGCAGCAGAAATTGTTTTGTCGGCACTCTTTTTCCAGTTGTCTTTTCAGCGAATTTTTTTTTCATCAAGGTTTATGTGTGGACTAGACACCTGTTAAAGTGAGTACTTTGTGTGTGTTTCTGGGGCGACAGATTCCGAGTTGAAGAGTACCGTTGTTTCCAGAAATAGACAAAGCACAAACATCTGTACGGATCGGCAGGGAGAAGACTATCCATTTCTGTCACCCAGATATGATTGTCTACCAAACTTCTAATTTCCACCAATCTTGTAACATATCGGTTTTCTTTACTTAAATATTAATTTACATTCTTACGAATAGTCGAGTACACTGACATCATTTGTATGATACCCGATTAATTCTGCGGACAACGGCGGATGACGATCATCTAATTGGGGCGCTGCCGTCATGCACTTGAACCACAGGGGATAAATTCACTCAACTTCACTTGCTCCATCATCATCCCACAACGTAGGGACTCAATTTCAAGGTCACAAAAATCTCATATTTTCTGATTGTATGATGGTTATTATACTTCCAAGGATTTATTCTGTATGCCCGCAAGAAAATCAATCTCAGGGCTATATACTTCGAAATTTGATACCACTTTTGCAACCATGTCCAGTATTTTATAAATACACACATTTTTATCCGCTCTCCCTCGTTCCTGCACAGACAGAGACACAAAACTAGTCCCCAGGTTCTCCTCATGCTATGCCACCAATTAGTTAATTGCATTTCACAAACAGTTGGACAGCGAGAATTTTAGATGACGCAGCACATTTTTCCATTTGTTCAGAAAGAGTCAGGCGGCTCTTATGGACAATATGGACATTGCGCAGGCAGGAGGGATTAACTTTTGATTTTTTTTTACTTTTCAGCTGGTTCGGCACAACTTCCTGGCCTGTTCCTGTGCTGCACTGTTCTGTTTGTATGTTTCTATGAAACGCCCATGAGGAAGATAGTCTCTAAATTAACATTCTTCAAAAAAAAAGATGTCATTCTATTTTAGCAAATCAATGTGCCATCACTAAAGGCAGACCAGAAAAGAGTATTTTTGGCCAGTTTCTGGGAGATCACGTGAAGTACAATAGAGCGCTCTTTACACTGATCAGACTGCAGGTTGCTGACAAACCTATCACCGCAGTTTTGAACGTTTAATTCTTTCGACTCAGCGCTGTTCCCTCTGAACTGCTCGAGTGAGTGGCCACACAGCAACTGAAATGTTCCCACACACTTAACCTTTATTATCGGATCCCGGGAAGAAAGACGGACGGGAAAAAAAAGCTAACCAGATGTGATAGGTTTTGTTTATAATGATATATTTCACTATTTGCACTTATTAGCTGATGTTCAGCTTTCATTCTAAATATCCAGTGTATGCATATAACAAAGGCGGAAGAAATTAAAGTTCCACACAGTTTTCAAGCAGTGTAAACATTTCTTGCTCAAGTAAAAGGTTGATGCGAGCAGCTAGAAGTAAAATACAGGCTACGTTGGTAAGCGGCCTCTGGCGACATATGGCGACCAAGTAAACAAAGGTTAATGTGACGATGAGCAAAATGCAGCAGTCGGTATCTGCACGAACAGGACAAAGGTTGTGCTGCCCACGGGGGTGATACTGTAAACGCTCCATGGAACGCAATACAATGCATTTACCTCAGTATAACCTCCATCATTGTGCTGAACAGGTCCGCCACTGCTTTGGCAAGCAAATAGCGAGTGATGCAGGTGGAGAAGTCACACCTTCTTCGCGAAATTTTCCCCGAATATCACAATGTACAGTCAGTAAAAAGTTGCATTTATTCTTTAGATTCTTCTGAAAGAAGCCCCCAGGGAACTTTCAAAAAAGTTAGAGTTCATTGTTGCATTTTTCTAATGATCCAATCTCCAGAACCCTCAGCATCCCGAATTGCAGGGATTAAAGGGAAGTGCAAGAAAATCCCCCTGCTTCCATTTGTTCTGGATGTTGGAATTTGATTTTATTTACTGAGTTCTGGCGATTGACGCAATCAAACCGGAAACATCTAAGCTGTAACGGCCCATTGATTCGTCGATGTTTCGATATGTTTAACTCCTTTTCGGCTAAAACCCCCTCCCTAACAACAAAATCGCCTAATATCATGATGTTAGTGATAGGTGAACGTTGGCATACCAGGAAATAGCTAGTGAATTTCTTGTGAACTGTCTCCACTGCTCGTTAAAATGTTATTAGAGAGAGGCCCAGCATCGTGGAGAGTAATACAGCTGTTCTGTGAGCACCACGGCACAAGACTTGATCTAATACTTCATATTCCTAGACTCCAACCATATGCCTAACAAACAATATGAAGTTTTCCTTTGTTTACCATTTGCTGCATCTTCCTGCGCACAGTTTCGTTTCGTTCTAACTTCATATCCTTCTGTAATCCAAGGAAGTAACAGCTATCAAAATTCATGTAAAACTATGCCTTTTGCGTTTTCTTCCAGTAGTGCCTGACAGAAATCATCCTGCAGAGGAGCGAGAGGGGGAATTAGTATGCCTACTACAGCTTCTCAGTTGCATAAAAGTAAGACAACATTATAGATGGTAATTGATGGAGAGATAGTATAACTCCGGAACTAATGACCATTAATCAGGAGGTCACAATGGAAAAAACGTCGCTGGATTCCGGAGTCAGATCCGTCAGACGTTTTAAGTCAATGTACAGATATCAGTATATAACTCGGCTTTTAACATGCATATAAACATCATTCACAAATTCTGATTTTGTTTTTCTCTGACACTCACTATTATCACCGGAAAATGTCTCGTATATTTCTGACACTAGCTGTTGTACCCTTCAATCTCCGGCCTTTTTTGAATAATGCTACGCGATTCCCAACATGATGCGAGTTACAACCCATCTGCCGGGTAACGCTTTTCACTTAACTTTCCTGTTAACTCCTGAAGGGTCCGAGCGCCATCTTCCCTGCACAGAGTAATGTGTCGCCGAGCGTCATCAGCAAATTTAGATACTTTTGTTCCTTCATTCTGCTTAACACACTTCAAAACAATTCTCATTGTAGTTGACAAAGTCCTACTTCCAAAACCGTCAACAAGTACTTATCTCGGTTCCCTCTGTATAAGAAAAACGAACGCGATAATTCCGATTCATTGGAACCCTACAGTGCGGAGGAGACATGGGAGACCAAAGTCAACTTGGCGGCGTACAGCAAGGAAGAATACGGTCCCTGAACCACACTTGGGACAGACTAGAAGATACAGCTAAGGACAGACAGAGATGAACTCTCTTCATTGCTGCTCTCAACGACAGCGACATGATGGGCGATAAGAAATATGGGTCCATATGGGCGGTATAAATGGGTTCCAAGAAGAAGTACTTCTACTCAATCAAACGGATTTATCTCTTCTGTTGAAAAATGCCGAACAGATAGATATGACAGAGATAGTTGTCTTTTTTTTTTACCATCTCTTTCCAGTCAGTTTAATTGGACAATTTTTTAATTTCTATGTCCTCTAAGGTCTAGGTGCCTCCAAGTCTGATTCTTGAATGGACCTTCCCCAGCTTCAACTTCGGGATTCATTTTTAAAACAAGATATTGTTTTTACCTCTCGAGTTAGGGAGCCACGGCGCCCACATCATTGCATGCAAACCACATAAAACCTCGATTAAAACGTGTTTAATCTGAAAAGGTAACACTTGCGTCTTCGGAAGGAAAGGCGACGAAAATCCAGTGTCATGGAGCATTCATTTTGGGAAACACAACATTGAGAATCCTTGCACAGTCCCACACTTCTTATGAAGATTCACGTCTCGTAGACCCTCCATTCCCTTCGGCTGAGTGTCGGACTTCGAGCAATGTCTTGAAATCGAGTGAGCTGTGGAGAGAGTAGGAGCCCATATTATACATGCAGACTATGACGGGTTAAGTCTCTAAATACAGTATAATTTGTTTTATCTCATCTAGGCAGTCTCATTATGACAGATGCTGGCCAGCGCAAGGGCTCCGTGGATTAACTGGTCAAAGCGTCCGTCTATTAAACAGGAGATCCTGGGTTCAACTCTCAGTGGAGCCTTTAGTTAATGGGGCGAATTGCCGTGTTTCAGAATAAACTGCACATTACAAATTACACTGCTCCTATAATCGAGAAGAACAATGTCACAAAAAGGAATGGAACAATAATATAGAGTACATATAAACATTATTCTTGAAAGCTCTGTTGTCTTCTGCCGGACAAAAAACGCGACGACGGATCAAGTAGGTGACATTACAGAGAAGCTGGTTTACCTGTTTATAGTATTTTCGCAGGGTAGTGCTGGTTTATAGTGACAATCGCTTGCAAAAGGCGGTCGTGACCTACTCTATGGAGGTGCCCTGCTCTTAATGAGAAACGATTTCACATCGCGTTTCAAATGTCTTTCCAACCGAATTCCGATCAGATCGCTGCATATTTGAAGAAACCAGAGCGATGCCGTTATAGAACGGCGCGAAAATACATTCAGCTGTTAAATACTCATACACACACAATGTTCGTAAATAATGGCCACGAACTCTACGTGTCTTCCGCCCAATCTGGAGTGTTTTGCAGCTCCGCAGTGTTATCAATGACCCAGAGACCAATACTGGATCGTCGCCACAATGATTTATGATTCGTACATTTTACTCTGCCAAACATTCCGGAATTCACTTTAATACTGCAACCAAAATATGTATACATAAATGGCAGTGGTGGGATTCGAACCCACGCCTCCTTAGAGACTGGAGCCTAAATCCAGCGCCTTAGACCGCTCGGCCACACTACCACATGTTTTTTATTCATTACCCCATTACGTGGGTTGGATTACTATGTTAACATTGAAGGCATTATACCACATGCTGAAACAGTATGCATTGAACATTGTCCCACATACTTGCTTGATACTTGAAGCAGTTTCCATTTTCCAACTCTTCCAATATTTCACTAGAGCAGACCGGAGAATATTGTGTGACAGTGATGCCTTTTCAAACTGCCGGGAGTCAAACAGCTATATTCCAGACGTCAGTGCAAGGATACTAAATATCATGATACTAAATATTGTCAGAATGCACACGAGCCACTAGCCTTTAATGTTCACTGGATGCGAAGAATAACATCATGGTTGCCTACCTATGTTATCACGTTCAGTGACCTTTGCAGGCCTACACCAAGATGTCGAGCACTACACATTACAACGCACGCGGTGCCAACGGTTTTAGAATATCTAAACTTAACCCGTTCTGTGAAATATAAAGGCGTTCCAAAATACAACTGCAAACCTTCAATACTAACTGGAACAGCTTTTATGAAGTTGTTTTATGATTAAGCAGCACTGAGCAGTAATTGCTCCACGGCAAAAATTGTTTCGTTAGCACTCTTTTTCCGGTTGCTTTTTAAGCCAAGTTTTTTTTTCAATCAGGGTTTATGTGTGGACTATATACCCTGTAAACTAGTTACTTGTGACTGTTTCTGAGGCCACAGATTCCGAGCTGAAGAGTACTGTTGTTTCTTGAAATAGACAAAACGCAAACATCTGCACGGATCTGCAGGGAGAAGACTATCCATTTCTGTCACCCATTTTGCATTTTATAAACACACAGATTTTTCTCCGCTCGCTCGTTCCTTCGCCGACAAAGACACAAAACTAGTCCACCGGTTGTCCCCCTGGTATGGCATAAATTCCTTAATTGCATTTCACAATCAGTTGGACGGCAAAAATTTCAGATGACTTGCGTGTGTTTCTGAGGCGACAGATTCCGAGTTGAAGAGTACCGTTGTTTCCTGAAATATAGAAAACGCAAATATCTGTATGGATCTGCAGGAAGAAGACTCAGTTACACACACAAGTACCCATTCGTCAGTACGCGGACCCCATTCGTCTTTTGCCCGAGCATATCTGCGGACGACGGCGGAGAACGATCATCTAATTGCGGTTCTGCCATCATGCTTTGAACCACAGGGGGTAATTTCACTCAACTTCACTTGCTCCATTATCGAATTATTCCCACAACCTACGGACTCAAATTCAAGGACTCTGCATCTCATATTCTTCATATTTATTGTTTATTTGTTTATTTTTACTGTATTTGTCTATTATTATTTGTTTCGTTTTCCATATGCGCAGTTCGTTAGACGTGTATACTTGAACACGCAAGTTGGTGCGGTCCTGCATTGACGGCATTATGGTTATAATTCTATCATGGAGTTATTGACTTTGCCCGCAAGAAAATCAACTTAAGGGCTATATACTTCGAAAATTGACTCGACTTTTCAAACCATGTCCTGAATTGCTAGGTATTCCACCGTCACATGAAGTCACGTAACACTCAAAATCTGAGAAAGATAAAGGTGTTAAAGAAAAACATTGCAGTTTTTAAACACTCATTTTCTTTTTCTCCGCTCTCCCTCGTTCTTTCACCGTCAAAGTTCTCCTCCTGCTATGGCACCAATTCCTTACTTGGACTTTACAAACAGTTGGGCGATACGAATTTCAGGTGACGCAGCACATATTTCAGGTTGTTCAGAAAGAGTCGCGTGTCTTTCCCTTTCTATATAGGGCGTCATGATCTTGATCTTCTCCAGCAGTAGTACCGTCCTTACCTTGGGAGCACTGTGCCTGATGTTACCTGTAACAGTTTCCTGCACGTTGACGGCAGATTCGAGAGTCGTTGCAGATTCCGCAGGACTAAAATAACATTTGAAACAATTAGTCACTGTTAATGGTCACCTTCTCTTGAGTTGCAATAATTTCCCTTTTCAGATGAAATCCCAGTTAAACCTCTGAATGGAATGACATTCTCAAATCCTTCCATAAACCCATCATTCTAGTGCAAACAGTCTTGCGGCTCTCGAGATTGTGGGAGATGTTGCCTGCCATGAGTAAGCGTCAGATTGACAAAACAAAATGGACAGGGTTTTCAGGCCATTTTGCAGAACTTACGATTGTTTGGACAATTAGGCAATTGGCAATTATTGTGTGTAATTTGAGCAGAGTGGTGATTATGGGCGTGGCTATATTATAAATTGGGAGTCGAGACTACTGAAGAGTCTTTAGAAGGCGAGAGAGGCAGATAAGGTAGGATTCTGGTAAGTGTTCTCTATTGCCGAGAAATATACTCTATATCCTCCAAGAATTATACATCCTTGTAGTAGAGTTTGGAGGCTTGCTGTTCTCAGTGAGCCGAAGAGCTATATGGGTGGAGACAGGACCTAGTGCCTTCGCTGTTGATCGTGTCACCCAGGTCAACAGCACAAAGGATAAAGGCCTGACTAGGAGTGGTGCTAGAGACATCCTTCCGTGTCGGTGTGTGGTGACGGTGTTCCTGAGTCTACACCCGGGACTTCCATACTTGAATGCAGAGAAAATCGAGAGGAAGCTAATGGCACGGTGGTGGACGCCCTGCGCACCGCCAAGGCCAAGACCAAAGTTGATTAATTTTTGAATGCACCAACCGTGCTAACAAAGGTAACTGCAGAAACGCGTTGTTACAACCTACATATACTGAGCGTCAGTGAAAGCAGATGGACAGGGTCTGACAGATTAAGGGCAGCAACTGGTGAAATAATCTATACTCAACACAAGAAGGTTGTCCGTATCATGATGGTTTAGCAGTCATTTTGAAGAAAGGCATCGAGAAGTTCAAATCAATCAGCTGCAGGCTGGTGAGAGTCAGACTCTGACCTAGAGTTACAAGCTGACTTCGGTCCTTTTGAGGAAAAGGGAACGCGCTCTCGGGGCCTCATGACAGGCCGCTTTTCGCTATACCAAGTATAGCCTGTATAGCATGGCCTGGAAGACTAGCGCGCATTCAGGGTGCTGTACTTTCGTGGCTCTGTAGGCGGGCGGAATCGAAGGCGGTGCTGCCGCCTGATGTGTTGCGGCGGTACACGGAAGATCGAAAGCAGCGAGTTGACTGCTGGTTATGTGCCCAGAGACCCGAAGAATGCGAATTAAGTGATGATTTGCTGCACGCTTGAATGTTCGGGGGAGGAGTGCAGGTGCTTTTTTTCGCTGGTTAGGGAGGGAAGGGGTCAGTTGCTTTGCTGCTGCTTATGTGTTGGAGGGAGGAACTGGTGGCGTTCTAATGTTTAACTGCAATTCGTTCCTTGGGGCATTCCTTTGTTTTCGTGGATGCTTGCGAAGGAACAGAATTTCAGGATGTCTATTGTACACATTGTTCTGACGTTAAATGTACCTATTGATTGAAACTAAACTTCTGGTAAGGTATTGGCGCGTCACAGCACAGCGACGGTCAACCAAAGCGGCATCATTTTTAATGTGTTTATTTGTTCGTAAGACTATACTGGACTCCAAGATCAACGGATACAGCTGGTTTACCGCAGCGGTAATCTGTTCGTTGTTCGGAATGCTCGCCGGGGTGTCGAAGTAGACGTTGGACGTATCTGAGAAGAAACCGGCGCTCGCGTCAGAGAAGTTGAAACCGGCCGTCGGGCGGGAGAAAGTGAAGCCGACGGAGGGGGCAGAGAAGTTTTAGAGAAACTGACCTGGGTACATACTGTGCTGCTGCCTACTACTTGAAGGCATCGGAGTTGGTGCACAAAAACAGCGTGCAGTGTAACCGTGAGTAACTGTCTTGGTTGTGTGTACTGCGCTCGCAAGACCCTATTGGACATTGATAATGGGAGATGCTGCAGGCCGGTTTCATTTATAGAACATAGAGCATAGAATAGAACAACACATTACAGGCCCTTCGGCCCACAATGTTGTGCCGACCCTCAAACCCTGCCTCCCATATACCCCGCACCTTAAATTCCTCCATATACCTGTCTAGCAGTCTCTTAAATTCCACTAGTGTATCTGCCTCCACCACTGACTCAGACAGTGCATTCCATGCACCAACCACTCTCTGAGTAAAAAACCTTCCTCTAATGTCCCCCTTGAACTTCCCTCCACTTACCTTAAAGCCATGTCCTCTTGTACTGAGCAGTGGTGCCCTGAGGACGAGGCGCTGGTTATCCAGTCTATCTATTCCTCTTAATATCTTGTACACCTCTATTAGGTCTCCTCTCATCCTCCTTCTCTCCAAAGAGTAAAACTCTAGATTCCTTAATCTCTGATCATAATCCACACTCTCTAAACCAGGCAGCATTCTTGTAAATCTCCTCTGAACCCTTTCCAATGCTGCCACATTATTCCTATAATGAGGTGACCAGAAATGGACACAGTACACAAAGTGTGGCCTAACCAGAGTTTTATAGAGTTGCATTGTTACATCGCGACTCTTAAACTCTATCCCTCGACTTATGAAAGCCAGCACCCCATAAGCTTTCTTAACTACCCTATCTACCTGTGAGGCAACTTTCAGGGATCTCTGGACATGTACCCCGAGATCCCTCTGTCCTCCACACTACCAACTATCCAGCCGTTTACTTTGTACTCTGCCTTGGCGTTTGTCCATCCAAAGAGTACCACCTCATACTTCTCCGGTTTGAACTCCATCTGCCACTTCTCAGCCCACTTCTGCATCCTATCAATGTCTCTCTGCAATCTTTGTTTGGCAAAGGAGGCAAAACACGAGGCAGCGGCATGGCCTCGGTTGTAGGGAGGACTAGCCCTCAAGCTGGCGGCCCGTGGAATAACGGAATGGCTGGCTAGGATCTGTTCCATCAATTTGCATGTCGCTCAAGGTCTTGGACTACAGGTGTCTTTTCTAGCTTATTATGTGTGTTATTTTCTATGTATCGCTATTTCGAATGCATGTTGTTTACCTTCGCCCCAGGGGAAAGCTGTCTTATCCACCTGTATGGTTTGAATGATAAGTAAACTTGATTTGATTTGATCAGTAGAATAGACTGAAGATTCCAAATAATTGAGAAATGTGCCGGCTTGTTGAGAAATACCCGCACTTCTCGTTTTACTACCTGAAGCTGAGAAAAAAATAATAATAGTAATAAACATCAATACCCTTTCGCTTTGGAAATGGAAAGATGTCTCAGGACCAGAGTGATACAGCCACTGCCCGGGGACCCTCAGGGCACATCTGGAGCGAGTATGGGCACGACTGGAGACACACTGCTGAATAGGCGGGCAGGCACCGGGAAACGCGAAAAAGATTCAACATTCAAAGTAGCCCACCAACATCACAGACTACGACTGCTGTAGGTGCTTCTCAGAGGAACAGTCTGCTTACAACTGAGACCACTCAAGCAGTTAAAATATGAAAGACACGCTTCAAATGGTCATTAGAGGTAGACATATTCATATTGTGGGTATATTATTGAGGATCGGAAATTGAGACTAACATTACACCATACAGGAACAAACTTCTGCTAAAATTTTACAGCGCAGGATTCCTCCATACAAGTAAATGCACAAGCAACAGCAGGTCAACTTAGAGTGACAGTAAAAAAAACTGAATGCTATAGACATGCTAAATCCAATAAAATATGAATTTGCACAAGAGCGAGAAAGAAACCAACCTAAATACCACAGCAATACTAGGCAACACAATAATGAAGATGCAACCCATCAAAGCATTGATGAATATACAATTCTTTCGACGGCTTCACGATAAGAGAAACAACATAGATCTAAGAGTGTCTGCAGAATGGTGATGACGAAGCTGAGCTAAAGGGTAAAATTATCTTGATATTTAACACCAAATTAACAGACAATCTGGACATTGACCCTATATACCAAAACAATATACGTCATACAAATATGCAGAAGTTGGTAACATATTCAACAATATCATATTACCACAACATTTAGGAAAACTTTAAACATTTAAACTCAATAGCATACAGTTATTACACTCAATAACATACAGCACAGCACTACCAGCCGTGTAATATAATGGCTCCAAAATAGAAGCATTTATTGACAGAAACTCAAAACAGTAGTGAAATGGGAACGCCGAAATGGCAGAAGAGATTATAAAAAGATAAAATTGAAACTTTAGTAATCTGTTTAACGGAATATAAAATGGATAACATGAGCATAAACGTTAGGAGAAAAGCTAAGAAAATACAAAGGAAATATAAAGCCCATACAAGATACGAGCAACAGTACAGTTTAAAAATAGACTAAAACAGAAGTTTGGTGCAGTTTAAACAGATACACGCAATACAGTAAAAAACCGGAATTATCAGTTGAGCAACAATGGTAAGGTTTCTTTGGGACATTGAAACTAATTTCGACGCCCCAAAATGTCATCAACCCCAGCATAGTAGCAACCAACATAGAGATAATGAACTGTGGGTCGAATATCTGGTCAGACTGGGTGACGCACAATCAGGAAGCAACCTGAATAAGGGAGCAAAAAGTGAACACACACGCACACACAAACTTAAGAAATGCAAATATATCTGGTTTCAATGGATATGCTGAAAGCCGTTATAAAAAGTGCTCACAACTGTAAAAGTATTGACAGTGAATGTAGAATCAACAGAATCATTAATTGTTGGTACAAAATGTTCTTGCATTCAGCTGTATCTATCAATCAATCCATATCAACAGTATTCTGAAGAATCCTGCAAACTACCTGCATGTTTGACGGAAGGTGAAACATGCATTTTACCTAAAAGGGAAATCACAAAAGATCCATCAAAATGGCGTCCTGTTATTCTTACAGGGGGGCGTTGGGAGCCGACCCAAATGTAAGAC
This sequence comes from Hemitrygon akajei, assembly GCF_048418815.1. NCBI lineage: Eukaryota > Metazoa > Chordata > Chondrichthyes > Myliobatiformes > Dasyatidae > Hemitrygon > Hemitrygon akajei. The sequence goes on from NC_133131.1 coordinate 65,461,406, forward strand.
ACAGAGACCGTATACACAAAGGAGTATCAGAAATATATAATAAAAGACCAACAAATTCAATATGATAAATGTAGAAAATGCCACACAAAAACACAAAAACAATCCAACACATTACAGAACTTATAGCAGTTTAACTCAATCTGCCTACTTGCATAGGCAGAATCCAGCATTTCTACAGCAGATGCCATCTCATTGGCTCTTCACACAAGTGGAAAACATCATTCATCAAGATGTTGCTTTAAAATTCAAAACTCTTAAAAGAAAACATTCTTAGTTATAAATACAAGCCTGATCTTGTTTCATGGTCAGATTGCCATAAATTATAATGCTACCGATCCATAATTATAGATTGGACAATCCATAATAATCATCTGGATATAATAATAGATAAACAAGCAAGAGCAACTTACTTAATAGATATAGCCAGTCCAAGCACACATACATTACAGATATCAATAAGTGAAAAATCACCAAGCATATATTGAATGAAAAGAGGAAAGTGAAAGACTTTGGAACGTGAATAGGGTATACATTGTAATATCCACAACTAGTAGCATTCCAAAGCACTATACTGTAGCATTAAATAATTATGTCTACACAGCAATATATAGGTAAATCTTCAGAAAGCCACAATATTCAACGTTAATAGAGTCGTCGAAAATGTCCTAGCAATTGAGAAATCAGCGTTTTTTTGTTATGCCTACATCTCGGGTTCTACCAGCTTGAACTGAAATAAAAAGAAACAATAACAAGAAGAACAAAAACAGCGATAGTAAACTTTTGGTCTAATACCTTGTCAAACAGGATGAGCCACAAACTGGATTAGAGGGAAAAGAGAATGCGCACGCACACACACCCACCCACACACACACACACACACACACACACACACACACACACACACACACACACACACACACACACACACACACACACACACACACACACACACACACACACACACACACACACACACAAAGAAATGCAAACATATGAAGTTACAATGGATATGCTAGAAGTGGAATTAAGAAACACACGCAACTGGAAATGTACCAGTATTGATAATACTTATTAATACATGTCAACAGTTTTTAAATACTAAAAAAAAACAGTTGCCTGAATTTTTGACAGTAGATAACAGGTCTCTTACCTAAAGGAGAAATCACAAATGAATCATTAAAACATCGTCCTATTACTTGTTCACAGGCAACATATATGGTTATAACAGCCTGCACCTTGCAATTAAAAAGTACTCACTTAGATAAACACAACATGCTCACGGAAGAGCAGAAAGGGTGTCGGATGGGTAAGAAAGGACGTAAAGCACAAGTGGCAATAGATTCTGTACTTCCAACTCAAGCCAGGAGGAAAAGCAAACATCTTTCATGTTGTCATATTGACGACCAAAAAACACTTGTTTCTGCGCCACACTCATGGTTAACTGAAGTTTTCAATATACAACACCAGGGCCAAGACATATGAAATTTCTACAACTTCTCATGAAGCATTAACGTCCTATAATCACTCTATCTGTTAACAACTTAAATGAAAAACCACTGTTATCAAAATAATTCTCGGCATTTTCCAGGGCGACTGTCTGAGCCCTCTATAGTTCTGTGTATCTTTAAATGTGCTCTCTAACTCACTGAATCGGCCGAAAGGTGAGCATTTTAACAGAAGCAACAAAATGACTTATACCTTGACACACATTCGAAATATAGACACTTTGAAATTATGCCCTCCTCCATCAATTAATCCAAATAGCAGAACTGTTTTCCAGAGATATGAACATGAATTTTGATCTAGGTTACTGCAAAACATTAAATATACAGAAAAGTGTAATAGAGCTATTAGAATATAAAACAGAGCACCGGGATATAAAGCGACCGGTGGATAAATATTAAATATAAGCATCTGGGATATCATCAAGCAAACAAAATAAATGACTGTGAGATAAAGGGAAAAAAAAACTATCGACAGAAATTAGTTCAGGGCATGATATAATCTGCCAAACAGACATCTACAGTAAAAATAACAAAGACAATCAAAAGTTCTGGTACACGCATATTCAAGTATACTTTTGCCATAATATATTGCTCCGAAGCCATCACAATATATTGAGCTGGAAATTTTACAAAGAAAACTATGAAACGAAATGCCATATTTTCGAAAACACTATGTACACTCGAATGCATTTCGATTAACAACACCTAGGTTGGAAGAAGGGAGAGGCATGACAGACATTAAATTTTACATAATAGTCAAATAAAGCTTCAAAAGAAAAAAAAACAAGGCATCGGAAAGTGTGTCCAACAGAGCTCAATATTAAAAATAAAACAAAGGCAATAAACGCTTTTGCTATACCAATATTAACGTCTTTTTGGGCATCATATATTGCTCTGAAACTAACATAATATACTGATCTGGATAATTTACAAAGAAATAAAAGAACTCAAATGACAAATTCAGTTAGAGTAACAGTACCTAGGTCAGAAGGAGAAAGAGGAATAACAAGATATGGAAAATTTATAGAACAGTGTGATAAAACTTGAAAGGGTATGCACTCTACGCGAGTATATATGATAAGAAGTACAGACCAATGAACTTAAAAGAAAACACAGACAAATGAAGCAATTATCACTACAGAAGGTAAGATTAACCTATGAAAGAGAATAACCCTTCAGTGCAGATATTCCTAGGCCGTTAGAAGGCTGGATTTCGACAAGGAAGCGTCGAATGCCCGTCTTAGACTTGGAGAACTGAAGTAGCAACAGAAGGCAATGTCTGAAATACATCTTATGGAAATGTTTGCTTGATGATGAGCCTCAGTTAAAAAAATAAATTACAAAAAAAAGAAACAGAAGGATTCCTTGTGACAATTCAGGACTGAAATGCAATATTCAAGATATATAATTAAAAACAAACCAACAAATTCAAGGTGATCAATGCAGAAAATGCAACGAGAAACCAGAATTAATCTAACATATTAGTGGATTAAACTATGTCTGATTAATTATTACAGGTCGGACAGTCAATAACTATCCAGAGGTAACATTACAAGATAATCAAGCAAGAACAATTTCTGAATAGATATAGCCATTGTAAGAGCACATTACATACAGAAAACAATAAGTAAAACACAACAACAATATGGTGTATTAAAGAAGAAAATTGAAAGCCCCTGGAACAGGAACAGGATAGATAAACGCATACAACCAGCCTTAAGAACATGAGATGAAGAGTACTTAATGTGATTCATAAGCTGTGGTAATGGTCCAGTGTTGGGGCGAGTGAACGCAAGTGCCTGATGATGTAGGGGATACGACAATTCCTGAATCTGCTCGTGTGGATGCTGAGACTCCTGGACCCCCTTCATGAAGGCAGCAGTGAGAACAGAGCATGGCCTACGTGATGGGTCCTTGATGATGTATGCTGTTCTCCTGCGATATCTCTCCGTGTAGGTGTGTTCAATTATGGTTTGTTCTTTACCTGTGACGGAACGTTGTCTATACAGTACTTATTGCAGGACTCTCCGTTCAATGGTATTGGTGTTTCCATACCAGGCCGTGATACACCAATGAATAAACTCTCCACTACACAGCTGTAGAAGTTTATCAAAGATTTGAATGACATGTCGAATCACGGAAAATTTTAAAGAGGAGGTTCTGCCGTGCTTTCATTAAAAAGGCACTTACGTGTTGGTCTCAGGACAAATCATCTGAAACGATAACACTGAGGAATTGCTTTGATCCCCGATCAGGACTGAGTCATCGACAGCCCCTCCTCCTGACGTCAATAAGGAGTAACTCGTGAATTTTTACTCTTGCCGACAATGAGTGAGAGTTTTGTTCTTGTGGCACCACTCAGCTAGATTTTCAATCTCCCACCAATGGGCTGATATGACACCACTATTTTATTCTGTTAAAGACAGCAGTGTTTTTAACAAATTCGTTATTATTGTATATTCTTTAATTCCAAACTACAATTATAAGTGTAAATATTTTACTGGTTCAGCCTCGATCTCTGATCTTACACAGCTCTTTGACATTCACATAGAGGCACTATGGGCCCCGACAAATCTGAGCTGTATTTCCGTCCAGAGGTCTGATCATTTCACATCAGTAATGGCGAGGAACGGATTGAGTTACGATTTGGAAGAGAATAAAAAAAGGCTTTATCAGTCAGTGATACCTGTTCCGGCAAATAGCATTAAGCAAGCGTGTTAGCGACGTAGCGTGTCCTAAGCCAGTGCTGCAGCAGCCCAGATACGTTCAATGAAAGGAGTCAATGGCAGCAGACTCACAGCCACACCTCCGGCAATGCCAAGATCAGAGAATGGAGACTGTCCGCTGTTGCTGAGGCAATGCGACTCTTTCTGCCTCTTGTATTCTGCGGTCTCGGGTGTTGATCACAGCTCATTGATATACTCAGCTTGCTGATCTATCGAGAAGTTTCGGCTCCAACTGAACCGACTGGTTCCACATGCATTTGTGCGGGTAACAACGTGTTCAAGAGAGAGCTACTTTTGACAGAGGAGAAATAACATTCTTGGGGACGCGACAGAATGAAATTCAATAAAAGAAGAGCGTTAAATCTGCCGTGACTCGGATTCGAACCGAGGTTGTTGCGGCCACAACGCAAAGTACTAACCACTATACGATCACGGCTCCACACTTCAGCTGTGCGGCTTCTGCTGTCAAAACCTCTGATACCGATGCGACTCAATCGATGGCCGTCACTGCCTTGCGGCGTTTCCGCAGAGACTCATGCCTAAAGTCCTACAAATACTCAGCTGATCAGTTGCCGCTACGGCAGGAGAAACAGATTCTAAGCGTGCAAGAGGTCCACTCGCAGAACTGAAAGGGTGACGAAACAATTTTGTGTACCTGTAGTGGTTGGGGGTGGTATGGGTAGTGAGATGTCTCTGGCAGGGAAAATCCGAGATGATCATGGTGAAAAACAACAGCTGCCGGACGACCTCGGCGGTTCTATGCAGACAACGGCTGCGGAGACTAAAAATTAGTTCATGATCTTATAGCTGTAGTGTTATCAAGCTGGATAGGAATACTTGAAATGCGAGTTTGACATTGGTCACCCTTCTATCAGGAATATAGGACCATAAAACCATGTACAGGAGCAGATTTAGGTTAATTGGCCCGTCAAATCTGCTCCACCATTTCATCATGGCTGATCCAAATTTACTCGCAGACCGAATCTCCTGCCTTCTCCCCATATTCTTTCCTGACCTGGCCAATCAAGAATTTATCAACCTCTGCGCATGCCTCAGTCTTCCTTTAATTTTCTCTTGCAAACCAAGCTCAAACGCCAATTGGTCGCTGTTCAAAGCCCGATTTTAAGATGCAATCAATGCAGGGGTGTTCGGAGTAAGTTTCAGTAGATGTTCTGAGGACTCAAGATACTGAAATATCGAGGATGGATGGAGTATATATATACATAGGCAGTGGCATGCAAACTTTTGGGCACCCCTTGTCTAAATTATTGTTACTGTGAATAGGAAAATGAGTAGAAGATCAACTGATCTCCGAAAGTCATAGAGTTAAAGATGAAACATTCTTTCAACATTTTAAGAAAGATTAGCGCATTATATTTGTTTTGTACAATTTTGGAGTTTAAAAAAAAGGGAAAAAGAGCACCATTGCAAAAAGCACCCCAAGAGATTTAAGCTCACAGATAACATTTAGCGAGGTCTCAGAACTTATTTAGCTTGTTAGGGCTATGGTTTGTTCACTGTCATCGTTAGCAAAGGCCACGTGATGATAATTTCAAAGCTTTATATATACTGTGACTCCTCAAACCTTATTCCAAAAATCAGCAGCCATGGGCTCCTCTAAGCATCTGCTTAGTATTCTAAAAACTGAAATAAATGATGCCCACAAAGCAGGAGAAGACTATAAGAAGATAGCAATGTGTTTTCGGGTAGCTGTTTCCTCAGTTCGCAATGTAATTAAGAAATGGTAGTTAGCAGGAGCAGTGGAGGTCAATTTGAGTTCTGGAAGACCAAAATAAGTTTCTGAGAGAACTGCTTGTAGGATTGTTACAAAGGCAATTCAAATTGCCGTTTGACTGCAAAAGACCTTCAGGAAGATTTACCAGACTTTGGTTTGGTGGTGCACTGTTCTACTGTGCAGCAACACCTGCACAAACACGACCTTCATGCGAGAGTTGTCAGACTCTTTTCCCCCGTCACACACACACACACACACACACACACACACACACACACACACACACACACACACACACACACACACACACACACACACACAAAGAATTGCAAATATATGAATTTACAATGGATATGCTAGAAGTGGAATTAAGAAACACACACAACTGGAAAAATACAGGTATTGATTATACTTATCTGCACCTGTTAATGCATGTCAACAGTTTTTAATCCTAAAAAAAATTTCCTGAATTTTTGACAGTAGATAACTTAAGTCTCTTACCTAAAGGAGAAATCACAAATGAACCATTAAAAATCGTCCTTTTATTTGTTCGCAGGCAACATATATGGTTATAACAGCCTGTAGTTCGCAAATAATAAATGCTCACTTAGATAAACACAACATGCTCACGGAAGAGCAGAAAGGGTGTCGGATGGGTATGAAAGGACGTAAAGCACAAGTGACAATAGATTCTGTAATTCCAAATCAAGCCGGGAGGAAAAGAAGACATTATTTATGTTGTCATATTGACGACCAAAAAGCATTTGTTTCTGTGCCAAACTCATGGTTAATTGAAGTTTTCAATATGTAAAACTACACCCAAGACATATGAAATTTTACATTTTCTGATGAAGCATTAACGTTCCATAATCAGTCTATCTATTAACAACCGAAATGAAAAAAAAACCACCGTTATCAAAATAAATCTCGGCATTTTCCAGGGCGACTCTCTGAGCCCTCTATAGTTCTATCTATCTTCAACTGCGCTCTCTAACTAACTGAGTCGGACGAAAAATCAGCATTTTATCAGAAGCAACAAAATGTCTTATACACAATTCTATAGAAAGACAATTTGAAATTGTACCCTGTTCCATGAATTAATCCAAATTGTAGAAATTTTTCTAAAGATATGAACATGATTTTTGATCTAGGTTACTGCAAAACATTAAATATACAGAAATGTGTAGTAGAATATAAGACAGAATAGCGGGATATAAAGCGACCGGTGGATAAATATTAAACATAAGCATCTGGGATATCATCAAGAAAAAAAATACATGATTGTCAGGTAGAGGAAAAACTATCGACAGAATTCATCTCAGGGCATGATATAATCTGCCAAACAGAGATCTATAGTAAAAGCAACAAAGACAATCAAAAGTTTTCATACACCCAAAGTATTCAAGCATACTTTCGCCATAATATATTGCTCCGAAGCCATCACAATATATTGAACAGGAAATTTTACAAAGAAGACTATGAACTGAAATGACAAATTTTTGAAAACACTATGTACACTCGAATGCATTTAGATTAACAATACCGAGGACGGAAGAAGGAAGAGGCATGACAGACATTAAAAATTTACACAGTAGTCAAATAAAACTTCTAGGGGCATACTTTTGTAAACGAAAATAGGATTCAGTGCTCCAAGCGAGCACATGCAATTTTGATAAAAGTTACACACCACTAAATTTAAATTAAAACAGAACCCAGAAAAATTAAGATAGTTTTATTATCGAAGAAAAAGTTAACAATGTAAGAGCATGACTCTTCATGGAAGACATCCTCACGATCTGAGCAAACTAGGTGTTGGCAAGGAACTGTCAAGCGCTTCCCAGAAGCAGCAGGATTCCTTGTGACAATATAGAAACAGGTGGTTTATCACAAAAAAATGCATAACAAAGGATTAAAATTTTCCACATCATAAATGCAAAAAAGGTCCAGAGGAACCGGAAACAATCGAACACATTACAGTATCTTGCAGCAGTTTAATTTAATCTGTTTTCTTGCGCAGGCACGGCCAAGTGGCAAATATCATTCCTCAATATCTTGCTTTAAAATTACCAACTCATAAAAGCAGTGATACCTTACTATAAATACAAGTCTGACCACGTTACAGAGTCAGAGTCCTACGCCTTCAACTACGATAAACACACTGTCTATTAACACTCAAAAAAGAACAACAACCATTATTAACATAAACCAATGCAATTTCCATGGCGACTCTCTAAGCTCACTACGGTTTTGGTTAGCTTTAAATCCACAACTTTACTGAATCATACGAAAATAAGATATCCAATCAGCGACAACCAAACAAGTTATACTTTGTCTCAACTTCTATGCATGGCCAATTTGAAATTCTACCCTCCTTCATCAGTAAAGCTAAAGCGAATAATTCAAATACAACTATTTTCTATAGATAACAACAGGGTCTTTGCACTCAGTTATCGCAGAATATTTAACTTAAAGAAGGATCCAATAAAACTAGCGGTATATAATATACATCAGCAGGATACAATACAATAAATGAACGAATATGAAACATATAAGTATCTGGGATATCAAGACAGAACGGAAATTGATTACAAAGCGATAAAGGGGATAATTTACAAAGACATATAAGAACTGAAATGAAAAATTCAGTTAGATTAACAGTACCTAGTTCAGAAGGAGGAAGAGGAAAATAAGACATGGAAAATTTACACAACAGTGTGATAAAACTTGAAATGGTATGTTTTCATCAACAAACACAAGATTTAGCACTTTACGCGAGTATATGCAATTCTGATACGAAGTACAGACCAATGAACTGAAAAGAAAGCACTGCCCAGAAAAATGAATCAATTTTCACTACAAAAGGTAAGGTTAACAAATCAAAGAGAATAACCTTTCATGGCAGATATTCCTACGACGTTAGCAGGCTAGATTTCGACAAGGAAGCGTCGAATACCAGTATTAGAGTTGGTGAACTTAAGAAGAAACAGAACGATTCCTTGTGACAATTCAGAAATAAAATAAAATATTAAAGGTATATAATTAAAAGCAAACCAATAAATTGAAGGTGATCAGTGCAGAAAAATGCAACGAGAAACCAGAATCAATCTAACATATTAGTGGATCGTGCAGAAGTTTAACTCAATCTGATTACTTAGAGAAGAAGAATCGAATGGCAAAAATCGTTCATCAAGATCTTGGTTACAAAAGCAAACTCATAAAATACACAATGTCTTACTATAAATACAAAATTCATCCAGTTTTAGGGTCAAGAGTACAACAAATTAAACTATGTCCGATTAATTATTACAGGTAGGACAATCAATAACTATCCAGATGTAACATTGCAAGATAACCAAGCAAGAACAATTTCTGAATAGATATAGCCATTGTAAGACAGCATTGCATACAGAAATCAATAAGTAAAACATAACAACAATATGTTGTATTGAAGAAGAAAATTGAAAGCCCCTGGAACAGGAACAGGATAGATAAACGCATACAACCAGCCTTAAGAACATGAGATGAAGAGTACTTAAAGTGACTCATAAGCTGTGGTAATGGTCCAGAGTTGGGGCGAGTGAACGCAAGTACCTGATGATGTAGGGGACATGACAATTCCTGAATCTGCTCGTGTGGGTGCTGAGACTCCTGGACCCCTTCATGAAGGCAGCAGTGAGAACAGAGCATGGCCTACGTGATGGGTCCTCGATTATGTATGCCGTTCTCCTGCGATATCTCTCCGTGCAGGTGTGTTCAATTATGGGAGGTTCTTTACCTGTGACGGAATATTGTGTATCCAGTACTTTTTGCAGGACTCTCCGTCCAATAGTATTGGTGTTTCCATACCAGACCGTGATACACCAGTCAATAAACTCTCCACTACACATCGGTAGAAATTTATCAATTTTTGAATGACATGTAGAAACTTGGAAATTTTTAAAGAGCAGGTTCTGCCGTGCTTTCATTGAAAAGACACTTAAGTGTTGGTCTCAGGACAAATCATCTGAAACGATAACACTGAGGAATTGCTTTGATCCCCGATCAGGACTGAGTCATCGACAGCCCCTCCTCCTGACGTCAATAAGGAGTAACTCGTGAATTTTGACCTTTGCCGACAATGAGTGAGAGTTTGTACTTGTGGCACCACTCAGTAAGATTACCAATCTCCCACTGACATGACGCCACTTTTTATTCGGTTAATGACAGCAGTGATTTGAACAAACTCGTTATTATTGTATGTTCTTTAACTCCAAACAACAATTATAAGTGTAATTCTTTTACTGGTTCAGCATCGATCTCTGATGTTACACAGCTCTTTGACATTCACATAGAGGCTCTGTGGGCCCCGACAAATCTGAGCTGTTTTTCCGTCCGCAAGTCTGATCACTTCATATCAGTAATGGCGAGGAACGGATTGAGTTACGATTTGGAAGAGAATAAAAAAAAGGCTTTATCAGTCAGTGATACCTGTTCCGGCAAATAGCATTAAGCAAGCGTGTTAGCGACGTAGCGTGTCCTAAGCCAGTGCTGCAGCAGCCCAGATGCGTTCAATGAAAGGAGTCAATGGCAGCAGACTCACAGCCACACCTCCGGCAATGCCAAGATCAGAGAATGGAGACTGTCCGCTGTTGCTGAGGCAATGCGACTCTTTCTGCCTCTTGTATTCTGCGGTCTCGGGTGTTGATCACAGCTCGTTGATATACTCAGCTTGCTGATCTGTCGAGAGGTTTCGGCTCCAACTGAACCGACTGATTCCACATGCATTTGTGCGGATAACACCGTGTTCAAGAGAGAGCTACTTTTGACAGAGGAGAAATAACATTCTTGGGGACGCGACAGAATGAAATTCAATAAAAGAAGAGCGTTAAATCTGCCGTGACTCGGATTCGAACCGAGGTTGTTGCGGCCACAACGCAAAGTACTAACCACTATACGATCACGGCTCCACACTTCAGCTGTGCGGCTTCTGCTGTCAAAACCTCTGATACCGATGCGACTCAATCGATGGCCGTCACTGCCTTGCGGCGTTTCCGCAGAGACTCATGCCTAAAGTCCTACAAATACTCAGCTGATCAGTTGCGCTACGGCAGGAGAAACAGATTCTAAGCTTCGTGCAAGAGGCCCATTTGCGGACTTCCGATAAGATGGCGATTGCTTAGCTGCTCCGAACTTTTGTTCCGTTACTGTCGCTACCTTTGCACTAAATGTCTCCATTTTAGAAAGCTTAGATAGGAATTATTTCGGTATCTCTTACTTGCCTGTGAATATATCTAACCTACAATGTCTAGCAAGAGTTCTAAATCCGGGAGAAAAGAAACTACGACTTCGTCGGGCGTGACGATGGAGGCGCTTGCAAATCTCCGAGACGAAATCTTAAAGGAAATTAAAACCGCTTTCAAACAGTTAGAAGACAAACTGGATCGGATCAACGATAAAGTGGACAAACATGCTGAACACTTATCTCGCATCGATTCGACTTCTGAAGCCTTAGAAAGTCGGGTTCGATACTTGGAGACTCTCTGTTCCAGCTTAGAGGAAAAATCTAATAAACTTCTTTCCAAAACGGTGGATCTCGAAAATCGCAGCAGACGCTGCAACATCAAAATTCTGGGATTACCAGAGACAACTGAGAAGGGGTCAACCGTGAAGTTTTTCGCCGAGTTTCTCTGTGAGATATTCGGGAAGGATCTGCTTCCAAACCCGCCCGAGCTCGAACGGGCACACAGAGTTAACGTCCCCGCCGGAATTCTGGGATCCCGTCCACGACCAGTAATCTTGTGTTTCCATCAATACCAGGTAAAACACAGTCTGATTGTGGAGGCACGTCGCAGAGGCTCTTTTTCTTTCCAGGATACAACCATTCGCTTTGTGGAAGATTTTGCACCCCAGACTTTAAAGATGCGCGCTGAGTATAAAGGCGTAATGAAAGTGCTTTTTGATCGTGGTTTCAAACCTTCCTTTCGTAATCTTGCTGACCTAAGAATCAAGTTTAATACCGGGGAATTCAAGTGGTTCAAATCAGCGAGGGAAGCCGAAGCGTTTGTGGCAAGTCTTCCGGCTATCCAGTCATCTTCGGAATCTGATCGGACTTCCTAAAATGGTGGATAAGTACTCCTCGTAGTAAAATTACTTTCTCTGGACTCGGAATTCACTTGAATCACCAGACATTATTCACTGAAACTCTAAAGGCTGTTGACAATCTCTCCCGGGATTTGGTGTGTGTGTAATCTATTTTCACCTCTGTATAACTTTACCTACAGAGTTCTACAACTAAATCTAACTTGTTTTGGAGGTTTGAAGTCTTTAGTGAAGGCCTCCCTGTTTGTTGGTTCACAGTTCAACTGCTGATTTATTTTTCCTCTGTTTTAAATACTTATTTATTTTATCTTTTTCTTTTCTTCACCCCTTTTTTTTCCATTCTCTGAATGTTTTTTTCTCCCTTCTCGGTAAACGGTTGATAAATACTCGTCTTGAATTTACAATTTTCCCCTTCCTCTTTTTTTTCTTTTTCCTTCTTACCTTTTTTTCCCTTTCTCTTACTTTATCCTTCTATAATATTTCGCGGGTAGATTAGCTTTGGTTTTCTTCCGATTTTCTCTGTATTAAGTTGTATATCTCGGCAGAAGGTGTTCTAATCTGTAGTTATGTTTCCTAGTGCATAAACTAGTTACTGTTTGTTATAGCATTTATACGGAACTGCTGTCAATGACACAGATCTGGAAGTTGTATTTGGGTTAATTTCTTTGGTAGAGCTAGCTACTTGTTTTGGTAGCCGTCTAGTTTTGGGTTGTGTGGGTGGGGTGAGTTTTCCAGTTCCAACATTTCTTTATTGTTTAGGACATGTTTATATTTTGACCTTACGAATCTATGTTTACATCTCTGCTCCCAGACTGCTATTGTACCGCTTGATTTTTTATATGCCTGTTGCCTTTTATGCATTAGTAATTGATAATGGCTAGTGTACTTAAATTTGTGAGCTGGAATGTAAAGGGACTGCACCACCCTGTTAAAAGGAGGAAGGTATTCTCACATATTAAACAACTCAACGCTGACATTGCTTTCCTCCAAGAAACTCATATTCGTTCATTATTCAGTTCTCAATTCGGATTTAAAGTTCCATAAGATCTGGGAGCCTTTTATCGAGTACTTTCATAACCTTCCTCTTGACTAGGGTTTTTTTTTCTTTTCGGTCCCTTGCTTTCAGCTCCCTTTCTTTTCTGGTAGTAGGCATTATTATCCTCTGTTGCTAAGTGTATTCACAGTCTGGGAGTTTGACTGTCCGGACTTATACTCTCTATATTGTGTGGTGGTTGGTCTGGAATTGTTGTTTTTTTTTCCTTGTGTTGTGGGGTTTGGGGAGGACACTAAGCTCACTTGTCTTTAATTTAGGTGCTTTTTTGTTAAATTCTCTTCCTCTGCAGCATATTGATATTGTATGCTTAACCTTGCTCTGTATTAATGCTCCTCATTGGGATTTGGGGTTTTTAATTTTGTAAAATGTTTTGAAAAAGTAATAATTTTTTTTTTTTAAAAAGTGGCCCATTTGCAGAACTGAAAGGGTGACGAAACAATTTTGTGTACCTGTAGGATGGGTAGTGAATGCCTCTGGCAGGGAAAAACCGAGATGACCATGGTGAAAATCAACAGCTGCCGGACGACCTCAGCGGGCCAATGCAGACAACGGCTGCGGAGACTAAACAATTGATCACCAACTTATAGCTGTAGTGTTATCAAGCTGGATAGGAATACTTGGAATGCGAGTTTGATATTGGTCACCTATCTGTCAGGAATATAGGACCATAAAACATGTACAGGAGCAGGTTTAGGTTAATTGGCCCGTCAAATCTGCTTCACCGTTTCATCGTAGCTGATCCAACTTTACTCGCAGACCGAATCTCCTGCCTTCTCCTTATATTCTTTCCTGACCTGGCCAATGAAGAATCTATCAACCTCTGTCCCTGCCCCAGTCCTCCTTTAGTTTTCTCTTGCAAACCAATCTCAAACGCCGACTTGCAACTGGTCAAAACCCCTTTTTTTTAAGATGCTATCAAGGGAGTGAAAGTTCGGAGTAAGTTTCAGTGGATGTTCAGAGAACTCAAGATACTGAAATATCGACGATGCATGCAAACGCTGGGCACCCCTTGTCAAAAGTATTGTTACTGTGAATAGTAAAGTGAGTAGAAGATCAAATATCTCCAAAAGTCATAGAGTTAAAGATGATGCATTCTTTTCAACATTTTAAGCAAGATTAGTGTATTATTTTTGATTTGTGCAATTTTGTAGTGATAAAAAGTAAAGGAGCACCCCGCAGATGTTCGGGAACCCCAAGAGATTTGAGCTGTCAGATAGCATTTATCAAGGTCTCAGAACTTATTTAGCTTGTTGGGGCTATGGCTTGTTCACAGTCATCATTAGCAAAGGCCAGGTGATGCAAAATTCTAAGCTGTATAAATACCCTGACTCCTGAAACCTTATTCCAATAATCAGCAGCCATGGGCTCCTCTAAGCATCTGCCTAGGACACTAAAAATTAAAAGAAATATGCCCACAAAGCAGGAGAAGACTATAAGAAGATTGCAAAGTGTTTTCAGGTATCTGTTTCCTCAGTTCGTAACGTATTTAAGAAATGGCAGTTAACTGGAACGGTGGAAGTCAAGTTGAGGTCTGGAAGATAAAAAAAAAAACTTCTGAGAGAACTGCTCAGAGGATTGCTCTAAAGGCAAATCAAAAACCCCGTTTGACTGCAAGAGACCTTCAGGAAGATTTAGCAGACTCTGGATTGGTGGTGCACTGTTCTGCTGTGCAGCGACACCTGCAGAAATATGACCGTCATGGAAGAGTCGTCAGAAGAAAACGTTTCCTGCGTCCTCAACACAAAATTTAGCGTCAGACGTTTTCTAAGGAGCATCTAAACAAGCCTGATACATTTTTGAAACAAGTCCTGTGGACTGATAAAGTTAAAATATAACTTTTTGGCCTCAATGATCAAAGGTATGTTTGGAGAAAAAAGGGTGCAGAATTTCATGAAAAGAACACCTCTCCAACTGTTCAGCACGGGAGTGAATCGATAATGTTTCGGCCTTGTGCTGCAGCCAGTGGCACGGGGAACATTTCACTCTTAGAGGGAAGTATGAATTCAATTAAGTACCAGCAAATTCTGGAAGCAAACATCACACTGTCTAAAAAAAGCTCAGGATTTTGCCATGGTCCTCACAATCCCCCGACCTAAACATCATCGAAAATCTGTGAATAGACCTCAAAAAAGCAAAGCATGCAAGACGGCCCAAGAATCTCCAGAACTAGAAGCCTTTTGCAAGGAATATATATATATATGAGCTAACTTTACATACTATATATAATCATGAGGGTTGTAGACCGGTTAAAACACTCCGGTACGGGGATGGAGAATTCAAGACCTAGTTTCCAGTTGGTTTAAGATGAGAGCAGAGTGTTTAAGGAGAAGTTTCTTCACACAGACAGTGGTCAGTTTTTTTGAACGTGCTGCTGAGGGATCCGAAAGCAGATATGATAGGAAAGTGTGTTAAGCATTTCGACAAACATCTGGACGTCTGGGAATACAGTGAGACACATATTTCAGATAAACGCCATTCGAAATGGGGTAAAGTTACAGTAAGATGTGCCGCTGTCTTAATAACTGGAAAATCAGAACGCTCCGCCACTTTATTCTCAAACTACCTATTCAACTGATTATTCAGTCTATGGAATAGATTGAATAATCCGTCTTCAAACTGGAAAGACAGACCACTGGCACCTGGGATTCTCATGCTGGGGGAAAAAAGGCTGATGGTCAACAAACACACCGTACGTTGTGTCTGCTGTTGTTTGAATGAACATCGTCTGTGCTAGAAGAATGCCGCTCCCATTTTACATCCCTCTGTACCGATTCCATTCGTTGCAGTTCATCAATTAATTCGATAAATTACTCATATCTGTGACAGAGTGCACTTCACTTCACTGACGTAATCGGTGAGCAAATATTTTTATTTCTTTAGTTTTAGCTGTTTCCATTGGGAATTGTTAAATGACTTAAAAGTCTGGGGCTGGTCTGCCTCAACATTTTATTCCGCGAAAACACCTGTACCACACCGAGATGAAAAGCGGGGCAGAGGAAATGCTGGATAACTACTACAGTGTGGAGAAAATATTTTACGTGATCATTGCCGCCATTGGAGTTCCTGGTGAGTGAGCGGAACAATTCAGGCTTCATGTCTCGCTGTGTTAACCGGCATGGACTCTTTAGGATCATGATTCAAGATTCCAAAGTATACACTGGCATTGATCCTGGTAAATTAACATTCTGATGTTGCTCATTTTCGAAAAATCGAAACGAAAGTTCTTTTTTCCCCTCTGTCACAAGGGATGCGTTGCATTTTGTTTCAGAATTTATTGGCACCTTGTCCAAAGTTGTGCTCGGGCTTGGCCTAGGCAGCTCTCCACTGCGCTGTGAATGGAGGGTTTAAATTGTGACGTTCACTGTTCATCAGTTCTTGATCAAAGCGAACAACTGGACCTGTTACCATGTTTCACTGTCGGGTCATGCTGGAGTCTGTCACCCTCGGATTCCTCCGCTTCGTTCGTCAATAACAGGGTGCAAACATATGAACCAGCAATCTGTTGCAGTATGTTATTATCAAACTGAGCTCACAGAGGAATTAATCTATTAAACAATGCACTCTGCTGCCAGGGTCTATGTTCTCCCTGCTTATCCATGAAGCACTGCTCGCCACCAGAGATGGTGAGTTTCCAGTTCTTGCTTAAACACGGCAGTTCACGGCAGGTACGTGACGCTGGCTCCGTCGGAGACAATAAGCAGGATAATTATTGAAGGGGCTGGCTGTAGTAGCGGACGGTGGCTGGTTTCCACCTGCCGTTTAACATCCATCGTTTTATTTCTTCTCCCCAGAAGTCGGCAGGTAGAGTACAGATAGATCTCTCTGTCTGCACTTGTTCCTTCGAACAGTCCTGACGTTCGCTGAAACATGAGTCCTTCCTGAAACTTAGGGAATGTGTTCAGTAATATTCCATGTTTGTTCTCTGCCCTTTCTCCAGTGAATATGGTGGCGATTCTGATCCTGTCCCGGGGAAAGTGCGGCCTCTCTACCTGCACCACACGCTACCTAGTAGCCATGGCAGCGGCGGATCTACTGGTCATTGTCACTGAGGTCATATTGTTTCAGATCAATTATCATTATTTTCCAGTCAGTTTCCTGGACATCACCTCTGTTTGCACCGTCATTGCGGTGCTGAGGTTCACGGCCACAGACTGTTCTGTCTGGTTCACCGTCACTTTCACATTTGATCGCTTTGTCGCCATTTGCTGCCAGAAGCTGAACACAAAATATTGCACCGAGAAAACTGCGACTGTGGGTTTAACAACACAGGCATTCTGTTTTGCCTAAAAAACGTTCCCCGCTACTTCACGCGGGAACCCAGGGAAATCATTGATACGATGCCGTTTTTCTGCGTACTGATGCACATTTATTTCACTGACCTTGGGTGGGTGGGATATGACTGGTGTGATGCCATTTTAACTCTGCTGCTCCCTTTCCCTGTGATCCTGCTGCTCAACGCTCTGACAGTCAGGCACATTTTAGTGGCCAATCTGGTCCGGAAGGGGTTGTTGGTTCGGAGCAAAGGGGAGAATTATTGTGACCCGGAAATGAAGAGCAGGAAGAAGTCGGTGATTTTATTCTTCACCATCTCAGGCAGTTTCATCCTCCTGTGGCTGACGCTGGTTGTAGAATTCGTCAATTATCAGGTCACGGGAACAGGAGCAGGTCAGAATGTTTCAGAAGTCATCTTCAGCCATGTCGGGTACTTGCTCAGAAATTTCTGCTGCTGAACCAATACATTTATTCACGCGGTTACTCAGTCCATGTTCAGGAAGGAGGTGAGGAGTGCGGTGAAATATCCGATAATCTCAATGCTTCCATCTATTAATATATACGGGCACTGAGTACAACCCAGAGGCAGCCGTAGTTTCTCCAGTCCGAGTTCCATCTCCTCACTTTCATCGCCTGATCAAGGTTTCATTCCCGGTCAGGTTGTCCCATCAAGTGTCCGTCCTGGGACACCAGACGCATCACAGCGATTCGTGTCATATTTTCCCAAAAGCTCCATCTACATCTGCAGTGAACTTTTCTGCTTTAATCACCGCTCTAGCACCAATTTTCCTATTTCCTTTGTTAGTTGGGAGAAGGTTTCATTGAGACCATCTCTCCAGAGTTGCACCAGTGTGAGGACTGATCGTGTATAAGCTCTTCGCTGAGCAAAATGTCTCAAACTCCTCCACAGTTAGAATTGTTTAGTCTAAAATTCGCCCTCGTACTTAGAGTTGCGGCTAATATAAATGTTACCATGGGGCCAATACCTCAAATTTCTCTGAACAGTGAGGACAAAAATGTAAGTTCCACCACGGGAACTGATATTTGCAATGCAGTTCCATAAATCGAACGACTGGTGTTAATTGCGCTCCGGGACAACCAGTTTGTAACACCAGTGTGTGCTTGCAGGATAACGGTGTTGTGATGTATGTCTACACGAATATTGCGGGAGTTATATGTATCCACCAGACAACAGTACCAATGGGTGTGGTGCTTGGAGGTGAGTACACACCACACACCAGTACACAGGGAGAAGGCGTTGGGAGATCTGTCCATATACCACGTGCAAATATACGGGGAAAGGGTGTTGGGAATTTGATGTGCACACCGGACACCAAACACAGGGAGAGTATGTTGGGAGATGTGTCCAGATACATGGTACAAATACACGGGGGAAGGGTGTTGGGAATTTGATGTACGCCCAAACATCAGAACGGACAGACGGATGGGGCGTTTGGTGTGCACACTAGATATCGGTACACAGGGAGAATATGTCTGGAGATGTGTCCCGATACAGGGAGAAATACACAGGTGTGCGGGGTTGGGATGTTGGTGTATACAGCAGACAGAGAGCAGAAAGACGGTGTTGAAGGTGTGTGCACACATAAACACGGGGAAACTTACAGCAAAGGACGATGTGCTGGTGGAGTCAGTGTGCGGACGTTACACAGTTGGAAAAGCTAAACACGGCACTTAAGTACCTAGTTAGTACAAGAACCATAAACCGGTACACCCCGCAAACAAGAGAAAATCTGTATCTTCTGGTAACGCACAGCACACACAAAATGCTGGAGGAATTCAGCAAGCCAGACAGCATCTGGGAAAAGAGTACATTTGTCGTTTCGTGCAGGACTATCGAAAGGTCCCGACCCGATACGTCGACTGTACTCTTTCGCCAGATGGGATTGATAACTCCTGACCTCGCTGAATGGCATAAAGGAGCTGAAGGCCTGTAAAGGTCAGTTCTAAAACAATGGACAAGTCTGAAGTTTGAGGCCTCCGTTAGTGGCAAGCACGCTCCCCCTCCCACGCAACTGATGAACCCAAAGGCACTGCAGAGACTGATAGAGTTTGGCATCAGCAGCGCCGTAGGAGTTGCCAGTCACCCTTGAACTCAATGTAGGACTGCCGTAAGGACTTTAATTCCGCATGATTCCCTCGGGGTGTACTCCCTGAGCCTTCCCCATGAGCGGCTATAGCCACAAGGCAGCAGAAGTTTGGGATCAGAGTGTTCTTTCTCCTAGATGAGCTGCCAACAACGGCGGACGAGCTGCGTCTGACTGCCGTGACTGGTTTTAAGGCGCCAGTAACCAGCCTTTACCACTTCTCATGTCAGTAGAAACGGTTCCACCGGACCTATTAGCTAAGCTACACGTGAAGGACATGAACAGGACTTAGTTGTCAGAGGCTGCTTGAGGCCCACACTATTGGGAGCATATAATAGGTAGTGGGAATTTGTCCGCATGACCTCCGCCAGCTATAACAACCTTAAGAAACCTGGTAATATTTGGGTTAAGGGCAAAGTCTCTGGCTGGAACGATTTTCTGTGCAGAGTGGTCTGAATATGCTAGTACATTCGTCGCTGTCAAAAGGGAGGCTCAAAGAAGCGCGACAGCTACAATGAGAGCTTTGAGACCCCGGTACAAGTGCTCCTACAAGTAAGTACCTGTGGATTCGAGTCCAACTAAAAAAGTTAAGAAAAAAAAGATAATTTTAGACGTGTGAGGGAGAGAAAGGGGCGGTCTTCTAGAAGTATATAAAGGGCTCGGTGTCCAAGCTCGGTGTTCAAGTCAAGTCCGTCCAGGTTCAGTGTACAAGTCAGGTCCAAGTCCAGGCTCCAAATGCAAGTCAAAGTTCAAATCCAAGTAAGAATCCTAACCTGCTCTCGATGCCTGTGTCCTAAACTTGGGTTCGCACCAGCGGGAGATATTAACAGTTACTTTAATCAATTCGTGAATGACTCTGAATATTATTTTGATAATTTTTTCTTACTTACGCTAAAACTCTGCATTGTCACACAGAACGGAGTGGGATTGGGTTGCTCTCATTTCCCTGGGCTGATGAGCGTGGTGACCGGCAGGGATTATTGAAGCTCTGAGCCTGTCGTAAACTGGTATCTGTAGGAGACATCCTGGCAGGCCATTGTCAAACACCTGGTTTAGCACTAGCTATTTTACCCCATGAGCTCCCTCAGTTGTAAATCCCATGACTGCCACCCAGTGAGAACCACCCGCTGGCCTAATTCCCTGGCTCAGGTATTGTAACAATTATTCTGCGTATCTTAACCCATCTCTCTCTCTCTCTCTCTCTCTCTCTCTCTCTCTCTCTCTCTCTCTCTCTCTCTCTCTCTCTCTGTCTCTCTCTCTCCCCCCCTTTCGCTCTCTCTTTCTCTCACTGTCTCGCTCTATCTTACTCTCTCTCTCTCTCACTCTTTCTCGCGCTCGCATACTATCTCACTCACTCTCTCCCCCCTCTCCCCCCCCCTCTCTCTCTCTCTCTCTCTCTCTCTCTCTCTCTCTCTCTCTCTCTCTCTCTCTCTCTCTCTCTCTCTCTCTCTCTCTCGCTCTCCTTCTCTGTAAGATTTCTAACTTTTCGTCCAATTGCCCAGCTCAGCTTACATGGTCTCGCTGTTCCCTGTTTCCATCCCTTTTGTCCTGCAGCTCTACTATCTCTACGCTATGTGATTGCTTAGATTTTATTTTTTCTCTCTCGCAAATGCACATTGCATTGAATGATTGCTACTTTATCTCCCTTCCTCGTTTCCTCGTTAATTAGCTCTTCCGCCACTGTGTCAATGCTCGTTCCTGCTCGTAGTCGAAGTGGCTTTGGACAGAATATGTCTAAACCTCTCTGGCCTATTGGGTATACTCTCTAAATTCTCTCCTCTCCTCTACATGCTGTAGTTGTATCGATATTGTTTTTAAGAATTCCTGTACAATCGTTTCCCTTCAGCTTGATCCAAGGGGTTTTTCCCCCAACATACGCGGTCAGTTTCAAAGTTCTACGTAAAATTATTATCAAAGTACTTATGTGTCACCATATAATTCCCTGATATTCATATCCTTGCGAAGTCATTTAACAAATCTGTTGTGAATCAATTGCTTTTCCCCAAAATAAGTTAAACACAAATATGTGATGAATATTGTGAACTCCTCCATTTCTATTCAGGATTCGGCTAGCTACAACCTATAATGACATCTTGCTGGCTGAGAAGCAAAACATCATGGGCAGTAATACATGATATACAAAAAAAAACATTACCTCAGTTATTCTATCACAATCAAGCAAAAATATGCAGATTCTGGAAACTCTATGCACGTAACACAAAATGCTGGAGGAACTCAGCAGGCCAGGCAGCATTAATGGAAAAGCGTACAGTCGATGTTATGGGCCGAGATCCGGGATCTCACCAGGAAACGTCGATAATACTCCTTTCTATAGATGCTGCCGCGCCGGCTGAATTCCTTCTACATATTGTATGTGTTTCCCAATTATTCTAGCCACCTTTATTCCCTCAGTAGCTGTATTCAGAGAGGCAAGTATTACATTATAGAACATAGAACATAGAATAGTACAGGCCCCTCGGCCCAAAATGTTGTGCCGACCCTTAAATCCTGTCTCCCTTATATCCCCACAACTTAAATTCCTCCATATACCTGTATAGTAGTCTCTTAAATTTCACTAGTGCATCTGCCTGCCCCATTGACTCAGGCAGTACATTGCACGCATCAACTATTCTCTGAGTAAAAAAATCCTTCCTCTCATATCCCCGTTGATATCCTCCCCCCCCCCTTACCTTAAAGTCACGTCCTCTTCTATTGAGTAGTGGTGCCCTGGGGAAGACGCGCTGGCTATCCACTCTATATATTCCTCTTAATATCTTGTATACCTCTATTATGTCTCCTCTCATCCTTCTTCTCTCCAAAGAGTAAAGCCCTAGCTCCCATAATCTCTGATCATAATGCATACACTCTAAACCAGACAGCATCCTGGTAAATCTCCTCTGTACCCTTTCCAATGCTTCCACATCCTTCCTATAGTTAGGCGACCAGAACTGGACACAGTACTCCAAGATTAGCCTAACCAGAGTTTTATAGAGCTGCATCATTACTTCGCGACTCTTAAATTCTATCCCTCGACTTATGAAAGATAGCACCCCATAAGCTTTCTTGTCTACCCTATCTACCTGTGAGGCAACTTTCAGGGATCTGTGGACATGTACCCCCAGATCCCTCTGCTCCTCCACACTACCAAGTATCCTGTCATTTACTTTGTACTCTGCCTTGGAGTTTGTCCTTCCAAAGTGTACCACCTCACACTTCTCCGGGTTGAACTCCATCTGCCACTTCTCATCCTATCAATGCCTCCCTGCAATCTTAGACAATCCTCTACATTATCCACAACACCAGCAACCTTTGTGTCGTCTGCAAACTTGCCAACCCACCCTTCTACCCGCACATCCAGGTCGTTAATAAAAATCACGATAAGTAGGGATCCTAGAACCGATCCTTGTGGGACACCACTAGTCACAACCATCCAATCCGAATGTACTCCCAACGCCACGATCCTCTGCTTTCTGCAGGCAAGCCATTTCTGAAAACAGCTGGCCAAACGTCCCTGGATCCCATGCCTTCTGACTTTCTGAATAAGCCTACCGCGTGGAACCTTATCAAATGCCTTACTGTAGATCACATCCATTACATTACCCTCATCTATAGACTCGGTCACCTCCTCAAAGAACTCGAACAGGCTTGTTAGACACGATCTGCCTTTCACAAAGCCATGCTGACTGTCCCTGATCAGACCATGATTCTCTAAATGCCTATAGATCCTATCTCTAAGAATATTTTCCAACAGCTTTCCCACCACAGACGTAAGGTTCACTGGTCTATAATTACCCGGTCTATCCCTACTACCTTTTCCGAACATCATTTGCCTCTCTCCAATCCACCGGTACTATTCCCGTGGACAACGAGTACGTAAAGATCCTAGCCAAAGGTTCAGCATCTCTTTCCTGGCCTCGTGGAGCAGCCTGGGGAATATTCCGTCAGGTCCTGGGGACTTTTCCGTCCTAATGTACTTTAACAACTCCAACACCTCTTCTCCCTTAATATCAACATGTTCCAGAACTACAACCTGACTCATATTGTCCTCACTGTCATCAAGTTCCCTCTCATTGGTGAATACCGAAGATCAGTATTCATTGAGAACCTCGCTCACTTCCACAGCCTCCAGGTACATCTTCCCACTTTTATCTCTAATCGGTCCTACCTTCACTCCTGTTATCCTTTGGTTCTTCGTATAATCGAAGAGCGCCTTGGGGTTTTCCTTTACCCTACTCGCCAAGACCTTCTCATGTCCACCTCTTGTTCTACTCAGTCCTTTGATAAACTCCTTTCTTGCTACCCTATATTCCTCAATAGACCCATCTGATCCTTGCTTCCTAAACCTCATGTATGCTGCCTTCTTCCACCTGACTAGAATTTCCACCTCAATTGTCACCCATGGTTCCTTCACATTTATCTTCCTCACTGGGACAAATTTATCTCTAACATCCTGCAAGAGATCCCTAAACATCGACCACATGTCCATAGTACATTTCCCTGCAAAAGCCTTATCTCAATTCACACCCGCAAGTTCTAGCCTTATAGCCTCATAATTTGCCCTTTCCCAATGAAAATTTTCCTGTTCTCTCTGATTCTATCCTTTTCCATGATAATATTAAAGGCCAGGGAGCGGTGATCACTGTCCTCCAGATGCTTACCCACTGAGAGATATGTGAGCTGACCAGTTTCGTTACCTAATAGTAGATCCAGTATGGCATTCCCCCTAGACGGCCTGTCACATACTGTGACATGAATCCGTCCTGGACACACTTAATAAACTCTGCCCCATCTAAACCATTCGAACTAATCAGGTGCCAATCAATATTAGAGAAGTTAAAGTCACCCATGATAACAACCCTGTTATTTTTGCACCTTTCCAAAATCTGCCTCCCAATCTGCTCCTCGGTATCTCTGCTGCTACCAGGGGTCCTATAGAATACTCCCAATAGAGGAACTGTTTCCTTCCTGTTCCTGACTTCCACGCATATTGACTCAAAAAAGCATACTGCTATATTACCCAGCCTTTCTGTAGCTGTAATAGTATCTCCGACCAGAAATGCCACCCCTCCTCCTCCCATCCCTTTTAAAACACTGAAATCCAGGAATATTGATAATCCATTCCTAACCTGGTGCCAGCCAATTCTCTGTAATGGCCACTACATTATAATTCCATGTACGTATCTAAGGTCTCAGTTCATCACCTTTGCTCCTGATGCTTCTTGCTTTGAAGTACACGCACTTTAACCCTTCTACCTTACTACTTTGCACCCTTTATTCTGCTTCTCTTTCCTCAAAGCCTGTTTATATGTTAGATCTGCCCTTAATCCGTGCACTATACTTGCAGTTCTCGCAAGACCTTTATCCTCAGTGTGTTTTATTATGACATCTTCCAGGGCATCTAAAATTACATCCCGCACATTTGCTTGTGTGCATTCTCACTAAAGCTGAGGCGGGAATCTGGTGGAAAATATATATTTTGAGAGACATAGAGAGGGTAGAAAGGCAGAATCTCTTTTCCTAGAATTAAAATTGTCCAGTAGTTCCCTTGACAAATATCTCTCAACTGATGAGGTGCAACGCACCATACTCCTTATTAACAATCCTATCAACTTACAGCTTAGAGGGATCGATGGACAGGGACTCCAGGATCCCTCTCTCCCTTTTCAGTGCTCTGTATTTTATATTTAAACTTGAACCTTCTTGAATGCCGTAAAATTTCGGCATTCTGAAGTAAATCACCTCACACTTGTCAGGAATGAACCCCATCTATTACTTCCCAGAGCAGCTCTGCAACAATTCCGTGTCTCTTTGTAATCTATAATAGACTTCTACACTGTCTGGAAAACCACCAACCTTCCTGTCAACTACAAACCTACTAAAGCACCATCTATTACTGCGCAGACCAGCTCTGCAAACATTCCGTGTCTCATTGTAACCTATAACAGAAGTCCACACTGTCTAGAAAACCAGCAACCAGCAACCATCTACAAACTTGATAAAGCACCCTTCTACTTGTTCATCTAAGTCATGTATAAAAAGCACAAAGATCGGAAGTTAAGGAACTGATCCCCGCAGAACACCACCAGCCACAGGCCTCACGGCAGGAGGCGTTCTATTTATTACCATACTCTACCTTTTGTAAGCAAGCAAATCTGAGTTCACACAACCAAGATCCAATCCCTGTCAACTTTCTGAATGAGCGTACCATGGGGAAACTTGTTGAAAGACTTACTATAATCCATATACACCAGAAACGCCGGTTAATTCTACAAGTATTCGCAAAGTTTCAATGAGTTCTCCACTCACCCTATCAAGTGTATCGAGTTAATGCCCAAGGATTTCAATCTCTTTTGGAAAAACATCTGGATACTCTCCAGTACTCGTTCATCTGCTCGGAGATACAGCTGCAAAATTAAAAACAATTTTCGAAAAAAAGTCTGCCTCGAATGATAGAGCTTTGGCTCAACAGGCTTAGGAGGAGAATGATAGGGCTTTGGTTCAACGGGATTAGGCGGTGACGGGACGAGGCGAGGTAGGTTTAACTGTGTTAATTGCGGAAAGGAGGTAGTATGTGCGTGAGGCCAGTTTTCTGTGCTCGGTGTCAGATGTGGGGGGTCCTGGAGTCACCCAACCTCCCGAACGGCCACATCTACACAGGTGTGTCCAGCTGCAGCTCCTGAGGGGGCGAGTTAGGGAACTGGAGTTGCAGCTCGAAGACGTTCGCCTGGTGCAGGAGAGCGAGGAGGTGATAGAAAGGAGTTATAGGCAGGTGGTCACACCGGGGCCACCGGAAACACACAGATTTATCACGGTCATGAGAGGGAAGGGGAAGAGTAAGGTACTAGAGAGTACTCCTGTAGCAGTGCCACTTGACAATAAGTACTCCTGCTTGAGAACTTTGGGGGGGGTGTGCTGCCTACTGGGGGAAGCGCCAGTGACGCTTCTTCTGGCACAGAGTCTGGCGCTGCGGCTCAGAAGGGTAGGTAAGGGAGGAGAAAGTAAGTAGTGAAACGGGATGCTATAGTTAGGGGGTCAGACAGGCGATTCTGTGGACGCAGGAAAGAAACTCGGATCGCGTCCAAGATATCCTGCCGTGGGAGGGAGAACAGCCAGAGGTCGTGGTACATATAGGCACCAATGACATAGGTAGGGACAGGGGAAGAGGTCCGAAAAAAGACTAAAGAGAGTTAGGGAGGATGTTGAGAAGCACGACCGCAAAGTTAGCAATCTCGGGATTGCTCCCTGTGCCACGCAGGAGTGAGAATAGAAATAGTATGAAGTGGATGATAAATGCATGGCCGAGGGATTGGAGCAGGGGACAAGGATTCCGATTTCAGGGTCATTGGGAACTCTTTTGGGGCTTGTGTGACCTTTATACAGAGGACTGGTTGCATTTGAATTCCAGGGAGACCAATTTCCTGGCGGGGAGGTTTGCTAAGGCAACTGGGAAGAGTTTAAACTGGAATTGTTGGGAGCTGGGAACCGAACTGAAGAGACCGGGGAGG
Organism: Hemitrygon akajei; assembly: GCF_048418815.1. Taxonomy (NCBI): domain Eukaryota; kingdom Metazoa; phylum Chordata; class Chondrichthyes; order Myliobatiformes; family Dasyatidae; genus Hemitrygon; species Hemitrygon akajei. The sequence continues at coordinate 65,488,386 of NC_133131.1, forward strand.
AGGAGGATGGCTCACAAATAGAGAAAGCTTGTAGACAGTGCGAGAGGGCGGATAGGCAGGTGATAGAAAAGGGACGTTCAGACCGAAGGTTTGAGATGTGTCTATTGTAACGCAAGGAATGTTGTGAACAAAGCGGATGAGCTTAGAGCATGGGTCAGTACTTGGAGATATGATGTTGTGGCCATTACAGAGGCATAGATCGCTCAGGGTTAGGAATGGTCACTGGGTTTTAGAAATTTCAGAAAGGACAGGGAGGGAGGCAAAAGAGGTGGGGTCATGGCACTGTTGATCAGAGGCACTGTCACAGCTGCAGAAAAGGTGGTCGTTATGCAGGATTGTCTACGGAGTCTCTGTGGGTGGAGGTTAGGAACCGGAAGGGGTCAATAACTTCACTGGGTGTTTTTTATAGGCTACCCAATAGTAACAGGGATATCGAGAAGCAGATAGCGAAAAAGATTCTGGAAAGGTATAATCACAGAGTTTGTGATGGGAGATTTTAATTTCCCAAATATCGATTGGCATCTCGCTAGAGCAAGGGGTTTAGATGAGGTGCAGTTTGTTACGTGTGTTCAGCAATGTTTCTTGACACAATATGTAGATAAGCCTACAGGAGGAGAGGCTGCACTTCATATGGTATTGGGAAATGAACCTGGTCAGGTAGCAGATCTCTCAGTGGGAGAACATTTTGGAGATAATGATCATAATTCTGTCTCCTTTACAATAGCATTGAAGAGAGATAGGAACAGACAAGTTAGAAATCGTTTAATTGGAGTAAGGGGAACTATGAGGCTATCAGGCAGGAAATTGGAGGCATAAATTGGAAATAGATGTTCTCAAGAAATAGTACGGAAGAAATTTGGCAAATATTCAGAGGATATTTGTGTGGAGTTCCGTATAGGTATGTTCCAATGAGAAAGGGAAGTTATGGTAGGGTACAGGAACCGTGGTGTACAAAAGCTGCAATAAATCTAGTCAAGAAGAATCGAAACATCTTACAAAAGGTTAAGAAAGCTAGGTAATGTTAGAAATCCAGAAGATTATGATGCTAATAGGAAGGAGCTTAAGAAGGGTCATAGGAATGCTTTGGCTGGCAGGAATAAAGAAAACACGTGACATTGTACAAGTATGCTGAACAGGAGGATAGGACGTGAAAGAATAGGACTTTCCAAGTGTGACAGTGGGGAAAGTGTGTATGGAACCGGAGGAAATAGCAGAGGTACATAATGAATACTCTACTTCAGTATTCATTGTGGAAAAGGATCTTGGAGATTGTAGTGATGACTTTCAGCAGACTGAAAAGCTTGAGCATGTAGATATTAATGATCTTTGTATCAATAATGGGGACGGGAGAGGTTCGCGATGATTGCTGGGTTGCAAATGCCATTCCTTTATTCAAGAAAGGGAGTAGAGCTGGCCAAGGAAATTATAGGCCAGTGAGTCTTACCTCAGTGGTTGGTAAGTCGATGGAGAAGATCCTGAGAGGCAGTATTTATGAACATTTGGAGAAGTATAATATATTTAGGAGTAGTGAGCATGGCTTCGTCAATGGCAGGTCGTGCCTTCCGAGCTTGATTGAATTTCCTCAGGACGTGACTAAAAGCATTGATGAAGAAAGAGCAGTAGGTGTGGTGTATATGGATTTCAGCAAGAAATTTGATAAGGTACCCATGCAAGGCTTATTGAGAAAGTAAAGAGGCATGGGATCCAAGGGGGCATTGCTTTGCGGATACAGAACTGGCTTACCGACAGAAGGCAAGAGTGGTTGTAGACGGGTCATATTCTGCATGGAGTTCGGTGACCAGTAGCGTGCCTCACAGATCTGATCTGGGACCCGTACTCTTCGTGATTTTTATAAATGACCTGGATGAGGAAGTGAAGGGATGGGTTAGTAATCTTTACTTTTTAAAAAAATATTATTTATTTATTGAATTTTAGAAATTACAAGAATAGATGTAATAATGAAATGGTAAGAAAAGTGATATTAACCCTCCCCCCTTAACCCTTATCTAAAGAAAAAGAAAAAAAAAAGAAAGAAAAGAGAAGAAAGATATGTATCTAATCCTATCTTTCGTAAGTATGGTGAACAAATTTTCAAAAATATTCATTTCTTAAATTATACGTAATTTTTTCAAATGGAATACAACTATGTATTTCATTATTCCAACGATCCATAGTTAAATTTAAATCAGATTTCCAAGTAACTGCAATAACTTTACTTTTACTGATACTTATTCAATTTAAATTTCGTTATTGAATAATTCATTATTCAATAATATTGTCCCTTTCAAACTCTACCAATACAATTACCTCAGAAGTTTTTTCAAGAACTGAATAAATATGTAAGGAAATTTCTGTGGAAAGGAAAGATGTCAAGAATATCTTTGGAAAAATTGACATGTAAATTTGATTTAAGAGGGTTACAACTTCCAAAATTTAAGAATTATTATAAAGCAAATCAACTTAGATTTATTGCGTCTTTTTTTGATGAAGAAAAACCGGCATGGATTAGAATAGAATTAGATAAGATAGGAGAAAATACGCCAGAAGATTTTATATATAAATGGGAATCCAAATGGATACGGGAAAAAAAGTAATCTTTTCTGATGTCATGAAGGTTGAAGGTGTTGTTGGTAGTGTGGAGGGGTGTGAGAGGTTACAGCGGGACATTGTTAGGATGCAAAACTGGGCTGAGAAGTGGCAAATGGAGTTCAACCCAGATAAGTGAGAAGTGGTTCATTTTTGTAGGTCAAATATGATGGCAGAATATAGTATTAATGGTAAGACTCCTGGCAGTGCGGAGGATGAGAGAGATCTTGGGGACCGAGTTCATAGGATGCTCAAAGCAGATGCGCAGGTTGACTCTGTGGTTAAGAATGCGTACGGTGTATTGGCATTCACAATTTTGGAATTTAGTTTATGAGCCGAGAGTTAATGTTGCAGCTATATAGGACGCTAGTCAGTTCCCAGTTGGAGTACTGTGCTCAATTCTGGTCGCATCACTACAGGAAAGATGTGGAAGCCATAGAAAGGGTGCAGAGGATATTTACAAGGATGTTGCCTGTATTGGGGAGCATGCTTTATGAGAATAGTTTGAGTGAACTCGGCCTTTTCTCCTTGGAGCAAAGGAGAATGAGAGGTGATCTGATAGAGTTGCCAAGATAACGAGAGGCATTGATCACGTGGATAGTCAGAGGCTTATTCCCAGGGCTGAAATGGTTGCCACAAATGGACACAGGTTTAAGGTGCTGGGGAGTAGGTACAGAGGAGATATCAGGGGTAAGCTTTTTACTCAGTGGTGAGTGCGTGGAAGGGCTGCCGGCAACGGTGGTGGAGGCGGATATGATAGGGTCCTTTAAGAGACTTTTGGATAGGTACATGGAGCTTAGTAGAATAGAGGGCTATAGGTAAGCCTAGTAATTACTATGGTAGGGTCATGTTCGGCACAACTTTGTAGGTCCAAGGACGTGTATTGTGCTGTAGGTTTTCAATGTTTCTATGTAACACAAAACCTCCGTAGTACATATTTTCTTTTACATTCTCATCTCGTTATATTTGCTCATACCTTGCTCAGTTGTTTGGTGTATATAAACAGACAGACAGACATACTTTATTGATCCCGAGGGAAATTGGGTTTTATTACAGCCGCAATAAGAATAGTGAAGAAATATAGCAATATAAACCCATAAATAATTAAATAATAATAAGAATCATGCCAAGTGGAAATAAGTCCAGGACCAGCCTATTGGCTCAGGATGTGTGACACTCCGAGGGAGGGGTTGTAAAGTTTGATGGCCTCAGGTAAGAATGATTTCCTATGCCGTTCAGTGTTACATCTCGGTGGAATGAGTCTCTGGCTGACTGTACTCCTGTGCCTAACCAGTACATTATGAAGTAGATGGCAGTCATTGTGCAAGATGGCATGCAACTTGGACAGTATCCTCTTTTCAGACACCACCGTCAGAGAGTCCAGTTCCACCCCCACAACATCACTGGCGTTACGAATGAGTGTGTTGATTCTGTTGGTGTCTGCTACACTTAACCTGCTGCCCCAGCACACAATAGCAAACATGATAGCACTGACCACCACAGATTCGTAGAACATCCTTGGCATCGTCCGGCAGATGTTAAAGGACCTCAGTCTCCTCAGGAAGTAGAGACGGCTCTGCCCCTTCCTGTAGACAGCCTCAGTGTTCTTTGACCAGTCCAGTTTATCGTCAATTCGTATCCCCATGTATTTGTAATCCTCCAACATGTCCACACTGACCCCTTGGATGGAAGCAGGGGTCGCCGGTGCCTTAGCCCTCCTCAGGTCCACCACCAGCTCCTTAGTCTTTTTCACATTAAGCTGCAGATGATTCGGCTCGCACCATGTGACAGAGATTTCCACCGTAGCCCTGTACTCTGCCTCATCTCCCTTGCTGATGCATCCAACTATGGCAGAGTCATCAGAAAACTTCTGAAGATGGCAAGACTCTGTGTTGTAGTTGAAGTCCGAGGTGTAGATGGTGAAGAGAAAGAGAGACAGGACAGTTCCCTGTGGAGCCCCAGTGCTGTTGACCACTCTGTCTGACATACAGTGTTGCAAGCGCACATACTGTGGTCTGCCAGTCAGGTAATCAATAATCCATGACACCAGGGAAGCATCCACCTGCATCACTGTCAGCTTCTCACCCAGCAGAGCAGGGCGGATGGTATTGAACGCACTGGAGAAGTCGAAAAACATGACCCTCACAGTGTTCGCTGGCATGTCCTGGTGGGCGTAGACAAGGTTCAGCAGGTATACGATGGCATCCTCAACTCCTAGTCGGGGCTGATAGCGAACTGGAGGGGGTGTAACTGTGGCCTAACCATAGGCCGGAGCTTCTCTACAATAAGTCTTTCCAGGGTCTTCGTGATGTGCCACTGGTCTGTAGTCATTGGAGCCACTGGGGCAAATGCATTTGCAGAGCTTGTTGCATCTTCCTAACAACACGCATTTCGATTTTGTATCACCAGGAAAGGCTTGATGTAATAAAATAATGCATACTTATCGCATCCTTAGATAAGATAGAGAGTTAAATATTTTCTTGTCATGTTAGATGTATTGAAACAAGAACTAAGGTAAATAGAATGCGTTTTAGAGAGGCAGTTGCTTACTTACCTGCCAACGGTTTCGCTGCTGGCGTTTAGCACAACGATGAACATCTTCCTTCTCCATCTGCCCTTGGATATTCCCGGTTGTGCCCTATGTGTAGTTTATAGCCTTCATTTTGCCTCTGTTGTTTGGCACTGTTATGCGTGGGGAGATGGGGTCCAGAGCTCTGCTGCTAACGAGTGCAGGGAGTCTGTGAAGGCCTACTCCAAACTGGTGAGCACACTGATCACGTGAGGGTTAAATATTCTGTGTCGTAGTGGAAAGGAGATAATGGTTGACAAAACACCACTTTGAATAGCAAGATCTGGTTTTGCAGGAATTTGATTTTTTTTTGACAAAGCATGTGAATAGTAAAGACAAGGTCATGGTAGATTGACAGTCTGCATGTTAAGTTTAAAAGTGAAATATAGATTAGTATTTCTACACGCTTCTGTTAGTGTTACATGGTAATCACACATGTATTAGTTAAACTCTGTAATATACACCTAAGTTAGAAACTGTTCCACTGTAGAAAAATAATTACTGTCAGTTATTCTAGCGTTACAACATTGTGAGGTTTACATTTGCCCGGCACAGAAGCCGTTGATAGTTTATACTGATCACAACCCATTGGCATTTTGGACAAACATGAAGAATAAAAATAAGTGGTTATTAAGTTGGAGTCTGATGTTTCAAGAATTTGATATACAGATACAACATGTAAAGGGAACTGACAATATAATTGCTGATTGTTTATCTAGGTGTTAGATTTGAAATTATATCTGTGTTACTCTGTTAGTTAATGACTACTTCTGTATTATATTAGACTCTGTAATGTGCCTTACTATTGAATTTCCCACACCCCCCGGTAAAAATACTTTTAAGAGTGGGGTTGTTATGCGTGATGAGAAAACCATGGGGAGATGGGTGTCTAGAGTTGACCCCGCTGAACTATGTTGCTAACGAGAGAGAAAGATAAAGAGGGGTAGAGGTGCCATGCTGCACATGCTGATAATGAGAGAGACACAAGGATTTAAAATTATGGCTTGGTCGCGGATTGTGACTTTACTGCCAAGGACTTTTGCCACTTTGCCTGCTTGTGTGAATCCTTGCTGACACAGCAGAGTGATGCCAGGTGCTTGCTGAGACAGCAGGGAGTGGCCCAGTTTAATGGACACGGACATGGTCAATTGATGGATGGCTGGTACCCCGGCAGGGGAGATAAAAGACAAGTCTGCTGAGACACAAACAGACACGCCACTGGACACTGACAGTGTGTTTTGCACACACAGGAAGGTGGGGGTGTGGAGGATCGATTCGGGGGAATCAGTCAGTGGATCACAGTGTGTGAAACCAGGCCGGAAGGGGCTTGTATGTGTGTCCACCCACGCATGGATGACGAGCCCAGCACTGAAGAACGATCTGGCTTGGAACGGAGGGGTCATAATCCGTGATCATAACGGTACAACGGAACAAGAAGACAAAGGAAGGTTTGCCTGCTGCAGCTGCTCAACTCACGCTCGCTCTCTCTCTCTCTCTCTCTCTCTCTCTCTCTCTCTCTCTCTCTCTCTCTCTCTCTCTCTCTCTCTCTCTCTCTCTCTCTCTCTCCAACGATACAACTGCAACTACATCAACCCAAAATGATCTCTGCATTATTTTAAGACTATTCCTTTAGCCTTAGACTGTGATAGAGCTTGGTTTTGGTTTATATTTCAACACTTCTGTATATATCATTGCTAACCTGTTTAATATGTATATTTGCATTTTTGATACTGTATTACTTAGTTTACTAATAAACACTTTTAGTTACGGTACCACCGTATCATTCCATTCCTGTTGGTTTGGTAAACCAATCACGGGGTACGTAACAAATTGAGGGCTCGTCCGGGACTTGATCCATTAATTAGTGCCTCTATCCGGGATTTTGACATCAAATTGGGAGGTTGTAAATTTGATCGGGGTGAATTCGTTTATATGATTTGGTTGTGTGGAAGACCGAAAAAGGTAGTCAGCAGAAATGGTGATTGACAAATTTCTAAGGGAACCAACTTCAGGGGCATTAGATTATGCCAGAAAGTTGGAATTGTTGAATATTGCGAGACGTTGAAATTCTCGACGGTGAAACCGGCAATGAGGAAGTCGGAGATACAGAGGGTGATAGCCGTGTGTTATATATCCCAGGAGGTGTTCCAGGTAGAGGAGTTGGAGCTGTTCCTGAAAGTAAACCTAACGGGGTTGAGCTTCAGCTTCAGATGGAAAGATTAAGGATGGAGGAGCAGGAAAGGAAAAGGGAGCATGAGCACCGAGGGATGAAGCTGGAGGCTGAGGAGGCCGAAAGGAGGAGTGAGAGAAAACGAAAAGAAAGGGAGAAAGAAAAAAAGGCAGTTTGAGATGGATAGGTTACGAGCGTTGAAGGCAGGGGGACATGTGGTGGACCCAATCAGGGGGTTCAAGGTTGGTCAGGAGGCTAGGTTGGTACCCGTATTCGAGGAGATGGATGCCGATAGGTACTTCTTCCATTTTGAGAAAGTTGCTATGAATCAGGACTGGCCTAAAGAGAAGTGGGCTGTTCTGTTCTTAAGGGGAAGGCTCAGAAAGCCTATTCGGTGTTGTCTATGGATGAGGCTAAAGATTATTATGAGGTAAAAAGGGTTATACTGAGGAGTTACGAATAGGTTCCAGAGGCATACCGGCAAAAGTTCTGGAATTTGAGAAAGCCATTGGACCGCACGTATTTTGAGTTTGCCTATAAAATTCAGATGCAGTTTGAGCATTGGTGCGCCTCAAAAGGGTCCAGTGAGGATCTGGACAAATTAAAACAGCTGATGTTGATTTTGCAGTTTAAAAGTTGCGTCCCTGATGGTATGAGGACGTAGTTGGACGAGAAGGAGGTAGAGACTCTGTCTGCGACTGCCAATTTAGCAGACGAGCATGCCTTAACTCGCAATATAAAATTTCCCCCAAATAAGAGCTACCAGAGAGGTAGTAGGGACGGCAGAGAAAGACCACCGGCTAAGTCAGAGAATAAGCCAGGGACTAGTGAAAATGGTAAGGAGGAGGAAAAAGCAGGCTGGAAGGAGGTTTCCCAGCTTTACGTGTTATAATTGTGGGAAGGCTGGTCACATAGCATCTATGTGCCTAGCTCCAAAGAAAGAGACCGAAAAAGGAAAGGCGACAACCCCGACTGGCTGCATTGGGCCGGTTAACAGACCGATGAGGAAGAGGAGGTCAGATAGAGTTCAAGAGGGGCGCGAGACGTTTGTTTCGGACGGGGTGGTATCGGTGAAGGAGGGGTCATCCCCAGTTCCAGTGCCGATCTGGAGAGACACTGAGGCTTGTCAGTCATTGATCTTAAGAAAGTTGTTAGAATTCATTGTCTAGACCAGTCACGATCGGGGTGCTGTCTGCACTCCCGATACGTGATGTGGATGTCTTACTCGGTAATGATCTTGCAGGTGGGATTGTGTACTCAACAGTGAAGCTGACGGGAAAGCCTGTAAGCGCTGAGGACCCGCCCATAAATTTCCAGGTATATCCCGCCTGCGCAGTAACCCGCATCATGTCGAGAAAGGCAGCTGAGACAGGCACAAATTTAGCTGATTCCGGCGTTGATTTAGCTGAGAAGTTTTTACCAGCCTTGCATCAGAAGCGGTTAAAGAAGGAGACGAAAGAGGATAGTGCAGCTAAGGAAAGTAAAGGGGACGAGACCGATTTATTGTTGTCAAGAAAAGAATTTGTGGCTGAACAGAGTAAAGAGGAGAAGCAGGTGTGGCAGCTGGAAGGTCCAGGCTTGGACACTGATGATTTATATAGCTTGAAAGAGCTGGTTGTAGTTGAGGAATTTAAGTGTGTTCCCGATGATGTAGGGGCATTCCGAGATGAAAAGAATGCCGCTACCTTGAGAGAGTCTACTGGGCTAGCAGACGAGTTAGTTTTAACCCACAAGGTTAAGTTTACTCCGGATGGGAGCTTCCTGGAGAGTAACTGGGAGGATCAGGGGAGCTTGGAATTTGAAAAGGGGACCGGTATTGAAAGCCTAGAAGAGGCAGATGTCCCGTTTGCCTGTGTTCAGGTTGGTGAAGTACCTGTGGATTCACAGGGTACTGCGCCTTGTGTTGAAATTCAGGAAAGGTCTGAGGTATCTGACTTGTTTAAAAAAGGAATGCAATCCTTTTGGGTCAGATGGACTTGGTTCAGTGAGTAAGGGGTTAACACTGGCACCGGTGGAAAGTGAGGATTCTCAATCACTTGTGTTAGAAGGTGTTCTAAAAGTTAGTGATGAGATGAAATCTGGTGATGTGAATATTATTGAAGATAAAGGGAAAAATATTGTTCCTGAACTTTTGAATAAGGAAAATTTAAAGTCTGGATTGGTCTTAGAAGTAGTAACCATGCGGAAGGGTCAGTGGTCTATTAACAAGGTGCCTGCTGGTCTGTTACAGTTTGTTTTGGAATTTAAAGATGAACAACGTTGTGATGTTGTTCAAGTTTGTGATTTGGAGAGGCAAAACTTGAAGTGTTGTTTTGACCAAGAGGGATCACCTGCTGGTGTTATTATAAGAACTAATATAATTAAAGATCTTGAAGATAAAATTAATGACTTGCTGAAACTTAATGAGTTGTTTGGAAGTTCAGAAAATGGACTTGGTCTGGAAAACATTGGTGATAAGCTAGCACCTGTGCAGGGAGTCTGTGAAGGCCTATTCCAAACTGGTGAGCACACTGATCACGTGAGGGTTAAATATTCTGTGTCGTAGTGGAAAGGAGATAATGGTTGACAAAACACCACTTTGAATAGCAAGATCTGGTTTTGCAGGAATTTGATTTTTTTTTGACAAAGCATGTGAATAATAAAGACAAGGTCATGGTAGATTGACAGTCTGCATGTTAAGTTTAAAAGTGAAATATAGATTAGTATTTCTACACGCTTCTGTTAGTGTTACATGGTAATCACACATGTATTAGTTAAACTCTGTAATATACACCTAAGTTAGAAACTGTTCCACTGTAGAAAAATAATTACTGTCAGTTATTCTGGCGTTACAACATTGTGAGGTTTACATTTGTCCGACACAGAAGCCGTTGATAGTTTATACTGATCACAACCCATTGGCATTTTGGACAAACATGAAGAATAAAAATAAGTGGTTATTAAGTTGGAGTCTGATGTTTCAAGAATTTGATATACAGATACAACATGTAAAGGGAACTGACAATATAATTGCTGATTGTTTATCTAGGTGTTAGATTTGAAATTATATCAGTGTTACTCTGTTAGTAATGTACTCTGTTAGTAATCTGTGTACTCTGTTACTCTGTTAATGACTACTTCTGTATTATATTAGACTCTGTAATGTGCCTTACTATTGAATTTCCCACACCCCCCGGTAAAAATACTTTTAAGAGTGGGGTTGTTATGCGTGATGAGAAAACCATGGGGAGATGGGGGTCTAGAGTTGACCCCGCTGAACTATGCTGCTAACGAGAGAGGAAGATAAAGAGGGGGAGAGGTGCCATGCTGCACATGCTGATAATGAGAGAGACACAAGGATTTAAAATTATGGCTTGTTCGCTGATTGTGACATTATTCCAAGGACTTTTGCCACTTTGCCTTCTTGTGTGAATCCTTGCTGACACAGCAGAGTGATACCAGGTGCTTGCTGAGACAGCAGGGAGTGGCCCAGTTTGATAGACATGGACATGGACAGTTGATGGATGGGTGGTACCCCGGCAGGGAAGATAAAAGACGAGTCTGCTGAGACACAGGCAGACAGCCATTGGACACTGAAAGAGTGTTGTGCACCAACAGGAAGGTGCGGTCTTGGAGGATCGATTCGGAGGAATCAGTCAGAGGCTGACAGCGTGTGAAACTAGGCTGGTGGCGGCTTGTATGTGTATCCACCCACGCCTGGGTGACGAGCCCACCACTGACGAACGGTCTGGCTTGGAACTGTGGGGTCATAATCGGTGACCACAACGGTACAACGGAGCAAGAAGACAAATGAAGGTTTGCCTGCTGCAGCTGCTCATCTCTCTCTCTCTCTCTCTCTCTCTCTCTCTCTCTCTCTCTCTCTCTCTCTCTCTCTCTCTCTCTCTTTCTCTCTCTCCCCAACATTACAACGGCAACTACCTCAACCCAAACTGAACTGAACTGAACTCTCCCATTATCTTAAGACTATTCATTTACCCTTATATTTTGATAGGGCTTAGTTTTGGTTTATATTTCCTCACTTCTGTATATATCCTTGCTAACCTGTTTTACATGCATATTAGCATTTTTGATACTGTATTACTTAGTTTACTAATAAATACTTTTAGTTACGGTACCACCGGACTCCAACGTATCATTCCCTTTCTGCTGGTTTGGTAACCCAATCACGGGGTACGTGACTTTGGTCTCTCCCGTTTCCACTACCCACTACAATTAAGTTTTGTCTTGATGATGGCATTGACCACTCTTCTCTGCACGTGCCCATTCCATTTCCAATATTTTCTCATGATGATTGTGGCCATGTCCTCTTGTTATCACTGAAGGAGTAGTGCTTGGTTTGAAATCGTTCTTGCCAGGAAAATACGTTGGGTCTTTGAAGGTTCGTGAAATGGAATGATCACAGATTAGCAAGCTCGCCCTCTTTTATGCCCTAGCCTTCTGCCCCATACAAGGCTTGACAAAACACAGCTCTGGAACAGCTTCACCTGCGTGTGAATGCTGTACTTGGTTGATCATCGATCATTGATCTGAAGACGCCTCTAGCTCTCCTTAGTCGTCCCTGCATGTCGTCCTTTGTCCCACATCCCTGCCGACTGACGAGGTAGGTGAAATTGTCAGAGTCTACGCCATATGCCTTGACGGGAGGAAGAGACTCGACATTGAGGGTCATGGTCTCAGTTTTTCTCTGAGTCCAACCTATCCACCAAAGGAACACAGGCGCAGTGTTTTCTCTTGCATGTGCTGGTGTGTATGTGAAAGTAGTGCGAGGTCATCCACAAAGTCAATGTCTTGTAAAGTAAAGTCCTGAAGCCAGATTACTCCTTCCTCAAGCATACGTCGACAGCATCTGGAATCCGTTGGTCAAAGACTTTGCGAACATTTTAAATGGCACTGACAAAAGTGTGATGCCATGCAAGTTGTTGCAATCATTTAAATTTCATTTCCTGGGGGATCCTAAGAACAACTCCCTTTGTCCAATCGTTAGGTAATTGTGTGCTGCTACACAGCGTGAAGATATGGTTGGCGCGTCCTCTATACGTTTTACTGAAGCCAGATTGCTTTATTCCTACTTCTATGTCTTCCTTCTAAGGATGTTCATGTTTCCTGCTGCATGAATTCTTTGTTCTTCTTTCCAGCTCTGTATCCAAGACAAGCTTCGCCTCTCTCCTTCAATACTGAGGCGATCCGTTTCAACATTATATCGATCCTGTCTACTGACAATTCCTGGACAATTTCTTGCATGCCTGCAATTTGCTCTTTGGCTGGATATTGAAGGTAGCTCTGACACTGGTTTCCTTGAGCTTCTCAACATCGAAACGGCTTTGTAAATGTCTTCTGGTCCTGGTTCTTCCCAGTCTAATATTCATCACTGCTACGACAAGGTGGAGATCACTTCCTGTATCTACTCCTGTCTTCACGTGCAAGGATCGTCTCCACGTACCATTGATCATCAAATGGTCAAGATGATTCTTGTCGCGTTCATTGGGTGAGCAACAGGTGGATTTCACGGTACAGTAAGAGGGACCCTTCTATTATCACAATTCCACCAATTTTTCACAATTGTTATTCATCGTTCCAAAGCCACGGATGACCATGACCCTAGTGAAGTGTGAGTTGCTATTTCCCACTATGCTCTTTATGGCTTCGGCAACGATTGCTATGTCATGTTCCAGTGCTAACTTAACCTCCGATTTTAGCTGTTCGTAGAAGACATCCGAATTGGATCACTGTTATGTTTACTTGTTTCCCTCTCAGCCCGACTCTCAGCAGCGTACTGTTGATTGGTTTCAACTCCAGAAAGCTCTTCTTAATGTCTTTCTTCATGACGACAGCTGAACATCTTCACTTACTGTTTATCAAGCTATTTCATGAGTTGTGATTTTAGTTTGCCTGACTCTATCAACCTGTTTTGGCAGACGCTCAGTGTATGTAGGCTGTCACGACGCCTGTTCTGCAGTTGAGTGTACCAGCTTGCCAGTCACACCTTCGTAAAAAATACTCTTAATCGTGGCGGAGTTCAGTGTCTCATTCATCGTGCTTCCAGCTTCCTCTGGATTTTCACTTTTGTCAGTCATGGAGGTCCCGCATTGTCCGCAACTTTATTAGACCAGTCAAGGTTGTTAGCCCTGCGCTGAACCCACGAATCTGGATGACCGGTGAACTATACTTATTTTGGCCTCTGCCCTTTGACCTGTTTGGCATGCGTGACCCTACCGAGAGACAAATCCGAAGTCCCTGAGTCCAACTCTCTGGGTTAGTGAGGAGCTTAGGCTTTCAGTGCCTACGACAAGGTCGTTCTCCTCCCGAAGTACAATGGGTTGAAGTTTATTACACAGACTTCGAAAGTTCTGCGCACTTACTGATGGTCCAGTGGTTAGGACTGGGCGCTTTTACCGCCGCAGCCCGGATTCGATTCCCGGTCAGGGAATGCCTTTTGTGCGACACGGCTGGGGTGACGTTTAAAGTGTCACGTACCCCGTGACCGGAGTACCGCAATATCAGTAATGGAATACTGTATTACTGTAACTAAAAGTGTTTATCAGAAAACTAAGTAATACAGTACTATAAAATGCAAATATATATAAAACAGGTTAGCAATGATATATACAGAAGTGTTGAAATAGGGATCAAAACCAAGCTCTATCGAAGTCTAGGGGTAAATGAATAGTCTTATGATGGTGCAGAGTTCAGTTCAGTTCAGTTTGAGTCGAGGCAGTTGCTGTTGTACTGTTGGAGGGAGAGAGAAGAGAGAGAGCAAGAGGTGAGCAGTTGCAGCAGGCAAACCTTCCGTTGTCTTCTTGTCCTGTTGTGGTCACCGACTGTGACTCCACCGTACCAGGCAAGACCTTTCTTCAGTGGTGAGCCTGTCACCCAGGCGAGGGTGGACACACACACAAGCCTCCAAGTGTCTGCCTTCACACACTGTGAGCCTCTGATCGATTCCTCCGAATCGATCCTCCAAACCCCCACCTTCCTGTGGGTGCACAACGCTCTTTCAGTGTCTCGTGGTGTGTCTGCTTGTGTCTCAGCAGACTTGCTTTTCATCTCCCCTGCCGGGGTGCCGACCATCCATCAACTGTCCATCACCTGGTACCGCCTTGCTGTCTCAGCTGGAATCCACACAAGCAGGCAAAGAAAGTGTCCTTGGAGTAAAGTAAACAATTATCGAAGAAGCCATAATACTAAATCATCTCTCTCTCTCATTATCAGCATTTGCGTCAGGATGCCTCCCCCTTCTTCATCTCTCTCTCTCGTTAGCAGCATAGTTCACCGGGGGGTCAACTCTGGACTCCATCTCAGTCTGGTTTAATGATCACACATCACAAAAGTATTATTATTACATCGCCAGCGGACAGGGTTGAATTCGCTGGTGTCAGTAAAGGAGATGTACCTTCTACCCGTGAGGTCTTACTTCCTCCCACATGCAAAACATGTTGGGTTTCTTGGTTAACTGGGTACATGGATGTTCTTGGGCCAGAATCGGGCTCGCTGGTACGGATGTTTTGAACTTCTGTATCTCTAAATAAAATAAATGAAATAAAATAAACCTACGCAACCTGGAGGTGTACTGGGGTACCTCGTAAGTGTCACTCACATTCCGGCACCAACAAGGCAGTATATTAAGATTAACTCATAACTCAACAAGCAAGGTAAATTTGAGAGGTTAGTGGTTAAATTAAATCTGATTGGCTTCCTCGCCGTCATTGCAATAACTTATTTATGGATTATCGGTTTTTGCTTGTACATAAATTTATGGATCTATCAAATAAATACAAGCCTCAACGAGGTCCAGGAGGCGTATTAATTTTTAGACAACCATTAGTGTTTCATCACTTGCTAAGGATTTTTATTGATCTCATTTCTATGCATTTTCCTACCGTTTCCGCACCTTAACTTTCATCACCAGCTGTTTGTGGATTAATTCGGGTTGCCCTTCCAAGTTTGTTCTCTGCAAGCAGGTCCTGATGAACGTCGGTTATTTATTACTTTCCACAGATGCTATCCGATCTGATGAGTTCTTCCAGAATTTTATCTGCGCTACTTGGATTAGCAGCACCTGCAGAATCTCTTGTGTTTCTCCTCTACAATATTTCGATCTTCCATCACAGATTATGGAAGGACAAACAGTGTCGAATGTACCAGTGATGGCTGACTCCTGACACTTTAAACAACTGTCATACACGCTGTGAGCACGATGCCAGGCAGGAAAGCTGAGCAGCCACCATGTGTAACAGCAACAGGCGTGAGAAGGACGCTGCAGAAAGTCAACTCTCTTAAACCAGTAGGGCCTGATAACATCCCAAGCCGAGTACTCAGGGACTGTGCACACCACCTCAATCGCGTCTTCATGGACATCTTTAATACCTCATGGATTAAGACCGGTGTTCCATCATGCTTCAAATTAACCATCATCATGACTTTATAAACAATTCTACACATTCAGGACTAAGTGACTACCCATTGACACTGACGCGAAACATCGTGATGTGTTTTGTACAGCTGATTATGGCACTTATCAAAAGCGCCATTCCTGCGACATTACAGCAGAAAGCAGAAAAGGTCCACGGCAGCTGCTAAAACATTTTTCATCCTCCTAGCACAGACAACTACCTAAAACAAGGACAAATATCAGAATGTTGTTGCTAGATTTCAATTCTGAATTCAACACAATTGTCCCGTAGACCCGAGTAAACAAGCCTCTACTCATTCGCCTTACTATACCACTTTAAATCCCCCCTTCATACCCCAGCGTTCAGAGCTCAGCCTACTGATGTACAATCTTGTCACAAGTGACTGCACGGCTAAACACTGGAACAACCAAATAGTCAAAATCGCTGATGACACGATAGTGGTGGGGCCCCTCACCCACAATGATGAGAAGGTCTACAGACAGAGGTGGGGGGATGCTGGAAGAGGTCGAGGCCTAGTGCCAGTAATAGTACCTCTTCCTTAATGACAGCAAGACAAAGCTGATAGTTTTCGACTTCGGGAGTACTCACTCCACTCACACCACTCTTTACATCGGTGGCAAAGCAGTGGAAACTTCAAGCAGTTTCAGTCTCCTGGGAGTGTTCATCACATACAAGTTTTCATGCTCCCGGAAATCATCCAACACAGTCGAGAAAGCTCATTAGCCCCTCTATTTTCTAAGGTTGCTGAAAGTGAGTTGAACTTTACACATCCATACCCACGTCATTCTACTACTGCGCAGTAGAGAGCATCCTGACAAGCTACATCGCTGCTTGGTACGGAAATTTTACTGCGGCTGGAAGGAAGGCTCTACAACGGGCAGACAAAAGTGGCCAATGCGTCACCAGCACTGGCCCACCCGCCATTAAGGGCATCTAACTGGAACGTGAAGGAGAATGTCCAGATTCAATATGAAGGACACAGCCCACTCTACTCCTGGACTGTTTGTTACACTCGCATCAGGGAGGAGTACACGGTGTATCCAGGCCATGACCACCAGACTGAAGAACAGCTACTTCCCCCAAGCAATAAGGCTAATCAACATCTGCATGCACTAACTCTACCAATACCTGACGCAAATGACTTATCAACCATTGGTAAACAACACATCGTGGATCTCAATGAGCTAACTGATTTGTTTGCTTAAATTAGAATGCATTATATCCTGAGATTCATTGTCTTACGAGCATTCTGAGTGGATGTGGAGAGGATGTTTTCTATTGTGGGTGTGTGCAGGGCCTCAGAATAGAAGGCCGATGTGAATATGGAAGTCCAATGGCCAAATCTTGGAGACACGGAGACTGGAGACTGGGGGCCCAAGTGCTTGTACGATCGGAAAGCTAAGTGTGTGTGCGTGTGTGTGTGTGTGTGTGTGTGTGTGTGTGTGTGTGTGTGTGTGTGTGTGTGTGTGTGTGTGTGTGTGTGTGTGTGTGTGTGTGTGTGTGTGTGTGTGTGTGTGTGTGTGTGTGTGTGTATGTGTGTGTGTGCGCGCGCGCTCGCGCGCCCCCTTAACGCTTGGTGGAGTCGTCCAGGCGCCGTCATGACAAGCTTTTGCCATCCGTTGTGCCGGATGTGAATTTGTAGTTGGAACGACGCTTAACCGCACCTAGTAAGTAGATAAACGTCGAGCAGGGGACAATCCGCGCAGTTTTCCTTCAGTGGAAATAGATTGCAGTGAAGACTTATTCAGACAGAATGAACTGAATTCCTGATTCCACATATACCACAGCCCCAGCACAAACTCTCAAACGTAAAACAAGATTTAAGGTGATGGGGCGATGATGCAGTTAGGGGAGGGAGGACAGGTTTTGTGTTGAAAGGAAGTGTTTTGGGCATTATTTTGTTTTCCAGCAGTGAGTGGTGGTTGCCTTGACGCACTGCCAGGGACAGTAATGCAAGTAGATGCGATAGGGCTGTTGAAGCGACGTTCAGACAAGCACATTTATATGGAAGAATGAGCGGTAAAAGCAGGAAGTTGGTAGCAAATTGGCATCATGATGTGCACGTACCTCGTGGGCCGAACGTGGTCTTCTTGTATTGCTCTGTTCCGTGTTTCATATTCCTTGTACAACTCAGAAATTTGCCGATACAACCGAAACATCGTCCAATACCGCAGACACCGAACATAAAAATAAGCAAAAAATACTTCCAAAATCCCGAATCAGACCTCAGATAAAGCAAATGGTGAGTATTTACGTCAGTGTGACGACACTGCGTGTCTTACATTGCATGAATCATTGCACTGAGTACTGACTAGCCGCACCGTGCATGCGTGAAATTCCTGACGTCACCCTGGACAGATAAGACGCAGTTGATTGAAGAACAGTGAAAATCAACGTACAGTCATAGCGCTCTGGTGAAAGGGAGAGGTTGAGCAGGAATGTGGTCAGGGTAATGGCTGACAGAACGGAAACAGAGTACGACAATGATATTTTTCACATGCACACTGACAACGAAATGCCCATTTACAATAATCTCATTGACTCGCGTTTGATCCGTAGCCTCTCCATGCCTTCGTGATTCCCTTTCTAATTTGGATACTTGTTGAGTGTTGTAAGAGCCATCATCTCCACCACGCTCTCCGCCGTGAGTTCCAGCACTCAGCCATCTTCAGGTGACTATAGCTGGAACGTGCCGGATGACAAGCTGTGAACTGCTCTCTGTCACTGCATCGTTTTCCATGAATACAGCTGTGCTCGACTGGCATCGCCTTCGCCCTTCCTGCCGTCACTGGCGCGGGTGAATAGAGAAGACTTTGGATGGGTTGGTAAATTGATGAAGGCTTGTGGAAATCATGCGGTGACGGCTTTAATCGTGAAGGCGAGGAACCTCAGCTTGATGCCCAGCAAACAATTGCTTCTCCGTTTTCCAAGGCATGTTTTCGTGCATTACTCAGTCATATTCGTCAGTCTCTGGGGAGTTTCACTTAAGGACATACTCAGGTGTGCCTTCGTGTGGCCACTTTCATTGAGTGAATTCTGCCAGTCCGCGGAGCCGCTGCCCAGTCCCACCTTCTTGATGCACTACGCACAGAGAAAGACCACCATCCGGACAACGGCAGTAGCACACCAATGTTGTCCAAGGTAAGGGCATTAGAACCTTCGCAAAATCGAAGAGCAATGTGTGGTTAAGGGCCTTGCTCAAGGGTACACACGCATGTCTCATCCAAGGCTCAAACTAGCGACCTTCAGATAACTAGACGAACGGCTTAACCACTTGGCCACACGCCAACCTCTCTGACATAGTGGTGTCAAGAAAGCAACCTCTCCCTCAATGTCACATAAACAAAGGAGTTGGTTCTGGATTACACGAGGAATAGAGACGGGCTAACCCCTATTGACATCAACGAATCTGGGCTTGAGAGGGTAAAGAGCTTCAAGTTCCTGTGCACCTACATCACCAAGGACCTCACGTGGTCTGTACACACCAGCTGTGTGGTGGAAAAGGCACAACAGCACCTCTTTCACCCCATACAGACGGTTGCAAACTGTTGTAGCAGAGTTTTAACACTTTACTTAAAATAAAAGACAGAGACTCTCTGGGCTCAGTTCGCAGCGAGTACCTTTATTGTCGTGATGATCATGGAGAGCCAACCCTCACGGTGGAGAGACTGACTCTGACCCGATACATAAACATGTTGACCTTTTATACGGAAAGATGAAGCAGTTGACGTACAAGAAAGTAATAATATCGTATGACATGTCTAGTCTGCGGTTAATAATTAAGCTATTTATGTTGCAGGTCTCGTAAGAACATTGCTCTGCAGAAGTAAGCTGTTAACACCTCTGACAAAAATAACTTCTGCAGAAGTAACTTGTTAACACCTTTGATACATACTAAGCCGAATGTTCCAAAAACAGGGGCTCCTAGCAATAAGCAAAGAAAATTCTGCAAATGCAGAATTTTCACCTCCACAGTTCCCCCCTTGTTGATCTTTTATGATCACCACCCTTGCTTCTCCATTACCGAAAAGGGTAGGTTTCTTCTTCAAGGAGAGTGGGTACTCTGACCAACTGCATCACATCGTCTCTGGATTTCGAGGTAAACAAGGCACTCCATGCCCTAATACAACATGCTCGAAAACACCCACATACACAGACTAAAACAATATCACTCTCTCCGGTCCATATAATTTGAGGTGGGTATCCCACCACAGATTCCCCATTTTACCTCCCCCCCGCCGATTGTCAGTAGAAGTACGGGGCAGGCATGGCCCAGCGCCTCTGGCATCAGCGGGTTTCGGGCTGCATTGCTTGTCTTGTGCACAGAGTTTAGATGCCGTTCTCCTGTGGCTGTCAACTGGGCGCGGTGGGTCGGGAGGTGAGTAATTCTTGCAGTGGGTGGCGTGAACCCAGTCCTCTTTTTCCTTGTAGCTTAACTGCGGTGCGGTTAACAAGCAACACTTGGTATGGTCCTTTCCACCTGGGGGAAAGAAAGTCTCTTTTCAGTGCTTTTAACAACACTGTCCCTTATCTGAAAGGGGTGCATAAGCTCATCTGTGAGAGGACTCTGTCCCTTCCTTACTTTGTCATACAACTTCCCAGCGGCTTTGCAGAGTGCCTGGGCATACTGAAGGCTTCGCTCTTCCACCCCCATTAAGGTCACCCCTGACAGAGTCAATCCCCGACGGCATGGCTCGGCCCATTAGGGCCTCATATGGGGTGAGGCCAGTTTTGAGATTTTTTTTTTTTGATTTCTCATCTTGAAAAGGCCAAGGGGAGGGCTTCTGGCCATTTCTGTCCCGTAACCAGGTACAGTCTCCCCAGTGTGTTTTTTTTTTATTTCTCCATTTACTCTCTCAACCATGCCCGAGGATTGAGGATGATAAGTGATGTGCAGTTTCCATTCAAACCCTAATTCTTGTATTTGTGACTGCACCATCTTTTTGGTGAAGTGAGTTCCCCTATCACTGTTTATTTCCCTGCGGATCCCAAAACGGGGTATCAGCTCCTTATTCAATGCTTTAATTACTGTGCGGGCAACATTTTTTCGGGTGGGGTAGGCTCAACCCATCGGGTGAACATGTCTATTATCACTTAAATATAATGGTATCCTGATGCCGGGGGGCATATGAACAAAATCGACCTTGTAGCTTTTCAAACGGGGAATCAGGCATGGGGAGGTGGTCATGATCGGCCGGGGATTTACCCCCCCCCCCCCCCGCTTGTCGCTAACAAAGATCGCACCATCGGATTAATCTCTCGATACTGCTTGTTATGCTCGGGGCGAACCAGTGTTGCGCGATATTGTGCTGCACCCCCCCCCCCCCCTTTGCCCATGTGAGTCCTCCCATGAGCGAGGCGAACCAGGGGCAAAAAGAGGGCACGGGGAAGACAGGGGCGGCCATCCTGGTGTGTATAGATATCACTTGTAATCATACAACCGGCTGTCTCCCATGAGCGGCGTTCAGGGACTGTGACACGTTGTTGGGCCTGCGCAATATCGGGAAAGGGAGGGGGAGCATCTAGGGACGCCGCCTGGACACTACAGCTGCCTTCCATGGACACCCGCCTGGCCGTCGCATCAGCCAGTGCATCACCGAGGGATACGGGGTCGGCGCCCCCCGAATGGGCCGCACATTTGACCACCGCTATACGGCGGGGAAGGAGGATCGCTGATAATAGGTCGCATACCAATCAGTAGTGTTTGATGTGTTCCCCGCCCCCCTCCCGATGTTATAAACCCGCGCTTCGTCCATAGTTGACCGAAATCATGCACCACTCCAAAGGCGTACCTGGAATCGGTATATATAGTGGCAGATTTGTCCTTGGCGTGCACACATGCACGGAGGAGGGCGAAGAGATCGGCCTCCTGCGCTGTTGTACCATTCGGAAGGCTGTAGGCCTCCAGCACAGGCTGGTACGAGGTGACAGCATATCCGGCCAATATCTCTCCGTCATTCGGGCGACTGGAGGATCCGTCAGTGAATAGGACCAGATCAGCGCCCTGTAGTGGTTTATCACTTAGATCCGAACTGGGAGATGCATCGTCCTCAACTTCCAATATGCAGACTTCATAGCCAGTTCGCCGTGCAGCAGAGAAATGTTGGGTGGCGCTGGAATTAAGCAGTAGGAATACGGCATGGTGTGTAATGACAGTCAATGGATGATCCATAATGATCGTAGAAGCCTTCTCTACCAGTTCAGCGGTGGCCGTCACAGCCCGTAAACAAGAGGGTATCCCTTGGACCACAGGTGGCAGTAGGATAGAGTAATAAGATATTGGGCGCTGATCGGAGCCGTGCTCCTGAGTCAATACGGCTGTCCCAAAGCTGTCCTTTTCATTCCCATAAAGACGGAACGGCCTGTCGTACCGTGATAAGACCAGCGCGGGTGCAGTCGAAATGGCATTTTTGAGATGGTCAAAGGCGGATCGTCGCTCAGGTGTCAATGGCTGTCTTGGGGGTGTCCGGCTTGGCGGCTTCACGCAGGGTAGCATCATGTAATCTGTTCTCCGGTATCCAGTGACGGCAGTAGCCGACCATGCCTAAGAAACCGAGGACCTCCCGGCGCGTCTTCGGGAAACACATGCCAAGAATGGCCGCTATCCGATGCTTGCCCAGTTGTCGACATCCTTCGCTCAGGTCATACCCCAGGTACTGCGCTCGATTCTGGCAGAGCTGCAGTTTCTGTCTTGAGACTCGATGGCCGCAATGCGCCAGGTGTTTCAGAACTGTGACGGAGTCGGACATAGAAGCCTCAATGTCCGGGGAAGCGATTAAAAGATCATCGGCGTACTGGAGGAGGACCGATCGGATAGGAGGGCATTCTTCCAGATCACGGTGAACGACAGCGGCATAAACAGTGGGGCTTTCGGTGTACCCCTGAGGTAAGCAGGTCCAGGTATAATGTATAGATTCCTAGAATAAGTCTGCCTGACGCCTAGAAAGTTGAGCCCGTACTCCAAAACCCTCCAGTCCAAAACACACATGAGAGTCCAGGACCAAGGTGTCTGATTCATTTAATCATCTGTGCACAGGAGCCGGGTAATCTGCTTGGTCCACTAGGTCGGAATTCAGGTACCGAGCGGTGCAGTGAAGTCGGCCAAGTTGTCTGCTAGTGCCTAGCACCCAGCGCAAAGTACTCAGCGCGGGGGCCTGGTCCGTCCTAAGCACGTTCCACAGGCGGTGGAGAAAATCGCGGTAGGGATGAAAGTGAAGAGACCAGCAGTACAGTGTTATGCTTCTGCTGGCCAAGGGGGCCGGGGTAAAATTCTTTTCGGAGGCCAGAGCACGCGACAGTTGAAACATCTGTGGGGCAGGAAGGTAGAGGAAAACTCATTCCTTAGTGCAGAAGATTGTGGCTCCTAGTTTACAAAGCGCTTGTCTGCCTAATAAAGGGACCGGCGCGTGAGGGGAGATCATGAAAGTGTCCACTATTTCCCGGTTTCCTACTATAATAGGGGTGGGTATAGATAGAGGCTCCCGGAGGGGGATTCCTGCAACTCCGTTGGGTGAGATTTGCGCTCCACTGGACTGTATCCCCACGGAGGGAGGGATGGCGGACAGAGTTGCCCCTGTGTCAATTAAGGCCGCAACTTCCACTCCACCCACTTGGAGTGTGATCATGGGCGCCTTACAATCACGGACCCAATGACCCTTCCTGCCTCATCTTCGGCATACATTATTGGAGTGATCCCGCTGAACCCTAAAACTGGGGCGTCCCTTTGTTCTGTTATCGGGATTTCAGTGGGGTTGGTCCCGATACAGTTGTTTCATTCTGGGAGCGGGGAAAATGCCTGCCCTATCCATATTGACCAGGGTCGTTATTACGTCGGTCCATGGTTTATTCTGCCAGTCTAGTGCCTTCAGTTTATAGGTTTGGGCATTTCCGGATTCCAGACAATTAAGCAGGGTTTGTACTGCTAACATTCAGGGGAATCCCTGCCCACTCATCCCAGGTCTCTCTAAAACGGGCGATAAACTCGAGTACCGTTTCCCCTCTTTTTGTAGACACCTAGTGACCTAGGAGAAGTCCCTGTATTGCTGAGCACTCTGCATTACCGCTTCTCTCCCTCTCCCTCGTAACCAGGTATTCCTACTCTCGTTTCCGTCCTGAGTGTCATCGGTTCTCCATATTCCTCCCTCACCTAGGGGGTTGGCAAACCGATCTATCAGAGAGACCCACGATGTTCCGTAGGCAGCTTGTAAAAGGTGTCTTACATCAGTAGGCAGATATACCCATAATTAGATTTGGTGAGGAGGCAGTCGATTGTTATATGGGACTTATGGATAACATCGGGGGTCCCAATTTTCTTCGCCGTAATGGACGGGTTATATTTTTCTCCAATTTTTTCCATACGGGAAAACAGCTCAAGACGTATGGTAAATCCCAGTCGGGGTCGCCATTTCCCGCCTTAACATCATTCCAATATGCTTGGATAACATGGGGCTTAAGAGTCCCATTATAAGGCCATTCTCCTTCATCCAAGCATTGATCACGGTACCACCCGTATAGATTGGGACAAAAAGGGGTCACGTAAATGCCTACCTGAGTCTCACGGTAAACTATATCCGTTGGTGATCCAGGTCTCGGATAGGACTCATTACTTAAGCCCCCCGACAGTTTTGGATCACTATCTCCTACCTTTATCGGGGTCTTTGATCCACGTCCCCTCTTGTTCCTTTGCCTGGGAGCGTCTTTTCCTGACACTCTACCAGAGATGTTCTTCTTTCCCATGGTAACTGTAAATCAATCTTATACAAATACTATACACTTAAGACGGAAAGACACAGACAGACAAACAGAGCGCTCACCTAAGGTTCCGCCTCGACCAGAGCACAAGTCAAATTAAATTAGATTAATTAAGATTGTGTCCTCTTGTACGGCCCCCGGCCGTACTCACCCGGACTCCCCTGGGGCTAGAGCCCGGGCCAGGAGAATTTTTACCTCCCCTGTAGACTAAACTCTGCTTACTTTGTCCGAAATCCCGTTGTTGCGATCCTGCCGACTACGCCAAAACTGTTGTAGCAGAGTTTTAACATTTTACTTAAAATAAAAGACAGAGACTCTCTGGGCTCAGTTCGCAGCGAGAACCTTTATTGTCGTGATGATCACGGAGAGCCCTCACGGTGGAGAGAATGACTCTGTCCCGATGCAAAAACATGTTGACCTTTTATGCAGAACGATGAAACACTTTGACGTACAAGAAAGTAATAATATCATTTGTCATGTCTAGTCTGCGGTTAATAATTAAGCTATTTATGTTGCAGGTCCCGTAAAAACATTGCTCTGTAGAAGTAAGCTGTTAACACCTCTGACAAACATAACTTCTGCAGAAGTAACTTGTTAACACCTTTGATACATACTAAGCCGAATGTGCCAAAAACAGGGGCTCCTAGCAACAAGCAAAGAAAATTCTGCAAATTTTCTCCTCCATACAAATGTTTGGAATGATCCCACAAATCCTAAGAATTTTCCACAGGGGCACAGTTGAGAGCATCCTGACTGGCTGCAGCATTATCTAGCATGGGAACTGTAGCTCGCTTAATCGCAGGACTCTGCAGAGAGTGGTGCGGACTGCCCAGCGCATCTGTAGATGTGAACTTCCCAATATTCATTACATTTACAAGAATAGGTGTGTAAAAAGCGCCCGAAGATCACTGGGGACCCAATTCACCCAACCACAATCTATTCCAGCTGCTACCAACCGGGAAGCGGTACTGCAGCATAAAAGCCTGGTAAAACAGTCTCTGGGACAACTTCTTCCACCAAACCATCACACCGATGAACTCACGATGATTTCAGTGTACTCTATATTACATTGACTGTTCTATTTATTATACATTATTATAAATTACTATGATTGCACATGGCTCATTTAGATGGAGACTTACCATAAAGATATTTACTCCTCACATACGTGAAGGATGAAAGAAAAAATTGTAATTGCACACGGCTCTGCCACATCCTCTGACTTCCCGTTCCGTACATCTATGACTCTTTCTATGTTAAAAACTTGCCTCTCACGTCCTCTTTAAATCTTGCCACATTCACAGTTTATTCATTTAAGTGATGCTAATTCGCAGGCCGAACCGACATTTAATTGCTCTTCCCCACACCCCCCAAAAGTCGCTCGGTAGCGTAGTGGCATCAGCACCGGCCTTCAAGACGAATGATGTCGTCGAATCCGGCCGGCACGCTTTCGTGTAAGGTTGAGCGTTGACCAAGCAAGTCAGCCTCGTAAATAAACATTCAAAATGCCTTGGAAACTGCAAAAATGGTGCCCGATTTCGCCACAAGGCGAATAACAGCAGTTGTTAATAAGGTGGGGATGACTGTATTTTGCATGTATTCACAGTGCCTTGCCTAGGCAGTTCCCGAAACTTATTCACACAGCCAAGGTGAAGGAACAGGGATATATTTCACGGTTAGAATGGTGAGCGGCTTGGAGAGCTGCTTCCAGACCCAGGTACTCCCTGCGGCTTACAGCCTTTATCGGTCGATCTGTTGGAAGTGTTGGGCTTGAAAGGAGCTGGCTAAGAACGTTTTGTGAAATGTTGCTGTTCAGTTTATGAATTGTAGACATTTTTACTACTGTAGGTCGGTGGTGGAACGGATAATATCAGTGGACAGGCTGTCTGTCAATCGGAACGCTGCATCCAGAAAACGGACACTTCCATCGCCTTAAACATATGCCATCGAGTTTTATACTGGATATACTTTAATACTTTGTTTTCATTGCCTTGGAAAACATAACTGTGCTATCTATACCCCTCATGGAGTTATAAACTTCTCGCAGATCAAACGCTGCAATGTATCTCGTGTTATGAGAGGCATATTAAAAATAATGCATAGACAATCATAATTATTTCGCTGGTGTGGAAATGGCAAATATAAGAGGGAAAATGGCAACACAATAGCGTGACTTTAAGCACAACTGCTTACAGTGTCAGGGATCACCGATCGGTGTTGAATTCCACGGCAGTTTGTAAAGCATTCGTCACTGCTCCCCAGGACTGCCTGGGTTTCCTCTGATTCCTCTGGTTTCCTCCAGCAGTCCAAAGCCGTGTGGAGTAGCGGTTTTAAGTTGTGGCATATTACATTGCAGCCAAAATCAAGGGAATAATTGCGGTTGCCCTGCAATTCCTCGTCTTGTGTTTGTCGATGATGCAAAGGTCTCATTCCACCATATATTTCGATGTCGCACCGTATATGTGCAAAACAATATGTGGAAAAGCTAATCTGCAAAACAAGCTGAACTCTAATATTTCAGGCGAGAGCAGACAAATGTTAAAGAAGAAGCGCGAAGCAACTGTCATTCACACAGCGAGTAACAGATGTCTGGAGCACGTGACAGGGGAGATGCTGGTTCGAACCTTAAGATCCTTTACGATAGGCGCATGAATACCCAGGTAATGGAAGAATTTGCATCTCGCACAACCAGGGGTGATCAGTTTCATTTCGTATTATGTTCGGCAGATACCAATGGCGAGAAGCCTGTTCAAGGGCTGCCTGTAGTGGTCATTGCTCTTTCTCACCCCTCACCTTACTTTGCTACAGGGACAGCATTCACAAACTGTGCAGTCTCTCTTGCTCCACCACGCTGCTAAGAATCTTGCCATAAGCCTGAATGTAACCCTGAAGCAGGTAGGCTGTTAAAGAAGGCAGACCACATACCTGCCTTCAGCGCTCCGGACTGTGTAATAAAGTTGGCAAGTCATGTTGCACATGCACAGGGTTTTGATTAAGCCACATATGGAGCGTTGTGCGCAGCTCTGGTCACCATTAACGAACGCAAAGGAGGATCATCGGGATGTTGCATCGATCTCCCATAATCAACAGCTGGACAAACGTGTGTTGCGTGCTCTACAGCGTCGAAGGCTGAGGGGTGACCTAAGAAAATTCGATAAATTATGTTCCGATTAGTCAGGTTAATAGTTAGGTGGAGTTCTCTCTGGAAATGTGAGGAGTGATTTTCTTTGGATGGTCCAAATAAGGGCAGAATACATTGTTTATGGCTAAGTTCTTAGTAGTGTTCAAAAACAGAAGAAACCCGGTTTCAAAATCCATATATGACCGAAAGTTGCCGCGTAAGTCTACTGGATGTTGAGGAAGCGTTGAGTTGACCTTCATTAGACGAGACTGCGTTCAGGAACCACGAGGTTAGACACAGCTCTGTTAAATTCTGTCAGACTATGCTTGTAGTATTACGTTTAGGTATATTTGCCTCAATGTCCGAAGGATGCAGAAATTTCACTGAGGGTGAAGAGCAGATTTACCAGGATGCTATTCAGATGTCAGATCATGTCTTAAGAAGAAAGGGTGAGTGATCTATGGTTCTCCATTTTGATGTGGTTGCCCGGCTGGGTTTTAGTCGGGGATGTTTCGCTGAAGTAGGTATCTTCGACCAGAGAACTACCGGAAGAGACTTTAACTGGCTGGACCCTGGAGTGGAAGAGACCAGAGACGAGGATAGAAGTGAACTAGGCCCTGGCGACACGTGCTCAAGACTCAACAAAGTCGAACGGAAAAAAAAAAAACGAATTTATACGGAAAAAGAAGATACAGGTGCACTGATAAATGAAACAAAACATTGGTGAAAATAATCACACACTGATCGCAGTGCAGAGGATTCTGGCGCTCCAAGTGGCCAAAGCGAGACATGACATGACCACCAGATTGTACGGCCGGCGGCTGAGGGCCCAGGTCAATCCGCGTGGCGATGGTGGAAGACTCTGATCAAACTAGGATATCACAGAATTTTTTTTTTGATTTTTCATTTTTTTTCTTCTTCTCATTGGAGTTCAGATAGTCGGGACTGCGCAAGCGTGTGACGTCGGGCAGTGAAGCGGGGAAGATTTAAAAAGTGCTGAAATTCTGAATCCGGTTTCATTTGGAGAAGGAAGTCGGAGGATCAGAACGGGAGTATCTTGGTCCGGTCCGATGTCCGCATTCCGGTTCACAGTACGGTCAGCGGACTCTGGACTCGGGGTCCTCCGGCTGCCCTTTGTTTCGGTCCGACGTAACCATAAGCACCTGACGTTCATCTTGTTGGCTGGGAATATAAGTTGCCTTGATATTGAGTGTGGTTGGGAGGGTCGTCTTGTCAAGTTTCCCTGGGAGCAATCGGCTGGTGGAAGGCTAGAACGGCCACTTGCCATCATTAGGCCGCGTTGGAGAACCATTGCTTCTTGGAGCCTTGCTGACAGTAGACGGGGCTGTCATTACGGTATGGATTCGGCCGTTTCCCGGGCTAGCTGGGTGGGCGTTAGCCACTTCGAGCTAGGTAGGGATCCGGTTGTTACAGTAGTGAGCCAAGGTTGCTGGCCGTAACTGTGACTCGGAACAACCCCGATGTAGTGATGGAACAGTCTGTCGTCCTTCGGTGTTTGTCTCTTCCTGTCCTCGTCCCGTGGTGTAAGTCCGTCCGTTCTGCCGTTGCCCTGCGGGGAGAATTTGTCTTGTCTTGTCTTTGCCTCCGTCGGGTAAGTCAGGTCAATCTGCCGTTGCCCTGCGAGAGCAACTTGTCTTGTTTTGTCTTTGCCTCCTCAGGTAAGTCAGGCTGTTCTGCCGTTACCCGACGGATGGACCTGTCCCACCTTGGTGTAGAGTGAAAGTTGAGTCCCGGCTTGTCGAAGGATAAGTTCCGTCTCTATGTCTATGTACTGTCCAGTCTCATGTTAGTTAAAGAGGAGTCCCGGCTTTTCGAAGGAAAACTGCCGGCTCTATCTTGATGTAGCCTCCAAGCTCCAGTCTCCGGGGTATCCCAGCCTCAAGCCTCAAGACCCCAGTGTCAAGACTCAAGCCTCAAGACCCCCGTGTCAAGACTCACGCCTAAAGACCCCAGTCTCAAGCCTCAAGCCTCAAGACCCCAGTCTCAAGCCTCAATCCTCAAGTCCCCAGTCTCAAATCTTCAGCCTCAAGACCTCAGCCTACGTCTCAAGTTTCAACACCCCAGCCTCAAGTCTCAAGTCCTGGAGCCTCAAGCCTCAATAGGCAAGCTCCAAGTAACCTGGTTTCGTCACGTCTTCGCCTGGTTTTGGGTCAGAGTCCGAGTTAAGACCCAGTTTCTGGGTCCTTGTCCACTCTCGGGCTCGGAGTCCACGCCCAGGATGCTTGTTCCCAGTCCCTCGTCCTGGTCCTGCTTCCCTAGCCTAATCTACGACCTGCCCCGTCCTTTAGCTTTGTCCCGTCCTGTTCCTAGTACTTCGCTGTCTAGGTCCTGCATTTGGGTTCATTCCCAACGCCCCCGTAAGACAGAACGACACCCCCATTCATGGACCCAGCAACGCAGACACTGTCGTCTAATTCCCGTCACGCTGGGGTCCCCCCTAATTGAAACCCCCCTCCCCCGCCCGCCCAAGTCGCCCTTAGTCATGGAAAGCTTCTTCGTTCGCCCGGAGGCTCCCATGGTGGGGGTGGGGTGGTACTGTCATGGTCTGGTTCAAATTCCGCATTCCGGTTCACAGTCCGGTCCGTGGACTACGGACTCTAGATCTTCCGGCTGCCCTTTTTTTCAGTCAGACATAACCATAAGCACCTGATGCTCATCTTGTTTCCTGGGAATATAAGTGGCCCTGGGGTTGTGTGTGGTTGTGGGGTCCTCATCTCAAGTTTCCGTGGTAGCAAACGGCTGGTGGAAGGCTAGAACGGCTACTTGCCATCATTAGGCCGCGTTGGAGAACCATTGCTTCTTGGAGCCTTGCTGTCAGCAGTCGGAGCTGTCATTGGGGTCTGAATTCGGCCGTTTTCCGGGCCAGCTGGGTGGCCGTCAGCCACTCCGAGCTAGGTAGGGATCCGGTTGTCTCCGTATCGAGCCAAGGTTGCTGGCCGTAACTGCGACTCAGAACAGCCCCGATGCAGAGATGGAACTGTCTGTCGTTCTTCGGTGTTTGTCTTTTCCTGTCCTCACCCCGGCGGGTTAGACTGCCGTTCTGCCGTTGCCCTGCGGTGGGAATCTGACTTGTCTTTTCTTCGCCTCCGTGGGGTCAGTTTGCCGTTCTGCCGTTGCCCTGCAGGGGTAATCTGTTTTGTCTTGTCTTTGCCTCCGTCGGGTAAGTCAGGCCTTTCTGCCTTTGCCCGGCGGATGGACCTGCCCCACCTTGGTGTAGAGTGACAATTGAATCCTGGCTTCTCGAAGACAAGTCCCTGCTCTATGTCTATGTACTGTCCAGTCCGATGTTAATGTCTTGTTAAAGAGGAGTCCCAGCTTGTCGAAGGATAAGTCCCGGATCTATGTTGATTTACAGTTCCTAGTCTGCCTCCAAGCTCCAGACTCCAAGGTATCCAAGCCTCAAGCCTCAAAACCCCAGTCTCCATCCTCAAGCTTCAAGACCTCAGTCACAAGCCTCAAGCTTCAAGACCGATGCCTCAAGCCTCAAGCCCCAAGTCTCAAGACCCCAGTCTCAAGCCTCAGGACCTCAGTCACAAGCCTCAAGCTTCAAGACCCCAGTCTCAAGCCTCAGGACCTCAGCCACAAGCCTCAAGCCTCAAGACCCGAGCCTCGTCAAAAGACCTCGAGCTTCATGCCTCAAGCTGCAAGTACCTAGGCTTCGTCACGTCTTCGCCTGGTTTGGGGTCCGAGCCCGAGTCAAGACTCAGGTTCTGGGTCCTCGTCCATTTTCGGGCTCGGAGACCACGCCCCGGCTCCTTGTTCCCAATCTCTCGTCCTGGTCCTGCTTCCCTAGCCTAATCTGCGAACTGTCCCGTCCTTTAGTTTTGCCCCTCATGTTCCTAGTACTTCGGCGTCTGGGTCCTGCATTTGGGTCCATTCCTAACGCCCCCGTATGACAGGGAGGGCCGCGGAAGCCAGTTTGATTCTTTTTTTCTCTTCTGCGTCTCATCGGAGCTAAGAGAGCTAGGACTGCGCAGGCGTGTGACATCGGACTGTGAAGCGTGGAAGATTTAAAAAGGACACAGCCTTAAACAGCGGGCAGCATCGTTTGCGGGCAGCGGAATTAGCCGGGAGCAGAGAGTAGGTTTAAGAGATTTGGCTCAACGGGCTTAGACAGAAACGGGCAAGGCAAGGTAGGTTTAAGTTTCAGTTTTTCCTGCTATTTGAGGAAAGGGGAGGTATGAGTATGAGGGCAGTCTTGTTGTTCTTGGTGTCGGATGAGGAGGTCCTGGAGTCTCCTAGCCTCCCGGACGTCCACATCTGCGCCAGATGCGCCGAGCTGCAGCTCCTAAGGGACCGAGTTAGGAAACTGGAGCTGCAGCTCGATGACCTTCGTCTGGTCAGGGAGAGTGAGGAGTTGATAGAGAGTAGTAACAGGTAGGTGGTCGCACCGGGGCCACGGGAGGCAGACAGGTGGGTCAGGGTTAGGAGGTGGAAGGGGTAGCGTCAGGTACTAGAGAGTACCCCAGTGGTTATACCCTTTGGAAATAAGTACTCCTGTTTGTGTACTGTTGGGGGGGGGGGGACAGCCTACCTGCGGGAAGCGACAGTAGCACAGAGACCGTCCCTGTAGCTCAGAAGGGTGGGGAAAGGAAGAGGAAGGCAGTAGCAATAGGGGACTCGATACTTAGCGGTCAGATAGGCGATTCTGTGGACGCCATCAGGCATGGTAGTTTACTTTCCTGGTGCCAGGGTCCGGGATGTTTCTGATCACGTCCAAGATATCCTGAAGTGGGAGGGTGAGGAGCCAGAGGTCGTGGTACATATATGTACCAATGACATAAGTAGGAAAAGGGAAGAGTTCCTGAAAGGAGAATATAGGGAGTTAGGAAGGCAGTTGAGAAGAAGGACTGCAAAGGTAGTAATCTCGGGATTACATACCTGTGCCACGCGACAGGGAGAATAGGAATGGAATGAGGTGGAGGATAAATGGTGGCTGAGGGATTGGAGCAGGGGGCGGGGATTCAAGTTCTGGATCATTGGGACCTCTTTTGGGGCAGATGTGACCTGTACAAAAAGGATGGGTTACACTTGAATCCTAGGGGAACCAATATCCTGGCGGGAAGGTTTAATAGAGCTGTTAGGGAGGGTTTAAACTAATTTGGCAGTGGGGATGGGAACCGGAAAGATGGAGCGTAGGAGAGGGAAAACAGAAATAGATATAAGGTAGTGAGCAGTAAGGATGTCAGGAAGGACAGACAGGTGATGGAGCAAATTTGCAGCCATTGGGATGAGTTGCAGTGCAATCAATGCAAAAAGTGCCAAATACTGGACTTAAGGTGTTATACTTAAATGCAAGCAGGATAAGGAATAAGGTGGATGATCTTGCTGAACAGTTACAGTTTGGCATTTATGATATTGTGGCTATCACTGAGATGTGGCTAAAGGATGCATGTCTCTGGGAGCTGAACGTCCAAGGATACAGGGTGTATCGGAAGGTTAGGCAGATAGGTAGAGGGAGTGCCGTGGTTTTAAAGGTAAGAAATCATATTAAATCATTAGAAATAGTTGACATAGGATCGGAAGGTACAGAATCTTTAAGGATTGAGCTAAGAAATTGCAGGGGTAAAAGGATCCTGATGGCAGTTATCTACAGGCCTCCAAACAGATGCAGTGATGTGGACTACAAATTACTACAGGAAATAGAAAATGCTTGCCAGAAGGGTAGTGTTATGATAATCGTAGGGGATTTCAACATGCGAATGGATTGGGAAAATCAGGTCGGCACAGGAACTCAAGAGAGAGAATTTTTAGAATGTCTACGAGATGGCTTTTTAGAACAGCTTATTGTGGAGTCCATTAGGGGGATCGGCTGTACTGGATTGGGTATTGTGTAATGAACCAGAGGTGATTAGCGAGATTGAAGTGAAGGAACCCTTAGGAGGCAGTGATCATAACATGATTGAGTTCACTGAAATTTGAGAAAGAGAAGCCGAAATCCGATATGTCGGTATTTCAGTGGAGTAAAGGAAATTACAGTAGCATGAGAGAGAAACTGGCTAAGGTTGACTGGAAAGGGGCACTAGCAGGAAGGACGGCAGAGCAGCAGTGGCTGGAGTTTATTCGAGAAGTGAGGAATGTGCAAGACAGATATATTCCAAAGAAGAAGAAATTTTCGAATGGCCTACTTGGGGGGTGGGGGGGGGGTCGTTTGGCTCCTTCCCTGCTCCGAAGCCGGTTTAACTTGCTCTGTACCTTGTTTGTTTGCTCCGAACCCTGCTCCGTATCCTACTCTTTGCCTGCTCTGCAACCGGCTCTGTACCTGTTCTGCCCGGTTCGTCATGCTTTTCCTGCGTCTCTCTGGTGCGCTGGTCCCGCTGTTCCGCCGTATTCGCCTTGCCCACGCTGTCGCGCTGTCTGCTTGCTTCTCCCTATTTACCGGTGTATCCCAGTTGTCCTGATGCTCACCCTGGACCCAGCTCCCTTCTGTTCCCTTGCCTCCGTCGGGTAAGCCAGGCCGTCGCCGTTACCTCTCCGGTGGTTTTGCCCCTTCCTGTCCCCTGCCTCCGTCGGGAAAGCCAGGCCGTCGCCGTTACCCCTCGGGTGGTTTTGCCCCTTCCTGTCCCTTGCCTACGTCGGGTAAGCCAGGCCGTCTGCCGTTGCCCGGCGGAGGGACTCCGTTCCCTTCCTTACCCCTCACCTCTTATGGGTTGTGCCCCGCACCTTCCCAGGAGTCCGTAACTTGCCCAGTCCTCCGTGTTTCCGCCTGGGAGGCGACCCTGCCCGGGATCCATGCGGCCTGCTCTGAGGACTCCGACCCTTTTCACGCATTGCTCCCTACGGGTTGTGCCCGCACCTGCCCAGGTGTTCCGCGTCTTGCCCGGACACTCCGTGTACCTGCCTGGGAGACGGCCCTGCCCAGGAATTATGCGCCCGCCCCAAGGGGCTCTGCTGCCCTGCCTGAACTCTGTGATCCCCCTGTCTGCCACGGACTCTGTGATCCTTCTGCCTGCCACGAACGCTGGGATCCTCCTGCCTGCCTGACCTCCGGGATCCAGACCCGCCTGCATTACCCCTTAAATGCCATCTTGTCCTACCCCTAGTACTTCAGTGCCTGCGTCCGGCATTTGGGTCCATTCCATGTCCGTTCCTGACAAAAAAAGGATGCAACCGTGGTTGACAAGAGAAGTCAAAGCCAAAGTAAACGCAATGCAAGACGGCATTCAAATTAGTCAAAATTAGTGGGAACACAGAGGATTCGGAAGCTTTTAAAAGCTTACAAAAGGAAACTAAGAAGCCATTAAGAGGGAAAAGATTAACTATGTAAGGAAGCTAGCAAATAATATCAAAGATAATAGTGAAAGCTTTTTCAAGTATATCAAGATTAAAAGACAGGCGAGAGTAGATATAGGACCGATAGAAAATGATGCTGGAGAAATTGTAATGGGAGATAAGGAGATGGCGGAGGAACTGAACGGGTATTTTGCATCAGTCTTCACTGAGGAAGACATTAGCAATATATCGGACATTCAAGAATGTCAGGGAAGAGAAATATGCACAGTCACAATTACGAAAAAGAAAGTAATCAGGAAGCTGAATATTCTAAGGGTAGGTAAATCGCCTGGACCAGATGGAATGCACCCTTATGTTCTGAAGGAAGTAGCAGTGGAGATTGCGGAGGCATTAGCAATGATCTTTCAAAAGTCGATAGATTCTGCCTGGTTACAGAGGACTGGAAGATTGAAAATGTCACTCCACTATTTAATAAGCAAGGAAGCAAAAAGGAAATTATTGACCTGTTAGCTTGATATTGGTGGTTGGGAAGTTCTTGGAGTCAATTGTCAAGGATGAGGTTACGGAGTACCTGGAGGTGTATGACAAGATAGGCAGAACTCAGCATGGTTTCCTTAAAGGAAAATCCTGCTTGACAAACCTAGTGCAATTTTTTGAGGAAATTACAGGTATGCTAGACAATGTGTATTTCGATTTTCAGAAGGCCTTTGACAAGATGCCGCAAACGAGGCTGCTAAACAAGATAAGAGCTCTTGGAATTACGGAAAAGTTACATGCGTGTCTGGAACGTTAGTTGATTGACAGGAAACAGAGCGTGGGAATAAAGGGATCCCATTTGGATTGGCTGCCATTTACCAGTGGTGGTCCACAGGGTTCCGTGTTGAGGCCGCTTCTTTTTACGTTGTATATCAACGATTTGGCTTGTGGAATAGATGGCTTTGTGGCTAATTTTGCTGATGATACAAAGATAGGTGGAGGGGCCGGCAGTGCTGAGGAAGCAGAGAGTCTGCAGAAAGACTTGGATAGATTAGGGGAATGGGCAAAGAATTGGCAAATTAATTACAATGTCGGAAAGTGTACGGTCGTGCACTTTGGCAGAAGAAATAAACGGGCAGACTATTATTTAAATGGGGAGATAAATCAAAGTTCTGAGATACAAGGGGACTTGGGAGTCCTCGTGCAGGATACCCTTAAGGTTAACCTCCAGGTTGAGTAGGTGGTGAAGAAGAAGAATACAATGTTGGCATTCATTTCGAGAGGAATCGAGTACAGGAGCAGGGATGTGATGTTGAGGCTCTTTTAGGCACTGGTAAGACTCACTTGGAACACTGTGTGCAGTTATGGTCTCCTTATTTAAGAAAGGATGTGCTGACATTGGAGAGGGTTCAGAGAAGATTCGCAAGATTAATTCCCGAAATGAGAGGGTTAACATATGAGGAACGTTTGACCGCTCTTGGACTGTACTCCTTGGAGTTCAGAAGAATGAGCGGGGGGGGGGGGGGACGGAGTGCTCATAGAAACATTTCGAACGTTGAAAGGCATGGACAGAGTGGATGCAGCAAAGTTGCTTCCCATGGTGGGGGGCTCTACTATCAGAGGACATGACTGGAGGATTGCAGGGCGCCCAGTCAGAACAGAAATGCGATTTTATTTTTTTAGCCAGAGGGTGGTGAATCTGTGGAATTTGTTGCCACGGGCGGCAGTGCAGGCCAAGTCATTTGGTGTATTTAAGGCAGAGATTGATAATATCTGAGTAGTCAGGGCATCAATGGTTATGGTGAGAAGCAGGAGAATGGGACTAAAGGTGAGATTGGATCAGCTCATGATGAAATGGCGGAGCAGACTCGATGGGCCGAACAGTAGACTTCTGCTACTTTGTCTTATGTTCTTATGGAATGAACCCACGATCTTTCCTCTGAGACTGTTGACTGAGCGGTAATAACTGTTCATGAACCTGGTGATGAGGGTTCTTTATCCCTTATTTTTCTCCTGTTCTCAGCAGCGTCAAGAAAGTGTGGTCTGGGTGGAGAGTCCTTTGATGATAGATGCTGCTTTCCTGGGAAGGCGCTCCATGCAGATATGCTCAATCGTGGGGAGACCTTAACCATGATGTTCTTGGTTGTGTTCACTAGCTTTGTTAGGATGTACCGTTCAAGGGTACTAGTGTTTTCATACCAGGCTGTGGTGCAACCACACATCTATAGATGTTTCCTAATGTTTTAGATTGCATGCTGACTCTTTGGAAACTTTTAAGGAAGTAGAGGCACGGCCGTGATTTTGTTGTAATGACATTTACATGCTGGGCCCTGGTCAGACCCTCAGGAATTTAATGATAGCGACCTTCTGCATTTTTTGATACTCGGATGAGGACAGATTCTCAGACCTCCTTAGTTTCTCGTGGCTGAAGTAGATTATCATCCCCCAGTTCATGCCGACATTGAGTAAGGGTACAGTACAGATTTGACACCACTCAGCCAGATATTCAATCTCTCTCTTATATGCCGATTCATCACCATCTTTAATCCGGCTAACGATAGTGTGTCCTCAGCAATCTTAAATATGACGGGCAACTTCACTTAGAAAAGTTGCGGAATGTGTATAACTAAATATTATTTCATTTCCTTTCTTCCAAAGTACAAATTTAAATCCATTAACTTTTGTTGGTCGGCCCCGTACTTTGATTATGACACCACTTTGACCTGCACATTGAGGCTATTTGGGCCCATTCCAAGCTGAGGTTGTTTTCAGTCTCAAGTGTGATCATTTTAAATCAGTGACTGAGAAACGAAATGAGTTCTAATTTCGAAGAGAATAAAAGAAACGCTTAAACGAATTAAACGAATAAAAGAACGCTTTTAAGAACGCACCGAGAATAAAAGTCGGTGTTAATTCATCCCACCCTCACCCCCTCCAATAAAACATTAACCAAGTTGGTGAAGAAGCGCGACCTCAATCAGTGCCGCATCAGCACGGTGCCGTTTAATAAAACGAGTCAGCGGCAGGCGACTCACAGACACAGCGGCTGGGGGAACGGCACCTCTCCTCTGCCAGTGACTGGATCAGAGAGCGGAGCTACTCTGCTGTTGCTGCGGCAATGCTGCTCTTTCTGTCTCTTGCATTCCGCGGTCCCAGCGGTCGATCATAGCCCGTTTATATTCTGAGCTTGCAGATCTATCGAGAAGTTTCAGCTCCATATTCACCGAATAGCTTCAGGTGTAGTCGCGCGAGCGGCATAGTGTCCAGGGTAAAACTACTGGTAACAGAGGAGACAGAACAAAAGGAAGAGCGCTTATAATTTGCAGGCGCTGCTTAAAACTGAATTCATAAACATCCACCTGCCGTGACTCGGATTCGAACCAAGGTTGCTGCGGCCACAACGCAGAGTACTAACTACTATACGATCACGGCACATCAGCGGTGCGGAATCTGCTGTCTAAACCTCTGATACCGGTGTGACTCAGTCAATGGCTGCTACTGCCTTTGCAGCGTTCCCGCAGACACACAAGCATATAGTACTGGAAATTCTCAGCAGATCAGTCATTGCTGCCTTAGGAGAAACCAAAAAAGGCACACAAAATGCTGGAGAAACTGAGCAGACCAGGCTGCATCGATGGAACAGAGTAAGTAGTCGACGTTTCGGCCCGAGACACTTCATCAGGCCCCAAGCATCCGCTGTCTCCTCTTTTCCATAGATGCTGCCTGGCCTGCTGGGTTTTTCTAGCATTTTATGTGTGTTCCTGGTCACCTTGCTTCAGAACATAGAACACTATGTTGTGCCTTCCATATAGCCATCAAACCCTGCCTCCCATATAACCCCATATAACCCCCCACCTTTAATTCCTCCATATACCTGTCTAGTAGTCTCTAAACTGCACCAGTGTATCTGCCTCCACCACTGACTCAGGCAGTGCATTCCACGCACCAAACACTCTCTGAATGAAAAACCTTCCTCTAATATCCCCCACAAAATGCTGGTAGAATGAAGCAGGCCAGGCAGCATCTATAGGGAGAAGCGCGGTCGACGTTTCGGGCCGAGACCCTTCGTCAGGACTAATCGAAAGGAAATATAGTAAGAGATTTGAAAGTAGTGGGGGGGAGAGGAAAATGCGAAATGATAGGAGAAGACTGGAGGGGGTGGGATGAAGCTAAGAGCTGGAAAGGTGATTGGCGAAAGTGATACAAGGCTGGAGAAGGGAGGGAGGGGGACGGGAGGCCTCAGGAGAAAGAAAGGGGGGGGGAAGCACCAGAGGGAGATGGAGAAAAGGCAAACAACTAAATCTGTCAGGGATGGGGTAAGAAGCGGAGGAGGGGCATTAACGGAAGTTAGATAAGTCAATGTTTATACCCCATCCCTGACAACATTGACTTCTCATAATTCATAATTCCCCAATCCCTCCTGATTCCCCGGTCCGTCAGGATTCCCCGGCTTCGCAGTCTGTTGGTGTTCACAGGCCTCTCTCTCAAGTTGCCCAGGTCTCTCGTTGTTTTCAGGTTTTCCTGGGCCACCAGGTGCCAGCTATAGGGAGGAGTGTCCTGTAATAACTTGTTCAGGCCTGTGCAGAGCATCAGTGGGTCGGACTCTGAAACTTTAAGAGCACTTGAGTTGGTTAATTGTTAACAATATTTATTAATGGTTTGGGAGTTCCTTGTGTTTTTTTTTCTCGAGCGACTCCCTCTTTGTAAGGCAGTTTCCTGGAGCTTTCTGTTTAAGTTTTTTTTAAAGTTTATTTTGAGAGGCTCAGGATTCTGTGTTAGTTTTATTCTTGAAGTAGATGTCCGATTAGCTCCAAATGGAGGGTCCTCATTTTGAATATGTTTGGTCTTATGGTGTCACCTTGATCGAGCTACCTCTGTATAAGCTCTTGTTTCTGTCTCTACATGGAAGTCATTGATTCCGATATTGTCAGTGCGCACAATGGCACTGGTCTACCATCATCACTGATGGACATCTTGGACAAGTCCTTCATTCGGGATTTCCAGTGGACACAGGTCATGGCGCCCCGGGGCTGCGCCCAGAGGGGGGCGAGGTGTCACAACCACGGATTCGGCAACGCGGCTGATACGGCAATTGCGCTCGTAAGTATGCACGTGTCTGCTAATTCTTATTTCATTGTGATAGCATGTAACTCCATTCATTCCATCGAATAATTTGTCAAGACTCGGACACAGCAATGCTTTGCTGCCTGCATTCCGCCTTGCCTCAGAAATTGGACTGTCGAGTCAACTGACTCTGAAGACTCGCGGTATTCGTTTTATTCTCAATTGTTCAGACGCAGTGTAGGATTCGTTTGCCATTTGAGTTTTGGTTAACGGACCTGTTTAGCCTGGCCTTTGTAGTTTAATTTTCCCTTTAACACTGATTGCATTAAAGTCTGTGAACTATCGACCCGCTTCAGCGTCTCTCACTCCGCACTTGGAACATATCCGCACCTGGTGACAAATCCACACTTGCCAGATACTTTCTGATACCATCAGAACTTGCAACCTTGAAATTTGGAATCTGATCCCACTGAACGGATCTATCTTCTTCTATAATTACTTTGAATCTAGCGGCGTTGTGATCAGCAGATGCAAAGTACTCCCCTACTCAAACTTCTGTCACCTGCTCTGTCGCATTCCCTAATAGCAGATCAAGTATTGCACGCTCTCTCCTGAGGACAGCTACGTACAGATTAAGAAAACTTTCCAGCAGACATTTGACCAATTATTTAGTCCTTTTATAGTATGGGAGTCCCAGTCAATAAGTCTAAAGTTAAAATCCCCAACTACAACAACCTTTTGGTTTCTTGCAACACTCAGAGATCTCTCTGCAAATTTGCTTCTCTATATCCCTCGGACTATCAGGTGGTCTGTAATACAGCCCAATTAACAAGGTCATGCCTTTCTTTCTTTCTCGGTACTACCCACAACGCCTCACGAGACGAGTTCTCCAGACTGTTCTGACTGAACACTGCCGTGACATTTTCCCTGCCCAGTAACGCCACTCCTCTTCCTTTAATTCCACCCGCTCGGTCGCGTCTAAATCAACGGAAACCCGGAAGTCTTCTCTGCTCTCTGCGCCGTTAACATTTTTTTTTGTCTTCGTTCTTTAGGTTTGTCCTTTACTCTAACTGCTCCCATTCACTCAATAAGCTTTGAACATTTGTTTACAGATGATTTCAATGGCCACAGACCTGATACCGGAAATGTCCTTTCCATTCTCTGTTCAAGCCCGCTGACTTCGTCCAGCTGCTTGTTATTATTCCGCAATGGCCATCCCGATTCTTCCCGGTTAGCGACATCTCACTACACCTTCATTAATTGCTTTTGTCACTTTGTCAATTCTGCGGACGGGTCTCGTACAGGAAACGGAGACTCTGTTTCTCCAGCCTAGGCTACGGTTGATCTGCTGATATTCTCCAGTACTTTATGGTTGTGTCTTTGCGGAAACGCCGCAAAGGCAGTGGCAGTCATTGATTGAGTCGCACCGGTATCAGATGATTTGACAGCAGATTCCGCACCGCTGATATGCGTGGCCGTGGTCGTATAGTAGTTAAGTACTCTGCGTTGGTGGCCGAAGCAACCTCGGTTCGAATCCGAGGGCACGGCCGGCGAGTGCTTTCACATTTAGCTTTCAGCAGCGCCTGCAAATTAAATGCTCTTCTTCTGATTTTCCGTCCGCCGCCTCCCCAGAAGGCTGAGACATCTCTGTCATCAGAGCTTTCCCCTGGACACATTGTTACTAAACACGGAACCACTCGGTGCATTTGGAACTGATCTGCAACCTCCGAATATGAGCGAGCTATGATGATCCCCGAGATCGCTGAATGCAGGACGGAGGAAGAGCCGCATTGACTCAGCCACAGCAGAGAATCTCGACTCTCTGACCCAGGCACTGCCGGAGGAGAGCTGCCTTTCACCGCAGCCCTTGTGCCTATGAGTCGCCTGTCGACGATTCATTTTATAATCACACTTCGTTAATGGTACATGGGCTATGAGTTAACACTGACTGATAACGGCCTTTTCATTGTCTTCCAATATGTGGAAAAGGTAACCTGGAAACAACCTTAACTCTGATATATAAGGTGAGAAGAGTCAAATTTTAAAGGAGAAGTGCAAAGCAATTGTCATTCATACAGCGGGTTGCAGATGCCTGGCGCACGCTGACAGAGGAGATACTGGTTCGAACCATAGGATCCTTTAAGACAGTCGCATGAATATACAGGTAATGGAAGAATGTTCATCTCGGACAGGCAGGGGTGATCAGTTTCACATCGTACTATATTCGGCAGATACGAAAACGAGAACCTGTTCCTGTGCTGCCTGTAGTGCTCATTGTTCTTTCTCAGCCCAAACCCTGCTTTGTTACAGGGAAAGCATTCACAAACTATGCTAGTCTCTGTTGTTCCGCACGCTGATCAGAATCTTGCCTTAAGCATGAATGTAACCTTGAAGTAGGTAGGCTGGTAAAGAAGGCAGAGCGCATACCTGTCTTCAACGGGTTCGGACTGTGTGATAAAGTTGGAAAGTAATATTGCAAATGCAGAGGTTTTTGGATAGGTCACAAATGGAGCGTTGTGTGCTGTTCTGGTCAGAATTATTTCACGGGTAGAGATGAATGTACAAAAGGGACGGGTTGGCACCTTAATAGGCGGGGGGACCAGCATTCTGGCAGACAGGTTTGCCACTGCAAAACGGATGTGTTTAGACTAAGTAGTGGGGGGTAGGGAGGGGATGAACTGAAATTAACGATGGAGTTAAAGGGAAAGTGAAAATAAGAAAAGTTAAAAAGGACAACAGAATCAATAGAGTAGAAAGCTCAAGAAGAGATTATACAGTATGGCCAAATGAAATAGGAATTGAAATGAAAGGAGAGGGGAGTAAAGAATTAAAGTATTACATATAATGCACGAAGTATAAGGATAAAGTAGATGAGCTTGAGGCTCAGTTGGAAATTGGCAAGTACGATGCATGAGAATAACAGAGACATGGCTTCAAGCGGACAGGGCCTGGAAAATGAATATTCAAGGATATTTATCTTATCGAAAGGACAGACTGACTGGCAGAAGGGGTGGGGTGGCTCTGTTGGTGAGGAATGCTATTCAGTCCCTTGCGAGGGGGGACATAGAATCAGGGGATGTAGAGTCAGTATGAATAGAACTGAGAAATTTTAAGGGTAGAAAGACCCTAATGGCGTTATCTACAGGCCCCCAAACAGCAGTCTGGATGTAGGGTGTAAGTTGAATGAAGAGTTAACATTGGTATGTCGCACAGGTAATGATACAGTTGTCATGGGGATTTTAACGTGCAGGTAGACTGGGAGAATCAGAATGGTACTGGACCCCCAGAAAGGGAGTTTGTGGAGTGCCTCCGAGATGGATTCTTAGAACAGCTTGTACTGGAGCCTACCAGGGAGAAGGCAATTCTAGATTTAGTGTTGTGCAATGAACCGGATTTGATCAGGGACTCGAGGTAAAGGAACCATTAGGAGGTAGTGGCAATAATATGATATGTTTTAACCTGCAATTTGAGAAGTAGAAGGGAAAATCGGATGTGTCAGTATTACAGTTGAACAAAAGGAACTATGGAGCTATGAGGGAGGAGCTGGCCAAAGTTCAATGGAACAATGCCCTAGCAGGGAAGACAGTGGAGCAACAATACCAGGTATTACTGGGAATAATGCAGAAGGTGCAGGATCGGTTCATTCCAAGAGTAAGAAATATCC
This sequence comes from Hemitrygon akajei, assembly GCF_048418815.1. Taxonomy (NCBI): domain Eukaryota; kingdom Metazoa; phylum Chordata; class Chondrichthyes; order Myliobatiformes; family Dasyatidae; genus Hemitrygon; species Hemitrygon akajei. The sequence goes on from NC_133131.1 coordinate 65,531,952, forward strand.
TAAGGGGAGTAAGGAGCGGACGTGGCTGACGAGGGAAGTAAAAGGGCAGTATAAAAATAAATGAGAAGTAAACATAGCAAAGATGACGGGAAACTGGAGGACTGAGAAGCTTTTAAAGAGCAACAGAAGATAACAAAAAAGGCAATACGCCAAGAAAAAATGAGGTACGAAGGTAACTAGCCAAGAATATAAGGAGGATAGTAAAAGCTTCTTTAGTTATGTAAATAGCTAAAAAAAAGTTAAGACCAGAATTGGGCTATTGAAGACAGAAACAGGTGAATTAATTATGGGGAACAAGGAAATGGCAGACGAGTTGAACAGGTACTTTGGATCTGTCTTCACTAGGAAAGACACAACCATTCTCCCAGATGTAATAGTGCCAAAGGAACTAGGGTAAAGGATGAATTGAAGGAAATTTATATTAGGCAAGAAACGGTGTTGGATAGACTGTTGAGCTGAAGGCTGATAAGTACCCGGGACCTGATGGTCTGCATCCCAGGGTACTTAAAGAGGTGGCTCTAGAAATCGTGGACGCATTGGTAATCATTTTCCAATGTTCTATAATTCAGGAACAGTTCCTGCTGATTGGAGGGTGGCTAATGTTTGTCCCACTTTTCAAGAAAGGAGGGAGAGAGGAAAACAGGGAATTATAGACGGTTAGGCTGATGTCAGTGGTGGGAAAGATGCTGGAGTCAATTATAAAAGAGGAAATTACGACAGATTTGGATAGCAGTAGCATTATTAAATAATGGAAATTCTTGACTCTTTTTTCCAGCTATATTAATCCCAGATTTCAGTGCGAAATGGGCATTTGTGAATTTGCTCATTGGTGGATAGTTAAATTGGAAAGCTGGAAAATTCGGGGAACAATCCAAAAGGTTGCTGCTTTTACTAACAAGTCTGTTTATGTAAAAATACCCAACAATTAACCAGAAGAGAGAAATGTGTGTCTCCCTGCATTACAGAATGGCAAATTGGTGGATGTTGGCGGCAGTTCTGATGACGCTAACATGTGGGTGGGAGGTCCTATAACACGTTCCTGTAGATTGCGAATGTAGATGCAAACGGGACCACCGTGACAGATTGCTCAATATGTAACCATGCCACGGAAGGGCTACCATTATTATCAATCTCCTTCAATGACAAAGAAAAGTTCTGAGGGGAAACCTTGTCCACTTCTAAGGGATTGGCATTTCTGTTTTGGGGAAATCCGGGACGAAGCAGTGTATTCCAAACAACCTCGCCCCACAGGTTTCAAAGTTTTCAAGGGTACATTTAATGTCAGAGAAATGTATACAGTAGACATCCAAAAATGCGTTTTCTTCGCAGCCGTTCACGAAAGTAGAAAAGTGCCACTAAAGAATGAACGACAGTTAAATGGTAGAACCTCAAAGTTCCCCCAGCCCCCCCCCCCCCCCCCCTCCCCTCTAGTGGGTATGCGGCAGCAAGCAACAGTACTCCTCCTTACCGGTAAAAAAAAACATCGGCACGTGCCACCCCAGCACTCCAGCCTAAGCAAATCAACAACAAAACCGGAGGCTTGTAGTACCCCAAAGACACCTTGTTTACACGGCATTCGATGTACCACAGGGTCTCTCTCTCTCTCTCTCTCTCTCTCTCTCTCTCTCTCTCTCTCTCTCTCTCTCTCTCTCTCTCTCTCTCTCTCTCTCTCTCTCCTCTCTCTCTCTCTCTCTCTCTCTCTCTCTCTCTCTCTCTCTCTCTCTCTCTCTCTCTCTCTCTCTCCCTCCCTCTCCGAATAACGGAGAATGAGATGTCTACTTTTGACAGCCGAGAGGCGAGACATACAAAACAACTCAGAGGTTTACGATGCTAGAAGTCCGTTGCGTCGCTTTTTTCCGAACTCTGTGCCAAAGAATCTCGGGTCTGGCGGGCGCACAGCTTTATATCTTTCATCTCCCACGACACACCGATCTCCTGGCCCGCTCACCGACCTCCAATCCACCCGTCTCCAAAGCCACGAAAACTCGGTCCTCCAAAGGCGAGTGGAATTATTTGGCCGGGCCCTTGGCGTGCCGAACAACTACCAGTTGTTAATCACCGAGAGCGGCTTTCATTCCCGCAAAAGAACCGGAGACAGCGTGTAATTCAGATCAGTGTCTTCAAAAGAACCCTGAAAGGAAAAAATAGAGATATTAAAGATGGAAATGGAGCTGCTTCCGAAGATACAAGCAAATGAGTCGCCATTGACCCTCCTAAGCACCGTCAAATTCCATAAAGATCCCCAACCAGTGATCCCACCCCCCTCCGGTGGTGTAGGTGTTTTAAATGCTGGTATTTCCCTTCATGCAATCTATTTAATTCAGAGGTCTCGATAATGAAAGTGATTCCCCAGGCCCACAGAGAAGAGAAAAATGGTGCAGACGGCACGGGAGGCCCACCCAGTCAATGGGACACAGCGCATTTGAGCAGAATCTGTATCTCCTGGGAAGCCTGTGTCACCGCCAAATGGTGCTATGAAGACCCATAACGTCTCACTAGACGAGTTCTCCAGTCTGTTCCGACTGAGCACTGCCGTGACATTTTCCCTGTCTCGTAACGCCACCCCTCTTCCTTTAATCCCTCCCGCTCGGTTTCGTCTAAAACAACGGAAACCCAGAAGGTTAAGTTGCCATTCTTGACCCAGTAGTGTATCAATTAGGGCGACGCTATTCAGCTCGGGGTGTTCCGAATTTTTGAGTTCAATTCCAGCGAGGATTTGCGTGGAATGCACAGATTTTCCCTGGTAAGACTGGCAATTTTCGCAGGTAGGTTGATAGATGATTATATATGTAACATGCTCTAAGGTTTCACTGATAATGTTATAGTTTCTCTGTAGCAGCAAAGTTTGGGTTATGACTAGAGTTAACGAAGCTTGGAATGCTATTGTTCTTTCTTGTGAGTCTGGAAGAGATATTTTCGCTGTATTTTGTCTGGGAGAGATGAGGAGAGAAGACATGAATGGAGAGAGTTGGGAGACCGCCGGACGGAGCGAACTTGGAGCGAGGATCCCAAGGGCAGTGACGATCGCAGGAAGTCGATGGTGGACGATCGGCCTATCAGTGAGCTCCAACATTGAGCAATAAACTGTTTCATACAATTGGGCCCTTTTTCTATTTTTTTTCGTTTTCTTTACTAACCATATATTCAAAGTAAAAATTATAAAGCTTAATCGTTTAATCGCATATTGTGTACTGTTTGTTATTTCGGGGTACTGATTTGCAACAGGGGACATCGTGCAGCATCCACTCAAACGAGATTTCTTAAGTCTGGCCGGACAGGGTAATATCATGACCTATATTAACCTGCTAGCCGAAGCGAGAGTTACATAAAATTGTATCGTGATTAAGTTAGGATTAATAGGGGCTGTTGGGGCGGCTCGTCTCGAAGGACTGTAAGGGCCTTCTCCGCACTGAATCGCTAAACAAATAGATACCTGCAGTGATAAACACGAGGGTGTTCGTTGCGACTACAGCCCGTGAGTCAATACTATAATTTCATCAGAACTAATCAATATGTTTCAGGACTCTGGCCTCAATAACTTCTTGTGCAAATGGATCCCCAATTTGTTCCCTTCCAGACCCCACCTCGGTTCCCATTGGCAACGATATCCCTTGCACAATCTCCATCAGAAAAGATGCATCACGGGGCTGACCGAGAAGACTTGCTTCTCCCTGTCTTTTCTGGCAGTTGATCTAGTCTTATTGACGAGGCGAATTTTGTCACCTTGTCAGATCTGCGGACTGCTCTCGTACGTGGAACCTAGACTCTGTTTCTCTAGCCGTAGCTATGGGAGATCTGCTGATTAGTTGCAGTACTTTATGCCTGTGTCGCCGTTGAAACTCCGCACAGTCAGTGGCAGGCATTGATTGAGTCGTACCGATATCAGAAGATTTGACAGCAGAAACCGCACAGCCAGTGTTTGGCCGTGATCGTACAGTGGTTAGTACTCTGCGTTGTGGCCGCAGCAACCTCGGTTCAAATCCGAGTCACGGCAGATGGATTTTCATACATTTATGTTTCAGCAGCGTCTGCAAATTAAATGATTTCTTCTGTTGATGTCATAAGTTGGGCGTATCCAAATGAAAGACACAGACACTCACAGGCACTGAAGTATTAGGAACAGGATTACAGTATTAGAAAAGCAAGGGAAGTGGGGAAGAAACAAGACACAGACTAGGATCCAGGGACTGGGCTACGACTAGAGCAGGAATGCGGGATCTGGACAACGAAATTGGAACTTGGAACTAGGAACTAGGAACTTTGAACCTGGACAAGGACTCCGAGCCAGAGACGGGACAGGGGCCCAGAACCTGGGTCTTGACTCAGGACCGGACTCCGGATCTAGGCGAGGACAAGACGTGGCAAGGCAACAGGAGTGGACGTGCGACCAGGACGCGGGACTCCTGGGCTGAATGTGGATATAAAGCTCAGGCTTGGACTTGGGACACTGGAGCACAGAGTTTTGGTCTTGGGAGACAGCAACGTAGAAACCATTGCCCGGGTCTTGGGAGATTGGAACGCAGAGCACAGAGCCTTGGTCTTGGGAGAAACGAATGCAGTGCACAGAGATTTGGTTTTGGTAAACTGGAAGCAGAACCCAGAACCTTGGTCTTGGGAGAGAGGAACGCAGAGCACAGAGCTTTGGACTTTGGAGACAGGAACACCGAACCTTGGTCCTGGGAGACAGGAACGCAGAACACACAGCCGGGACCACTCCTTGGCAACAGGACGCATGGCCCGAAACCATATGCAGAAAGCTGAACACGACAAGACAGTTTCAACTCAAGGTAGCGGCAAACGGCCGGCCAGACCTACCTAGGCCGGCCAGACCTACCTAGCAAAGGCGAGGACACAAGGAGACAGTTCCAAGGAACGAAAAACGGTTCCTTATCTGGTCACAGCAAGGCCCCGTTCTTGCCCCGGCAGTAGTTCTTGTCAGCAAGAATAGGCGAAGGGTAGCAGGCGAGGCTCCAGGCGAAGTGTAGCAGGCAAGGCTTCATCCATGGGCTACAGAGAGAAGGGGAAGGAAAGGGGATAGTCCAGCCTCAGGGTAACAGCAAAGACAGCCTGGCTTACCCAACGGAGGCAAGGACAGGAACGGACAGGTCCAAACGCAGAGTAACAGCAAAAACGGCCTGACTTACCCCACGGAGGCAAGGACAGGATACTAACAAGACGAACCAGCCCCTAGACTCGAACCCAGGACCACTTATATTCCAAGTCCCCAGACGAGTATCAGTACCTATGATTAAGCCCAAATGAAACAAGGTACAGCCGGAAGACACAGAGTCCAGAGTCCACGGACCAGACCATGAACCAGAACACGGAATTCACGGACAGGAACATGACATATCAGGCCTCTCTCAAGTTACCCAGGTCTCTTGTTGTTTTCAGGACTTGCTGCACCAAACGGTGCCAGCTATAAGGTTGGGTGCCTTGTAACGTCTTCATTGGGTTGTGCAGGGCATCAGAGCATTGGGCTCTGAAATTTTAGAGCACTTGAACTGGTTAATTGTTAACAACATTTATTAAAGGTTTAAGAGTTCTTTGTGTATTTCTAGAGTGTCTCCCTCTTTGCAATGCGGTTTCATGGTGATTTCCGTTTAGGTTTGTTGTTTATTTTGATAGACTCAAATTCTGTGTCAGTTTTATTCTTGAAGCAGATGCCCGATTAGGTCCAAACGGAGGGCCTTTGCCTTGGGAATGATTCATCTTTCGGTTTCACTTGATGGGGCTACCTCTGTAAAAGCTCTCATTTCTGCCTCTACATGCCCAGGTCCCCTGCCCAGGACTGATATCTGCCCAGGACTGATATTAGCAGTGCACACTATGGAACTATCTAACGTTGACTCTGTTTCTCCAGCTGTAGCTACGGGTGAATTGCTGATTATTTCCATTACTTTATGCGCGTGTCTCCGTGGAAACGCCGCAAAGTTAGTGGCAGTCATTGACTGAGTCGCACCGGTGTCAGAGGATTTAACAGCAGAAACCGCACAGCTGGTGTGTGGCCGTGATCGTATAGTGGTTAGTACTCTGCGTTGTGGCCGCAGCAACCTCGGTTCGAATCCGAGTCACGGCAGGCGTGTGCTCATACATTTATCTTTCTGCAGCGCCCGCAAATTAAACGCTCTTCTTTTGCCGATTTTCCGACCGCCAATTTCCCAGGAAGCTGAGTCATCTCTCTCACCAGGAGCTTTCCCCTGGACACATTGTTACTCGGACTAATACACACTGAACCAGTTGGTGCATTTGGAACTGAACGTTCGCGATAGATCAGCAAGCTCTGAATCTAAACGAGCTATGATGATCCCCGAAATCGCGGAATGCAGTAGGTCGGAAAACACGCATTACCCCAGCCAGAGCAGAGAATCTCGACTCTCTGATCCAGGCACTGCCGGCAGAGAGGTGCTTTTCACCGCAGACCTTGTGCCTATGAGTCGCCTGTCGCCAATTCATTTTATTGAAAGGGACGGTGCGATGCTGTACTGATTCTGGACTCGCTTCTTCGTAGTCACACATGGTTAATGTTACATGGGTGATGAGTTAACACTGACTGATAAAGCATTTTTCATCAACTTCCAAATTAAAACTCATTTATATACTCACCGTCACTGATGTGAAGTGCTCAGAATTGCGGACTGAAAACCAGCTCAGATTGGACTGGACTCAGGTAGCCTTAGGGTGCATGTCAAATGGCTGTGCAAGGTCAAAGAAAGAGGCCGAACCAGAGAAAGAATTGCATTTATAATTGTAGTTTGGTGTAAAGGAAATTAAATAACATATATTTATATATCCACTAATATGTAGCATTATGAGAGGCATAGATGATTTGACAATCATAATTATTTCGCTGGTGTGGACATAGCAAATACAAGAGGGAAATGGCAACAACAGGAGGGATCGTGACACGGAGCCTTGACACAGAGAATTGACACGTAGTGACGGAGTTAATAGGTAAATCTTTAAACTGGAGCAAAACTTAGAACACACGGTCCTAAGCAGCAGGGAAAAGTTAATTACCACACAAGAAAAACAAACGATCTGGCAACTAGTGGTCGTAAAGCCAGGGTTCTTATGCTGCAGGTCTTGATGGAAACAAGGTGTGCCGTCATCAAAGACAATTAGGAGCAAATGGAAAATTAACGCTCGGAACCGTGGCACAATCAAACGAAATTTGGAGAAAATATGGAGTTAACGATCGGGACCGTGACAGGTTAGGCCACAAATGGAGCGTTGTGTGCACTTTTGGTCACTATTAATGAGCGCAGGACAGAGTCACTAGGATGTTGCATCTATCTGCTATAACCAACAGTAGGACAAACCTGTTTTATGTGTTCTACAACATCGAAGGCTTGGGGGTGATCTATGAAATTTCAATAAATTACGATCAGATTAGTCAGGTTGACAATTTGAGGGAGTTCTCTCTGGAAATGTGAGGAGTGATATTCTTTGAATGGTCCAAATGAGGGCAGACTACATTGTTTGTGACATAATTCTGAACAGTGTTGATAAACAGAAGGAACTTGGTTTCCAAATACATATGTCATTGAAATTTGCCGCCTAAGTTGACCGGATGTTGAGGAGGTGTTGTGTTCACCTTCATTAGACCGGAATGCGTTGAGGAGCCACGAGGTAGATACGGCTCGATTAATATCTGTTAGACTATGCTTCGAATATTATGTAGATCTATTTACATCAACGAAGTAAGGATGCAGAAATGCAGAAATCGGCGAACAGCAGATTTTCCAGGACGCTGCTTCGATGTCAGATCATGTCTAATGAAGAAAGGATGAGTGGTCTATGGGCTTCCATATTGGTGTGAAGGTTTAACAAGTATTGTTCTCTGGCTGGGTTTGAACCAGAGATGTTTCTGTGAAGTACCGTATCTTTGCCCACTGGACTAGCAGAAAACACTTTGACCAGGTGGACCAAAGTGTACAGAAGACCAGAATCGGGGATGGAAGTGAAATAAACCCTGGGTACACATGCTCAAGGCTGAGCAAATCCGAACAAACAAAGTAAATTTAAATAGAGAAAGAAGATACAGGCGCACTGATATCTAAAACAAGACACAGGTAAAAAGAATCACACACTAATCTGGTGAGGAGGCGCATCACAGTGCAGAGAATTCTGGCGCTCCTTGTGGCCAAACCGAGTCATGACATGAGCACCAGATTGGACGGCCGGCTGCTGAAGGCCCAGGTCTATTCGGGTGGTGATGGGGAAAGAGTCTGATTGTATCCATGCCTAGGATGTCACGGAAGGAAGCCACGATCTTTCCTCTGAGACTGATGGCTGAAGGGTAATAACTGTTAATGAACCTGGTGATGAGGGTTCTGTGATCCTATATTTTCTTCCTGTTCTCAGCAGCGCCGAAAAACGGTGGTCTGGGTCGTGACTCCTTTGATGATTGATGCTGCTTTCCTAGAAAAAACGTCCCGTGTAGATATGCTCAATGGTGGGGAGAACTTAAACATGATGTACTGGGCCGTATCCACTACTGCTGGTAGGATTTTCCGTTCAAGGGTGTTTGTGTCTCCATACCAGGCAGTGGTGCAACCACACATCTATCTGTAATGGTTTCTTTCCCACGTTAACTGCTAAGATTATGATGGAGAAGATATTGACTCTGAAAGATGCTTTTTCCATTGACGGGATTGATGTGGTTTGTTCCAGGAGCAGTCGCCATATTATCCGGGTGACTGAGGACACCCCGTTCAGAAAAAGATCACGGCGACTGGCCCTGCAGACATGGAAGACGTGCGGCAGCATTTGTGTAGGTTGAAGGAAGGTGGGATCATTATGGAGTTCCAGAGCCCTTATGCGTCCCCAGTCGTAGTGGACTGGAAGAAGAATGTGAAGATTCGTATGTGTGTGGACTATAGGACTGTGAGCAGAGGCACCATCCCTGACCGACATACGGTCCCCAGGGTCGAAGACGCTCTGGCCTGTCTGAGTGGGGCGAAGTGGTTTAGCGTGCTGGACTTGAGGACTAGATATTACCAGATCTCAATAAGTAAGACTGATAAAGAGAACACGGCATTGATATGCCAGCTGGGATTTTTCCAGTTCGAAAGGATGCCCCAGGGCATATCGGGAGCCCCTGCCGCCTTTCAGAGGGTCATTGAGAAAACGGTGGGGGTTATGAACTTGCTTGAAGTGCGGGTATATTTGGATGACCTGATAGTATTTGGATCACCTTGTAAGAACACGAAGGAAGTCTAATGATGTTGCTAAACCGACTGAAGGATCAAGGGTTAAAACTTTCCCTGGACAAATGCCAATTCTGCCAGATATCTGTTAGCAATGTTCGATACATAATTTCGCGCAATGGAGTAGCTACAAACCCGACTAAGATAGAAGCGGTGACCACTTGGCTGAAGACCCAGACTGTGAGCGCTCTGCGCTCGTTCTTGGGGTTTTGTGGATATTACCGAAGATTCGTGAAGGGCTGCGCCAAGGTGATTCATCCCTTGAACCAGCTTCTGCAAAACTACCCTCCTCTTGGACAGTAAAGGGAAACAAGGAGAGGACGGGAGGTTGGAGAACATTTGACCTGTCAGAGCCGTTGGGACAGAGGTGGGATGAAAAATGTGAGGAGGCTTTTCAAACGCTGAAAGAGATGAAGACTCAAGCTCCGGTGCTGGCTTTTGTGGACCCCCGATTGCCCTATGCGCTACACACAGATGCCAGCCGATAGGGGTTAGGAGCCGACCTGTATTAGGATCGGGGCACCTGGTTGAGGCCTGTAGCGTTTGTCAGTCGGAGTTCGTAGCCCTCTGAGAGAAACTGTCGCACGCACAAATTTGAATTTTTGGCGTTGAAATGCGCGATGGTAGATAAGCTGAGTGACTACGGGATCAAGTTGAGATGTGGACGGACAACAACCCGCTCACCTACATCCTGACCTTGGGGAAACTGGACGCCACAGGCCATCAGTGGTTGGCAGCATCGCCTGGATATGATTAAAGCCTGAAGTACCGGCCGGGAAGCCGGAATATCGATGCGGATGCATGAGGACCTGGAGGGGGACGAGGAGTGGGAGGGCGTTCCTGGACCCGTGGTGAACGCCATGTGTCAGTTTGCTGTCACCATGCAGGCCACGGAGATGGAGAGGCCAAGTCTTGCAATGCACCCATTGGGGGCCTCCGATGACGCCCTACCCCTGGTTTTCTGTGACCTGACTGCTCCGAAGACCACGGAGCAGCCGGAGTTAAGCCCTGGGGAAGTGGTAGCTGCTCAGCGAGACGACCCGGGCATTGGCACTATCTGGTACGCAGTTGAAAAGGGGGATGTGGTACAGGCGGAGAAGACACAACACGTTTCAGTGTCTCTGTTACTGAGAGAATGGCCTCAGTTGAGGTTGAAGAACCAAATTTTATACCTGGTAACGTCACCCCCGGACCGACCTCGGCGATGGCAGCAGGTCCTGCCTGAGAAGTATCAGAAGGTTGATTTGAAGTCATTGCATGATGACTTTGGACATTTGTGGGTGGAAACGACCTATGATTGCTCTAGGACCGGTTTTACTGGCCCCGGATATGGTCCGAGGTCGAAGAGTACTGCAATTCGTTGCATACGCCGGAAGACGCTACCTATGCAGGCTGCTCCTTTGTTATACTTGCAGAGTGCGGGGTCTTTGGACCTGGTGTGTATGGGCTACCTGGCCATAGAACCCGACGGCAGCAACACGACGAATATCTGAGTCATCAGGGACCACTACACCAGGTATGCTCAAGCATTCCCTACCAAGGATCAGAGGGCGACTACCCTGGCCAAAGTGCTATGGAAAAAGTATTTTGTGCATTATGGGATTCCCCGGCGGATACCTAGTGACCAGGGACGGGACTTTGAGAGTAAGCTCACCTATGAGTTGCTGGGCATGCTGGGAGTTGAGAAATCGAAGAACACGCCCTATCACCCGGAGGCGATCCCCAGCCTTAGAGTTTTAATCAGACCTTGCTAGACATGCTCGGGACTCTGGAGATCAGCAAAAAGAGCAGATAGAGTCAACATGTTGGACATCTGATTCACTGTTACTACTGTACCCGCAATGAAGCTACAGGATACTCGCCTATTATCCGATGTTTGAGCGCGAGGCAAGGTCGCCCATTGGCCGTTGATTAGGGACTGACGCGGGTGAAGTATCGCCGGAGCATTATTTAAAGTATATGTCTGATATGCGAAAGAGCTGAAAAGGGCATACGAGTTGGCTGGGGTGCGGGGGCGGCCGCCAAGCAGAATCGAAGAAATAAAAGGAGGTATGACCAGAAGTGAAGTTCTCCCAAAACCTACCGGGAAACCGAGTCCTCATAAGGAATTTGGGATTTGCTGGAAAGCACAGGTTGGCTGATCGCTGGGCGGCCACGCCCTATGTGGTGGAGACTCAGATCCCAAACCTAACGGTTTTCCTGGTAAGGCCCAAGGATGGAAGGGAGTCTGTCAAGATTCTCCAACGGAACCGCCTGTTGCCCCTGGGGCAAGATGTGCAGGTGGATCGAGAGCCCTGTTTGGCGGCTGCACCTCGTACAATGACTCTTCAAAAAAGCAGACCTAACCGACCTGCTGAGTTCATCAAGCCTTTTTGTACCTCTTGATTTGCCAACAGCATCTGAAGTGCATTTTGTGCTTAAGGACTCTTCATACACGCGGAGTGACGTAAGAGCCCACCCCGTAAGGGAAGGGCCCGCACCCAGCCCCTGTGATGGATACTGCTTCAGAGGATGGTATTTCGGACGATTTGGTACATGATGGCGGCCGCTGATGCCTCCGTGATGGAGAAAGAGACACCTGGCCATTCTCCCACTGGGTGAGACGGGGTAGGAGGGGCAGGTGAATAACAGTCTGTGGTACCGCAGGGCGCTGAAGGAGAGGATGTCCGTCTTGAACAAGAGACATACGGTTCCGGAGTACAGCGGTGTTTGAGTGACCGCTCCCAGGATGGCTCGCCACGTAGCTCCAAAGGGTCCCGCGTGGTGTCTAAGTGGAAGAATTAGAAGAGGGAGTATGTAGGCCTCAGAGAATAAGGAAACCCCCAGATTGGTTGGCCAACGTAGCACCTGGGGAGCAGGGTGTGATCTCCACTGTCTTGGGGAGCTATGTTACTGTTTTCTGCACTTGGATTGGGCTCAGTGTTTTGCAGGAAGGGTGAGTAAATTATTTGAACGTCATGAGGACATGACTAAATTCGGTGAGGGGGGAATGTAGTAGTTTCTCTCTCATGTTAACTGCTAAGGTTAATAAAATGGCTTCTCTGTAATGTAAAATAACATGGGGTCTCTGCTGTACTCGGCAGCAGTTTGTTTTGGTTATAATTACTGATAACGTGTTTACTGTCATGTGGAAGAAGTGTTATTCTTTCTTATGTCTGGGAACCTAGGTTTTCGCGGGTTTTTCGAGCAGGCGATTGAAGAGGATGGACTGATAAATTAACTGAATTGGCTCCTTTATTGTATTTGTTTCTACTAATCCATCACCAGGAAATAACTATAAAGTGTAATGATTTAATGGCATATTGTGTACTGTCTGATATTTTACGTTGTGGGCTCGTACCTGGGTGAATCACACAGTATCCACACCAACGCGATAACACTGTTGGCGGGGTCAACGCTAGTTTGCCCTGGACGAACGTGAGTCAATTAGGTATAGGCGTTACATTATGGGTTGCTCTTCCGGGATTTGAATTTTGTCGGATACTGTCTAATTCGCCCGGTTTAAATTAGTGGAGATGGACCCGGATAAGATTGAACGCTGGTGTGCGATCGAGGAAGTACGCGTTAATCATGCCTGTGCATTAAGTGGGGTGGATATGCGTACCTCGGAGGATGAGCTAATTCGATGTTTGAGTATGGTTAAAGCTGTCGGTAAAGTCGAAATCGTAGCCAGAAAGTTTGGTAAAATGGCGGACTCAGGCTTTGTGTTGGTTCAGACTAGTGTTGACGTCACAGCAGTGGGACTACCAACGTGTATCTGTGACCTCGGTCAGGCCGGGCCATGGGGCGTACACATTGTTACGGAGGAAGATTCTGATGGGACACCAGAGTTGTTGACTGATGCTGGGGGTGGAGATTTGAGTGATCGGGTCCTATTGTTTCTGAGGTATTATGGAAGGGAGTGGTCAGATTTGGAAATTTAATTAGTCCCCATCCCCCACGGAAGGGTAAGGGCTCTGACTTGGCATCAGCCATTAACCCCTGGTGAACAAGGCGGCGGGACTGCGTCAGAAGTTCAGAATTTTCTCAGGGACGACTCCCACCTCCCGAAGGGGAAGATGATTATGAGACATGGGTGGAGCACGTCTCTCAGCTGCTAGGTGAGTTACAGTATTCTGAGGAAGAACAGCGACAGGGATTGGTTGAAAGTTTGAGGGTTGTGGCGGTTGAGGTAGTAAGAGGCGTGCAAGTTAACCAGCCCTCTGCTTCTCTGACTAAGTATCTAAGTGCATTGGAGGAATCTTTTGGTCCGGCGGGGAGCACGGTGGAGCTTTCTGGGAGTTTTCGGAACATACGTCAAGAGAAAGGGGAAAAGCTTTCTGAGTATCTTTTCCGGCTAAATTGTTTGAGGCGCCGGGGAGTCCTTTCGGGGAATAAGGTGGATCGGATAAGGATGGACCAGGTAGCGAGGGGAGCACAGAGCCATGAAATGATTGCTATGAGACTCCAGCAGTCTCGTAGAACGCGTCCCCCACCCATCATTCGTATAGTTGCTCAGAGAGTTGAGGGAGGAGGAGGAGGACGCATTGGAGTCGGAAGAGGGCTCCGTTAGTTCGGTGCAGTCCTCGGTGGTAGCCCTTGTGGTGAAGCGATCGGGGCCAGATCCACTCGGAGACAGCACATAAAGGGACTAACAGAGAGGGCCCCTCCCTGAAGGGACGGAATGCACAACGGCCGATGGGAGGCCGGGGTCCCGCGAGACGAGGCGTGTGTTATAACTGTGGGGAAGAGGGGCACTTCAGACACGAATGTCAACGGCCAAGAGCTTCTCGGAGGGAGACTCCATGGGTATCCTAGCAGGAGGCGGGGGGTGAGTTCGGGAAACTTAGAGGAGACTTAGTGAGGGAACGGCGTGGAGTCTCTGGGAAAACACGTTCCCAGCAATGTGCCACGGGACCCCGGAGAGGAAAAGACCTTGTCCCAGAAGGATTGGTGGGACCCCGATCTAGCGTGTAGCTACGGATAGAGGGAATAGATGCAAAAGCCATACTCGACACTGGGTCGCAGGTCACTTTACTGTACCGGTCGTTCTACGATCGGTATTTTCAGAATTTACCCTTTACAGCCTTCAGTACACAGCAAATTTGGGGTATCAGTGCTGGCGATTACCCGTACGATGGCTATTTGACAGTGAAAACTGGAGTTCTTAGAGAACTTGGTGCTGGTTAGTTAATTGAGCATAAACGTTACATATAGATGGTTCTGAAAGTTTTAGATGGTATTCCGTCTATTCGGATACTTCTAAGGAGATACGCAATGCTTTCGTCGTAATGACATTTACATTCTGGGCTCGGAAGGTCCTGTCAAATAGCAACACAGAGGAATTTAAAGATAGTGACCTTCTCCACCTTTGATACTCGGATGAGACCAGGTTCTAGACCTCCTTGGTTTCTCCTGGCTGAAGTAAATAATCATCTCCCAGTACGGGTCGACGTTGAGTAAGGTTTGGCACCACTCAGCCAGATTTTCAATCTCCCTCCTATCTGCTGATTCATCACCACCTTGATTCGGCCAACGATAGTGTGTCCTGAACAAACAAATGTGACGGGCTATGGGCAAATTCACGTTGAAAGGATGACACATGTGGATAGCTAAATGTTATTTAATTTTCTTTCTTCCAAAGTACAAATATCCTGTTTCGTGGTTGGGCTGCGTACCTTGGTCATGCACAGCTCTTTGACCTGCACTTTGAGACTATTTGGGCCCAGGCCAATCTGAGATTGTTTTCAGACTTAAGTCTGAGCATTTTAAATCAGTGACAGTGAGAATCTAAATGTCATAATTTCGAAGAGAATCAAAATTCTTTATCAGTCAGTGTTAACTCATCCCACTACACCCCCAATAAAACATGAACCAAGTCGGCGAAGAAGCGCGTCCTGGATCAGTGCCACATCAGCACAGTGCCTCTTAATAAAAGGAGTCAGCTGCAGGCGACTCACAGACACAGCGGCTGGGGGAACGACACCTCTCCTCTGCCAGTGCCTGCATCAGAGCGCAAAGATCCTGTGCTGTTGCTGAGGCAATGCGGCTCTTTCGGCCCCTTCCATTCCGCGGCCCCAGGGGTCGATAATAGCCAGTTTAAATTCGCTCTTGCTGATCTAGAGAGAAGTTTCAGCTCCAAATTCACCGAATAGTTTCAGGTATAGCGACAAAGTGTCCTGGATAATAGAACTGGTCACAGAGGAGACACAACTTTCTGAGGAAGCGACGGACGGAAATTCTGCAAAAAGTAGAGCGCTTATAATAAGCATGCTCTGCAGAAAGTTCAATGCGTGGAAGTTCAACTTGACTGCCGTGACTCGGATTCGAACCGAGGTTGCTGCGGCCACGACGCGGAGTACTAACCACTACACGATCACAGCACAACACATCAGCTGTGCGGAATCTGCTGTCTAAACCTCTGATATCGGTCTGAGTCAATCAATGAATGTTACTGCCTTTGCGGCGTTTCTGCAGACCCACAAGCAAAATGTACTGGAAGTACTCAGCAGACGAGTCATTGCTGTGACAGGACAATCCGAGCAACGTACAAAAGAACGCTGCAGGAACTCTGCAGGCCAGGCTGCATCTATGGAAGAGAGTAAACAGTTGACGTTTCGGTCCGAGACCCTTCATCAGTCCTGATAGTGAGAGTGGCACGGAACATAACGTGAATGCACTGGGAAAGAGAGCCAGCTATGGGAAGTTCGGGTTCATACAGAAAATAGGGGGCGTTAGAAACTTGATACATTACCGGTTTTGTATGGTGGAGAGAAGTTTGCAATTACTGATTTTGAAAAAGCTGATATAATAGCAAAATCGTATGTCGGTGTATGGACTGTTTCCTAAAATCTCTATTCCGCTCTTACATTCATCCCTCCAAATAATTTACATTCACGTAAATTTCATATTATTATGCACGTCCCAGTTACACACACTTCCTATATCCTCAAATACCAGCGTCAGATCGACAGCAGGTGTTATTTAATTGATTTATCTCTGCACATCTATCATCATTCAAGCACACCAATAATTTTTCTGCCAGAAAGATTTCACCACCGTCTCATTCATATTACTAAAAGAGAGGGAGTAACTGGAGCAGGAAATCAAAATTGGAATACGATATCCTCTACCGCGTTCGGTGTTCAGCAGCTCTGGTGATGGGGGTAATTATGCCCGGTACTATATAGCAAAGAGTTCACTTAACCTGAATCCTAACATAGATCAGAGGTTAGAGTTACGGAAAGGACACAATATGTTCGAATATTTATTACTATGAGTATACCGTGCATCAAACGTGTTGAATGTGGCTTACCCAGTGCATGACAAATACCTTCCAGCGTTTCTTGTTTTTAAAATATTATAGTAACACAGTTCGTCAATTTGGTCTGATGGTGCTTACTATTTAAGACCAAGATATTTTCTGAAATGGCTTCTAAAATATGAATGGTATGTAGCTTTGAAATGTTGAATGAGGTGTGGCCACTTGCAAATGAATGTATCTCAATATGAGGGATCAATAGCTATTGGGCGGAGGTTTGAAGTAATCCTATCGTCAGACGAAGGGATGATCAGTTTAAATGTGTTGCTACTCTGAAATGAATTTCAGGAGCTTCTGTCTTTTTGGACGTTGTATCTTTTTTAAGAGGTTCTGTGCCTAGATATGGGGGCCGACACCCAGCAGTCTTTTTGTTATTATTCCTTTGTTCTTTGAAGACGTGTTGACGTTTTTTAATGTGAGATTTGACCGCTTATTTTACGTTTTGCGGTTACTTTGGATGGTTTTGAAGACAGAAAAGTACTCTACATTTCAGAGGGAATTGGCATTTGTGAAAATTGCTCATTGGCGAATAGTTAAGTTGAAAAGCTAAAATTTATATTTTGGAAGACTGGAAAATTTGTGGAGCAATCCAAAAGGTTGTTGCTTTTGATAACAAATCGGCGAAACGAGGCTAGACTGCGCAGGCGCATAACGTGGCGCGCTAAAGGTGTAAAAACAAGACCACCATATATAGCAGCCGTCGTCGTAGTGGCCATCGTCTGTGTGGACTTAGTCAGAGTGGTACGGCTTTGGCTCAACAGGCAGAAGCGAGGATTGAACGGGGCACGACTGCGCAACCGCGTGAAAGTCGGCCCGTGAGGCAACGGGAGAATTTTAAAAGCCAGCAGATTAACGGAGCAGGCAACGTAGTAGAGGGAGACAGAGTAGGAAGGCTTTGGCGAGCAGAGGCTGAGGACGAGCAATACTCCAAGTGAGGTAAGGCCGGGTAAGTTCCTTTAACTAATTTAATTACCTTAGGAGTAGGTAACAGCAGTTAGGGCAGTTGAGTGCTCCGTTTGCAGTATGTGGGAAGTCAGGGCGAGCACAATTGTCCCTGATGACAACACCTGCAAAAGGTGCATCCAGCTGCAGCTGCTGTCAAACCATGTTAAGGAACTGGAGCTGGAGTTGGATGAACTTTGGATCATTCGTGTGGCAGATGCAGAAATAAACAGGAGTTACAGGGAGATAGTTATCACTAAGAGTCAGGAGACAGGTAGCTGAGTGACTGTCAAGAGAGGAAAGGGGATTAGACAGAACGAGCAGAGCACCCATGTGGCCGTTCCCATTAATAATAAGTATGCCACTGGATACTGTTGGTGGGGACGACCTACCAGGGACAAGTTGCAGTGGTTGCATCTCTGGCACCAAGGCTGGACTCTCAGCTCAGAAGGGAAGAAGGGGAAAGAGAAGAGCGGCAGTGATAGGGGATTCGATAGTTAGGGGCAGATAAGAGGTTCTGTGGAAGAGATCGAGATCCCGGATGGTCTGTTGCCTCCCTGGTGCCAGGGTCTGCAATATCTCGGATCGAGTTCTCAATATTCTCAAGAGGGAGGGAGAACAGCCGGATGTCGTGGTCCGAGTAGGGACCAATGATGTGGGTAGGAAGAGTGAAAAGGGCCTAAAAGGTGAGTTTAGGAGTTAGGCATCAAGTTAAACGACAGGACCTCCAGGATAGCTGTTATGGAGGATGAACAGCTCTGATGGGTAGAAGGGTGCAGAGTTGCCCAAGTCACCCCACCCCCGGAGAATCACAAACCTTTCCTGTTGCTATGCTGCTAATGAGAGAGAGAGATGTAAGGGAAAACATGCTGGAATTGGAACATCTGCTACAGATAAGAGAGCGATAAAGCAGGGGAGCGAGACTTGTTGATTCACCATATTATGACTTCTGAAAGACTTATGGCTTCTGAGAGGGTTGTTTATCTTGTACCATTCTGTTCATTAAAATTCCTCAGTGGACAGCCGGAGTGGGCTGGTTTGATGGACACAGCCATTCAAAATTGATTGACGCCTGAGACCCAGTGAGTGGGGATAAAGGTGGGGTCTAGGGAGACACCCCTCAGACACACCAGGAGACACACTGTTGAGCACTGATTGAGTGTTGGAACCAACGGGAAGGTGTGGGGCATCGGAGACCGAACAAGGGATCGGTCAGTTTAACTCACAGTGTTATAGCAGGGCCGGTGGGGGCTTGTGTGTGTCCACTCATGCCAGAGTGACGAGTTCCCCACAGAAGAACGCACATTTTTAGGTTTATTATTACTAACGTGTATTATCTCGATATTTGCATTATTCATATTGATTTGTATATTTTACTAATAACCACTGTTGAATATAGTACCACCAGACTCCAATGAATTATTCTTTCTCTGCTGGTTAAGCACCCAGTTACGGGGTACGTAACAAATTGGGGCCTCGTCTTCCGGGATTTGATTACCAAATTGGGGGGCCAGTGAATCGGGCTATAAGTCCATTATCTGATCTGGTTGCGTGGGTAGCCAGACTGGAAACCAGCAGAGATGGAAATAGAGAAATTTATAAAGAACCCGACTTCGGGGGCATTGGAGGATGCCCGGAAGGTGGAATTGGTGAGCGTTGCGAAACTATTAAAGCTCTCGGCAGTGAAATCGTCGATGAGAAAGTGGGAGATACACAGGGCAATAGCCATTCCTTATGTATCCGAGGGTGTGTTCCAAATGGATGCATTGTTCCCTGAGATGAAACCATCCGACGGTGAGGTTCAGTTCGAGATAGAAAAATTAAGGTTGGCTGAGAAGGAGAAGGAGAGGCAGCATGCACTTCAGATAAGGCAGCTGGAAGCAGAGGAGGAAGAAAGGAAAGTTGAAAGGAAGAAGTTGGAGTGGGAGGAGGCAGAGAAACAACCGCAGTTCGGGAGGGAAAAATGGCAACATGTGGTTAGCGGGGCAGACCGAGAGGAGAAGTTTATTGTTAGTAGGGAGTTTAGGTTAGTACCTCCGTTCGAGGAGACGGATGTGGATAGGTACTTCTTGCATTTTGAATAGGTGGCAGTGAATCAGAAGTGGCCCAGAGATCAGTGGGTGGCGTTGTTACAAAGTGTATTACAAGAGAAGGCTCAACGGGCATATGCGGTGTTGTCAGAGGGGGCTGCAGAGGATTATGAGGAAGTAAAACAGGCTATCTTTCGGGCCTACAAGTTGCTACCTGAGGCGTATAGACAAAAGTTCAGAGATTTAAAGAAACAGTGGAATCAGACGTTTACAGAGTTTGCATACGAGAAGGGTGTGCTCTTGGATCGCTGGTGCGCTGCAGAAAGGGTGGAGGAGGATTTCCATCATTTAAGAGAGTTAATTCTGATTGAAGAATTTAAAGGTTGTGTTTCGGATAATATCCGGATGTATCTCCGAAAGAGAAGCCGAATAGGTCTATATCGGAATTTGCCCGGTTAGCAGATGAATATGCCCTAACCCACAAGACAAAGTTTCCCCCAAATAAAAGTTACCAGAAAGGCGTAGGGACTGTAGAGAAAGTCCACCGGCTAAGGCAGAGAATAAGCTGGGAGCTAGTGGTAAAGGTAAGGAAGAGGAAAAGCAGGCTGGCAGGAAGGTTCCTAGCTTGACCTGTTATAATTGTGGAAAAGTTGGTCATATTGCATCTAAGTGCTTTGCTCCGAAGAAGGGGACAGGAAAAGGGAAAACAGCAATTCCTACAGGGTGTATTGAGTCGGTTAGCAGATCGATGAGGGAGGCCAAGGTCGAGAGAGTACGAGAGGGGCGTGAGAAATTTATTTCGGAAGGGGCGGTGTCTGTGAATGAAGGAGAACCCCCAGTTCCAGTGAGGATCTGGAGGGATACTGGGGCTGACCAGTCATTGATCCTAAGTGAAGTGCTAGATTTCGGTCCTGAAACTGGAGTGGTGGTGTTAAGAGGCATAGGAAAAGGGAGAGAAACTGTACCTTTGTACAGGATTATTTTAAAATGTGACCTGGTATCTGGACCAGTCGAAATAGGGGTACGGTCAGAATTACCGAGAAACGGCGTGGACGTCCTTCTTGGTAACGATTTAGCAGGTGGTGACGTGTGTTCAGCAGTGAAATTAACAAGCAAGCCTGTGAGTGCTGAGGACCCACCCCTAGATTTTAAGATCTATCCCGCATGCGTAATCACTCGCAGAATGTCGAGAAAGGCGGCTGAGAAAAAAGACAGTTTAAATGAGTCCAGTGTTGATTTGGCTGAGACGTTTTTACCGACCCTGTACCAAGAGGGGTTAGGGGATGGTAAAGCGGAGAATAGGGAGTTGAAAGAAGGTAAAGGAGAGGAGGTAGACCTACGCTTAGCAAGGAGAGAATTTATAAAAGAGCAGGGACGTGACGAGGAGCTTGTGGCGTTGAGAGAGTCAGTTTTTCTGAGACAGAACTGGATAAAGAACCAGAGGGTTACTACCTGAAGGACGGAGTGTTGATGAGGAAGTGGAGGCCGACCACGGTGCCAGTCGATGAGGACTGGGCGGTGGTACATCAGGTGGTAGTTCCGAAGGTGTATCGGGATGAAATTTTGAACTTAGCTCACAAGGGACCTCTAGGTGGACATTTGGGAGTAAGGGAGACAGTGGATAGGGTTATGAAAGATTTTTATTGGCCAAATATGAGGAAGGATATTGCTGACTATTGTAAAAGGTGCCATACGTGTCAGGTGGTAGGAAAGCCAAACCAGATTATCCCTAAGGCACCTCTCAGACCGATACCCGCTTTCGAGGAGCCTTTTTCCCGAATCATTGTGGATTTTGTGGGTCCTTTGCCTAGAACTGCGAGTGGGCGGCAGTACGTCATGACCATGATGTGTGCTGCTACACGATTTCCAGACGCTGTGCCCCTGGGGAACATTAGGACCCCTGCGGTGGTTAAGGCACTCATTAAATTCTTCACCACAGTGGGGCTACCTAAAGAAATACAGGCGGATCAGGGGAGTACATTTACATCCCGCGCATTTCAGCAAATGTTGACACAGATGGGAGTGAAACAAATTTTAGCCTCTGCATACCATCCGGAATCTCAAGGAAAGCGTTAGAAAGATTCCACGCTACTTTAAAGACCATGATCAAAACTTACTGTCAGGAAAACACTCCAGACTGGGATGATGCATTACCACTTCTGTTAGTTGCAGTAAGGGATACGGTTCAGGAATCTCTGGGGTTCAATTCATTTGAGCTCATTTTTGGTCACAAGCCCAGAGGACCTTTAACCTTACTAAAAGAGAAGTGGTCTAGCCCAAAGGTACAAGTCAATGTTATTGACTACGTTTTGAAATTCCGAGAAAGACTCCATAAAGTATGCAATTTGGCAAAGCAAAATCTTAAAGACTCCCAGACAAAGATGAAACAATGGTATGATAAACGAGCCCGAGAACAAGAATTTCATGTGGGCGATAAGATTTTCGTCCTATTCCCTGTCGTCACCAACCCCCTACAGGCAAGGTTTCAAGGACCGTATAAAGTGATTAAGAAAATAGACTCGCTGAATTATGTGATGGAAACACCTGATAGACGAAAGCCGAGCCGATTGGTTCACGTGAACATGATGAAAACATGATGACCCCCGCGGTGGTCGGTGCGGTCACGAAAACTGATGAGGCAGAAAGGAGTGTTGAGGAGAGACCGGAGCGCTTTGAAAAGATAGGCATAGTACCCACCAGACTAGAGAACTCTGTTATTCTAGCGAACCTTGTTGATAAAGTCAATCATTTAGAGCCTGAACAAAGAGAGCAGTTAACACAGCTCATTAAACGGCATACAGATTTATGTCCAGATGTTCCAAAGAGGTGTAAAGGAACAGAGCATGATGTCATTGTTACCTCGGCCCAGCGTATTAAACAATCCCCTTATCGGATGAATTTGGAAAAGAGAAAGCTAGTGGAAAAAGAAATTGAGCATATGCTAGCTGCTGGTATAATTCGTGAATCCTCTTCTGCGTGGGCCTCTCCCTGCGTGGTAGTACCGAAACCGGACGGTACCATAAGATTCTGTACCGATTACA
This sequence comes from Hemitrygon akajei, assembly GCF_048418815.1. Taxonomy (NCBI): domain Eukaryota; kingdom Metazoa; phylum Chordata; class Chondrichthyes; order Myliobatiformes; family Dasyatidae; genus Hemitrygon; species Hemitrygon akajei. The sequence goes on from NC_133131.1 coordinate 65,554,477, forward strand.
GAAAAGTGAATGCTGTCACACAGACAGATGCTTACCCTATCCCTAGGGTGGACGATTGTATTGATAAAATGGGGAAAGAGAGATACATCAGTAAGATTGAACTGTTAAAGGGATACTGGTGCGTTCCTTTAACGGACAGGGCTCGAGAAATTTCAGCCTTTGTCACCCCATCCGGGTTTTACGAATACAATGTTTTGCCGTTAGGAATGAAACATGCACCAGGGACATTTCAGAAGATGATTGACATAGTGATAAAAGGGTTAACAAACACCAAGGCTTATATTGACAATGTGGTAGTTTGGAGTGACACCTGGGATGAGCACATTGAGGCTGTAGAAAACCTGTTTAAAAGATTGTCTGCAGCCCATCTTACAGTGAACGTCGCAAAGAGTGAATTTGGTCATGCCACGATCACGTACTTGGCGTATGTGGTAGGACAGGGGCAGTTGGCTCTTGTGCAGGCTAAAGTACAGGCTATTTCCGAGGTTTCTGTACCAACAAATAAAAGAGCATTGAGAAGGTTTTGGGCATGGTGGGGTACTATCGAAAATTTAGTAAGAACTTTGCTGATATCGCCCTCCCGCTTACAAAACTCCTACGGAAGGACGAAAAGTTTGTGTGGAGCAATTCTTGCCAGGAAGCTTTTAAAATGTTGAAAACCATACCGTGCCATCACCCTGTGTTAAAAGCACCTGACTTGTAGGAACCTTTCCCCCTGGCGACTGATGCAAGTGATGAGGCTGCAGGGGTAGTCCTATTGCAGAAAGCAGGGGGTGGAGTGGAACACCCAGTAGCGTATTTCTCTCGGAAGTTTAATGTGCACCAGAGGAACTACTCCACTGTAGAAAAAGAATTGTTAGCACTTATCTTGACGATACAGCATTTCGAGGTCTACATTTGTTCAGCACAAAGACCCTTAATTGTATATACTGATCAGAACCCTTTGGTATTCTTGGCGAACATGAAAAATAAAAACAGGAGGTTACTAAGTTGGAGTCTGATGCTACAGGAATTTGATATTAAAATACAACATATTAAAGGGAGTGACAATGTAATCGCTGACTGTTTGTCTAGATGCTAAGTTGAATGTATATCTGTATTATCATTGTAGTTAAGAACACTTCTGTATTCTGTTAGATTCTGTAATTCTGTAAGACGCTGTACTAGTTAATTTTCACCGTGGTGAAAATTCCCAGAAGTATGGGGATGTTATGGAGGATGAACAGCTCTGATGAGCAGAAGGGTGCAGAGTTGCCCATGCCCCCCGTCCCCCCCCCCCCCGGGAGAATCACAGACCGTTACTGTTGCTATGCTGCTAATGAGAGAGAGAGATGTAAGGGATAACATGCTGGAATTGGAACATCTGCTACAGATAAGAGAGAGATAAAGCAGGGAAGCGAGACTTGTTGATTCACCATATGATTACTTCTGAAAGACTTATGGCTTCTGAGAGGGTTGTTTATCTTGTACCATTCTGTTCATTAAAATTCCTCAGTGGACAGCCGGAGTGGGCCTGAGACCCTGTGAGTGGGGATAAAGGTGGGGTCTAGGGAGACACCCCTCAGACACACCAGGAGACACACTGTTGAGCACTGATTGAGTGTTGGAACCAACGGGAAGGTGTGGGGCATCGGAGACCGAACAAGGGATCGGTCAGTTTAACTCACAGTGTTATAGCAGGGCCGGTGGGGGCTTGTGTGTGTGTCCACTCATGCCAGAGTGACGAATCCACCATAGAAGAACGGTCTAGCTGAAGGACAGAGGGATCATACCTGAATGGTCACAGCAGATCGATGGATCAAGAACGTAAAGGAAGGTTTGCCTGCCTGTAGCTGTTACTGCTCGCTCTCTCTCTCTCTCTCTCCAACGATTACAACACAACAACCAACATCTACCTCAGCACGTATGAACTGAACTGAACATTTATACTTATAAATGACAATTCATTATCCCCTAGACGTCGATAGAGCTTGTTTATTATTGATTATTATTATACCCACATTTTTAGGTTTATTATTACTAACGTGTATTATCTATATATTTGCATTATTGATATTGATTTGTATATTTTACCAATGAACATTCTTGAATATAGTACCATCAGAGTCCAACGAATTCTTCTTTCTCTGCTGGTTAGACATCCAGTTACGGGGTACGTAACATAGTAATCTCAGGATTGCTACCAGTGCCACGTGCAGGTGGGTTTAGAAATAATAAGATAGCGCAAATCAACACGTGGCTGAAGACATGGTACAGGAAGGAGGGCTTCAGATTTATAGATAATTGGGCAGTTTTCCTGGGAAGGTGGGACCTGTTTCCGACAGGACTGTTTACATCTGAACTGGAGGGGGAAAATATTCTTGCAGGTAGGTTTGTTAGAGAGGTTCCAGTGGATTTAAACTAGATACAAGGGGGGAGGGGAATCAAAGTGTAGAAACAGATGTATGGAAGAAGGAAGAAAAAGAGGATTGTAAAGTTGTTTTCACCGTTAGAGATAAACAGACAGAAAGAGGTGGAGAATTTCTTAAATGCATTTATTTTAATGCTAGGAGTATTGTAAGAAAGCTGGATGAGCTTTGAGCATGTATTGATACCTGGAAATATGATTTTGTAGGTATTAGTGAAACATGGCTGCGGGAGGGGTGTGATTGGAAACTTAATATTCCTGGATTTCGTTGGTTCAGGTGTGATAGAATCGGAGGGACAAGAGGGGCAGGTGTTGCGTTGCTTGTCAGAGAAAATATTACAGCTGTGCTCTGGCAGGATAGATTTGAGGGCTCGTATAGGGAGGCTGTTTGGGTGGAATTGAGGAACGGGAAAGGTGTAGTAACACTTATAGGGGTATATTATAGAGCACCTAATGGGGAGCGAGGATTGGAGGAGCAAATTTGTAACGAGATAGCAGATATTTCTAGTAAGCACAGGGTTGTGATTGTGGGAGATTTTAATTTTGTACACATAGACTGGGAAGCCCATACTGTAAAAGGGATGGATGGTTTGGAGTTTGTAAAATGCTTGCAGGATCGTATTTACAGCAATACATAGAGATACCAGCTAGAGAGGGGCAGTGTAGGATCTCCTGCTAGGGAATGAGGTAGGACAGGTGACGAAGGTATGGTGTTGGGGAGCACTTCGGGTTCAGTGATCAACATGCCATTAGGTTCAATATAATTAAGGAGAAAGATAGTACTGGACTCAGGGTTGAGATTTTTGATTGGAGAAAGGCTAACTCTGAGGAGATGCGAAAGTATTTAGAAGGAGTGGATTGGGACAATTTGTTTTATGGGAATGATATAATAGAGAAATGGAGGTAATTTAAAGGTGAAATATTGAGGGTACAGAATCTTTATGCTCTTGGTAGGTTGAAATGAAATGTTAAAAGTTTGAGGCAGCCATGGTTTTCAAGTGATATTGGAAACTTGGTTCGGAAAAAACAGAGATATCTACAATTAATGTCGGCAGCATTGAGTAAATGAGGTGTTTGAGGAATATAAAGAGTGTAAAAAGAATCTTAAGAAAGTAATTAGCAAGCCAAAAGAAGATATGAAGTTGCTTTAGCAAGTAAGATTAAAATAAATCCATAAGGGTTTCTTCTTTATATTAATAGCAAAAAGGATAGTGAGGGATAAAATTGGGTCCCTTGGAGCATCAGAGTGGCCAGCTATGTCTGGAGCCAAAAGAGATGGGAGAGATTTTGAACAATTTTATTTTCTTCTGTATTCACTGAGTGGAAGGATATTGAATTGTGTAAGGTAAGTGAAAAAAATGGGGAAGTTATGGAAACTATGATGATTAAAGGGGAGGAAGCACTGGCGGTTTTAAGGAATATAAAAGAGGATAAATCTCTAGATCCTGACAGGATATTCCCTAGAACCTTGAGGGAAGTTAGTGTAGAAATAGCAGGGGCTCTAATATAACAGAAAAATTACAAACGTCATTAGAAACGGGGATGGTTCCTGAGGATTGGCGTATTGCTCATTTTGTTCCATTGTTTAGAAGCGGTTCTAAAAGTAAACCTAGCAATAATTGGCCTGTAAATTTGACGTCAGTGGTGGGCAAATTAATGCAAAGTATTCTCAGAAATGGTTTATGCAATTATCTGCATAGACAAGGTCTGACTGGGAACAGTCAACATGGACATGTGCGTGGAAGGTCATATTTGACAAATCTTATTGAATTTTTGAAGAGGTTACTGGGAAAGTTGACGAGGGTAAAGCAGTGGATATTCTCTATATGCACTGCAGGTAAGGCCTTTGACAAGGTTCCACACGGATGGTTAGTTAGAAGTTTCAATCGTTAGGTATCAATATTTAAGTGGTATAAAGGATTCAACAGTCGCTGGATGGGAGATCCAGAGAGTAGGGGTTGATAACAGCTTGAAGGTGGTGACTGGTGCTGTGCCTCAGAGATCTGCACTGGGTCTAATTTTGTTTGTCAAATACATTAATTATCTGAATGATGGGGTGGTAAATTGGATTGATACGTATGCAGATGATACTAAGATAGGTGGCGTTGTGGATAATGAAGTAGGTTTTCAAAGCTTGCAGAGATATTTAGGCCAGTAGAAGAGTAGGCTGAAAGATGGGCAGATGGAGTTCAATGCTGATAAGTGTGAGGTGCTACATTTTGGTAGGACTAATCAAGCTGGGACATACATGATAAATGGTAGGGCATTGAAGAATGCAGTAGAACGGACTGATCTAAGAATAATGGTGCATAGTTCCCTGAAGGTGGAATCTCATGTGGATAGAGTGGTGAAGAAAACTTTTGGTATGCTAGCCTTTATAAATCAGACCATTGAGTAAAGGAGTTGGGATGTAATGATAAATTTGTACGAAGCAATGGTAAGACCAAATTAGGAGTATTGCGTACAATTCTGGTCACTGAATTATAGGAAAGATGTCAACTAAATAGAGAGAGTAAAGAGAAGATTTACTAGAATGTTACCTGGGTTTCAGCAACTAAGTTATAGAGAAAGGTTGAACAAGTTAGGTCTTTATTCTTTGGAGCGTAGAAGGTTGAGTGGGAACTTGATAGAAATATTTAAAATTATGAGGGGAATAGATAGATTTGTCGTGGGATAGGCTTTTTCCAGTGAGAGTAACAGAGATTCATACGACATGAGTTGAGAGTTCGGGGGGGGGGGGAAGTTTAGGGGTAACACGAGGGGGAACTTTACTGAATTGCAAATTGGTGGATGCAGGCGGCAGATGTGATGACGCTGTTATGTGGTGGGAGATCGTCTAACACGTTCCAGTAGATGGCCAATGGATATGCAAACGGTACCATCGTGACAGATAGCTCCATATGTAACCCTGCCACAGAAGGTCTACCATTATTACTGATCTCCTTCAGTAACAAGGAAAAGTTCTGAGGGGGGAAACTTTTTCCAGCTTCTAGGATTTTGGTATTCTGTTTGGGGGAAGCCACGAAAAAGCAGTCTATTCCAACCAAACTTCGCCCCATAGGTTTCAAAGTTTTCAAGGGTTCATTTAATGTCGGAGAAATGTATACAATAGAGTATACATCCAGAAATGCGTTTATTTCGCAGCCGTTCACGAAAGCGGAGGAGTGCCCCCACAGAATGAAATACAGTTAAATGTTAGAACCCCTAAGAACCACCCCCCCCCCGAGCTCCCCTCCCTTCCTTTGATAAGAGGCAGCAAGCAATAATATCCCTCTCCCAGCGGCAAAAAAAGCATCGGCACCTGCCACCCAGCACTCCAGCGTGAGCAGAGCAACAGCAAAATCAGTCTTGTAGTAACCCAAAGACTCCTTGTTTACCTGGCATTCGATATAACATAGAGCCTCTCTCTCTCTCTCTCTCTCTCTCTCTCTCTCTCCTCTCTCTCTCCTCCTCTCTCTCTCTCTCTCTCTCACTCTCTCTCTCTCTCTCTCTCTCTCTCTCTCTCTCTCTCTCTCTCTCTCTCTCTCTCTCTCTCTCTCTCTCTCTCTCCCCCTAATAACGGAGAATGAGATATCTCCTTTTGACAGGGAGAGAGGAGACATAACAAACAACTCGCTGGTTATGATGTTAAAATCCATTGCGTCGCTTTTTCCGAGCTCTATGCCCAAAGATCTCGGGTCTCCGCGCACACAGCCTTAGATATTCCATCTACCACGACACACCATCCAGCCCAAGATCTTAAGGCACAAACTAACGGAGATGGGAGTAGACTCTCACATGGTGGATTGGATAGTGGACTACTTGACAGATAGACCTCAGTATGTGCGGTTGGGAGACTGTAGGTCTGACACGGTGGTCAGCAGCACAGGAGCGCCGCTGGGAACCGTACTCTCTCCGGTCCTGTTCACCCTGTACACATCAGACTTCCAATATAACTCGGAGTCCTGCCATGTGCAGAAGTTCGCTGATGACACGGGCCATAGTGGGGTGTGTCAGGAATGGACAGGAGGAGGAGTATAGGAAACTGATACAGGACTTTGTGATATGGTGCAACTCAAACTACCTGCGTCTCAATATCACCAAGACCAAGGAGATGGTGGTGGACTTTAGGAGATCTAGGCCTCATATGGAGCCAGTGATCATTAATGGAGAATGTGTGGAGAAGGTTAAGACCTACAAGTATCTGGGAGTACAGTTAGACGAGAAGCTAGACTGGACTGCCAACACAGATGCCTTGTGCAGGAAGGCACAGAGTCGACTGTACTTCCTAAGAAGGTTGGCGTCATTCAATGTCTGTAGTGAGATGCTGAAGATGTTCTATAGGTCAGTTGTGGAGAGCGCCCTCTTCTTTGTGGTGGCGTGTTGGGGAGGAAGCATTAAGAAGAGGGACGCCTCACGTCTTAATAAGCTGGTAAGGAAGGCGGGCTCTGTCGTGGGCAAAGTACTGGAGAGTTTAACATCGGTAGCTGAGCGAAGGGCGCTGAGTAGGCTACGGTCAATTATGGATAACTCTGAACATCCTCTACATAGCACCATCCAGAGACAGAGAAGCAGTTTCAGCGACAGGTTACTATCGATGCAATGCTCCTCAGACAGGATGAAGAGGTTCAATACTCCCCAATGCCATTAGGCTTTACAATTCTACCGCCAGGACTTAAGAACTTTTTAAAAGCTATTATTAATGCTTTTTGAGATAGTGATTTTAGATGCATATCATATTTTTTACTGAGTTAAGTATTGTATGGTAATTAGATTTGCTACAACAAGTGTATGGGACATTGGAAAAAAAGTTGAATTTCCCCATGGGGATGAATAAAGTATCTATCTATCTATCTATCTATCTATCTATCTATCTATCTATCTATCTATCTATCTATACCGATATCCAGCCCGGACAATGAGCTCCGATTGTTCCGTCTCCAGAGCTACGAGAACTCGGTCCTCCGAAAGCGACCGGAATTCTTTGCCTGGGGCCCTTGGCATTCCGAACAACTGCCAGTTGTGAATCCCCGAGAGCGGGTCCCATTCCCGCAAAGAACCGTATTCTGCGTGTCACTCCAGGTCAGGGCGTTCAAAAGAACCCTGAAGGGGAAAAAATAGAGATGTTAAAGTTGGAAATGGAGCTACATTCGTAGATGCAAGAAAAGGAATCAACATTGACCCTACTAAGCTCCGCCCAATGTCTTAAAGAATCTTAGCCTGTGATCCACACCCTCTCCGTTGCTATGTGTTTTAAATGCTGGTCTTTCGCTGCATACAATCTGTTTAATTCAAAGGTCTCAACTGTGAGAATGATTCTGCAGCTGACAGGGAAGAGAAAAAGTGGTGCAGACTGCACGAGAGGTCCAAACAGTCAATATAAGCGGATGTAAGCAGGATCTGTATCCTGGGAAGACTGTGTCTCCGATGAATCGTGATATGAAGGTGGCTATTCCCTGGACACTGAATGGAACTTACAATTTTTCAATCTCCTCCCCACCTAGGGCTCCCAAAACTCCTCTCGGCACCATCTGAGGTTTCTTGATCTCAGTCTGTTGGGATTCTCAGGCCCCTCAATATTCTCCGGTCTCTGTCTGTTGGGGTCCAGTGCCTCTCTCTCAGGTTCCCCAGGTCTCTCGAGATTTAATGTCTTGTGGGCCATCAGTTGCCAACTACAGGGAGAGTGGTCCTGTAGAGACTTCTTCAGGCCTATGCAGAACATCAGAGCAGTAGGCTCTGAAGTTTTTAGAGAACCTGAATTGGTTAATTGTTAACAGCAGTTATTAGTGGTTTAAGATTTCCTTGTCTTTTCTCGAGTAACTCCCTCTTTGTAATGCGGTTTCCAGGTGATTTCTGGTGAAGTTTGTTAAACTTATCTTGAATAGGCTCAGAGATTCTGGTTTAGTTTTATTCTTGAAGCAGATGCCGGATTAGCTCCAAAAGGTTCCTCATTAGCTCCTCATTTTGATAATGATTGGTCTCACGGTGTCACGTGATCGAGCTACCTGTGCATGTGCTCTTGCTACTGTCTCAACATGGAAGTCTTTGGCTCCGATATTGGCAGGCATGCCATGGCACTTATCCACCAGAATCACTGATGGACATCTTGGACAAGTCCTTCATTCGGGATTTCCAGTGGACACAGGTCTGTGCCGCCCCAGGGACTGTGACTAAAGGGCGGTGGGCGGGGGGGAGGATGCTCCTAATAAAGGCACGGATTCGGCAGCGCAGCAGATGAGGCAATTGCGCTCATAAATATGCACATCTCAGCTAATTATTATTTCATTGGGATAGTATTCAATTCCATTTATTCCTACGTATTATTTGTCAAGACTTGGACACAGCAACGCTTTGATGCCTGCATTCCGCCTTGGCTGAGAAATTGAACTGTCGAGTCAACTGGCTCTGAAGACTCGCGGTATTCGTTTTATTCTCAGTTGTTCAGCCGCAGTGTAGGATTCCATTTCCATTTAAGTTTTAGTTAACGACCCTGTCTAGCCTGGCGTTTATTGTTTCCTTTTCCCTTTAACACTGCTCGCATTAAAGTCTGTGAACTATCGACCTGCTTCAGTTCCCTCTCTCCACACTTGGACCATATCCGCAGCTGGTGACAAATCCACACTTGCCGGATCCTTTCTGATACCATCAAAACTTGCAACCCTTAAAGTTGGAATCTCAACCCACGAGAAATGTCTATCTTTTTCCATAATTACTTCGACTCTAATGGCTTTGTGATCAGCAGATGCAAGAACTCCTCTACTCAAAGTTCTGTCTCCTGCTTTGTCTCATTCCTTAATAGCAGATCAAGTATTGTACACTTTCTCCTGGGGCATCTACGTACTGATTAAGACAACTTTCCTGAGTACATTTGACCAGCCATTTAGACATTTTATAGTATGGTAGACCCGGTCAACAGTGTAAAGTTAAAACCACATACTCCAACAACTTTTAGTTTCTTGCAGATTTGTTTCTCTAAATGCCTCGGACTGTTGGGTGGTCTGTAATACAGTCCCATTAAAGTAGTCATATCTTTCTTTTCTCTCAGTTCCACCCACAAACGCCTCACCAGACGAGTTCTCCAGTCTGTTCTGACTCAGCACTGCCGAGACAATTTCCCTGCTTCGTAGCGCCACCCCTCTTCCTTTAATTCTTCCCGCTCGGTCGCGTCTAAAACAATGGAAACCCGGAAGGTTATGCTGCCATTCCTGACCCGTTAGAGTAACAGTTAGGGCTGTTCAGTTTGGGGTATTCAAATTTTTAGGTTCAATTTCGGCATGATTTGGCGTGGAATTCATGAATTTTCTCCGGTTTCATTCCAATCCAAAGACGTACTAGCTAGGCTGAGAGGTGATTATAAAAGTAACATGCTGTAAGGGGTCACCGATAATGTTATGGTTCCTCTGTGGCAGACATGTTTGGGTTATGACTTGAGATAACGGGGTTAGGAATGCTGTTGTTCTTTGTTGTGAGTCTGGAAGAGAGATTTTCGCGGTCATTTGGCTGGGAGAGATGAGGAGAGAAGTCTCGAATGGAGAGAGTTGGTAGACTGTTGGTAGAGTGGACTTGGATGAGGATCCGAAGGGCAGCGACGATTGTAGGAGGTCGATGGTGGACGATCGGCTTATCAGTGAGCTCCAACATTGCGCAATAGACTGTTTCATACGATTGGGCCCTTTTTTCTACTTTTTCGTTTTCTTTACTAACCCTATATTCAAATTAAGAATTATAAAGTTTTATCGTTTAATCGCATATTATGTACTGTTTGTTATTTCGGGTTTCTGATTTGCAAGAGGAGACACATTGCGCACCTTCCATCCAAACGAGATTTCATAAGTTTGTCCGGGCCGCGGGCTCTCACGCCCTATATTATCCCGCTAGCCAAAGCCAGAGTTACATGAAATAGTATCGTGATTAGGTTACGATTAATAGGGACTGTTGGCGACTCGGCTCGAAGGACTGTAAGGGCTTTCTCCGCACTGAATCGCTAAACAAATAGGTATCTAAAGCGATAAAGATGAGGGTGTTCGTAATCGACGACAGCTAGGGATTCAATACTATCATTCCATCAGAACAAATCAATAAGTATCAAGACTTTGGCCTCAATAACTTCTTATGCAAGTGGATCCTCGATTTCTTTCCTTCACAGACCCCAGTCGGTTCCGACTGACAACAACATCCGCTGCACAATCTCCATCTGAAAAGATGCATTACGGGGATGAACGGGGAGACTTGCTGTTCCCTGTCCTTTCCGGCAATTGGCCTGGTCTTATTGTGGAGGCGAATTGGCCAACAACGCCTCTCTCACCTTAACACATTACTGCCGTCAATTAGGAACTAGCGGGTCCGCTGATAGAACCCCCACCTCCGCTTGCTTTTCCAGGCAAACCTGAGGACGATACGCAAAGTGGCATTTGTAAGAAGAGATCCCAATAAACAAGCGCTGAAGTGTGTTCTGCGAAAGCTCCGCCCAGAACACGTTGTCACTTCAGGTGGTAAGGTATCCCGGGCCCAGACATATGAGTGATCTCCCAAGTCCTTGGTTCATCCGGTCCGTTTGCGTATTGGTTTGCGGATGCAACCCGGACGACAGGCTGTCAGGTTCTCCAATGAGTTCAGAAAAACAGACCTTCCAAAACTACGAGCAAACCGGTGGCCTCAATCGGAGACAACGTCCTGAGGGAATCTGTGTCTCCTGAAGATGTGCTGTTACGTGAGCTTCACGGTCTCTAAAACTGATTGTAGCTTGGAAAGTAGTACAAAGCGGCAGGACTTGGAGTATCGATCTATGACCATCATTATTACTGCATTTCTCTGAGATACCAGAGAAAAATATCCATAGAACTCTGGGACCAAAGGCGATTATGAAACAGGAGGGGCTGAGCCAGACGTTCAGAGTGTGCTCGGGGAGCTTTATTTCATGTGCACACGTCACACGCTAAGACATATTCCCCGACATTTGTAGAATGCCTGGCCACCGGTAATGTCTCCTGACGATCTCTACGGTTCGAGCCACCCCTGGATTCCCAAGCCGGTTCAAGCGTGTCTCTAATTGAACACGAGCGAATGAACAAGTTCGGAAAACAAACATACAACCTGGAGGGACCGAGGCTTCCCCATTTTGCTCTTGGGCTCTGTATTTTACATCGGATGGACACCATTGTCGAGACTGGAATTGTAGATGAAGGATTCTCATCACCGTTATGTGCTTGAGTTGCAAAGACAGGGCGGCTGCGTTTTCGCTTTTTTTCTACTGGGCGAGAAGTGGACTCGGAAGTAAACATCAGGAGGTAGTTTGCTAGGTAACTCGGAAGATGCTTAGTTCCCTTTTGGGGGCATTTCTTTTTGCATTTGTTAGACCAACCCAAGACTAAACGACGGTAGTACTCGCCTTGGCTAGTTGTTGAAAAACAGCCTGAGCTGAACCAGAATTTACCTGCTTCAGCCACATCCTCTCGAAGCTGTTCCATAGCTTTACTATCCGCTCTGTAAAATGACCCTCAGGTTCTTATTCAGCACTCAATTCTAGCGTTAACACGTGTGCCCTCTAATATTCGCTTTTCCAATCCAATAACATGCAGTCCCCACTCTCTGTGACCCTTATAACTTAATATGCATTTATTTGCAACTGTTCAACCTTCCCTGTTCTGTGGACCGCCAATTTTTTGTGTCTTCGTTCTTTGGTTTTTGTCCTTCCGCAATAACTGCTCCCATTCACTCAATAAGGTTTGAACATTTGTTTACCGATGATTTCAATGGCCAGAGTCCTGACACAGGTAATGTCCCTTCCATTGCCTGTACAAGCCCGCTGAGTTCGTACAGTTGCTTGTTATTTTTCCTCAATTGTCTTCCCGATACTTCCCTATCAGAGACATCTCACTACACCTTCATAAAAGCCTTTTATCACACTGCCAGTTCTGCGGACGGGTCTCGTACGTGAAACGTAGACGCTTTCTCCAGCCGTAGCTACGGGTGATCTGCTGATTATTTTCAGTACTTTACACTTGTGTCTCCGCGGAAACGGCGCAAAGGCAGTGGCAGTCATTGATAGAGACGCACCGGTATCAGAGGATTTGACAACAGACAACGCACAGCATGTGTTTGGCCGTGATCGTATAGTGGTTAGTACTCTGCGTTGTGGCCGCAGCAACCTCGGTTCGAATCCGAGTCACGGCAGGCGAGTACTTACAGATTTTGCTTTTGCAAATTAAACGTTCTTCTGCTGATATTCCGTCCGTCAATCCCCAGGCAACTGAGTCATCTCTGTCACCAGGAGCTTTCCCCTGGACACACTGTTACTCGAACTAATACGCACAGAACCAGTAGGTATATTTGGAACTGAACGTTCGCGACAGGTCAGCAAGCTCTGAACATAAATGGGCTATGATCATCCCCGAGATCGCGTAATGCAAGAGATAGTAAAGCCCCATTGTCTCAACCGCAGCAGAGAATCTCGACTATCTGATCCAGGGACTGCCGGTGGAGAGAGGCCTTTCACCGCAGCCCTTGTGCCTATGGGTCGCTTGTTGCTGATTAAATTTATTGAAAGGGACAGTGCGATGGTGTGCTGATTCAGGACTCGCTTCTTCGTAATAACACTTGGTTACTGTTACATGGGTGATGAGTTAACACTGACTAATAAAGCCATTTTCATTGTACACCAAATTATAACTTATTCAGTTCTTCGCAATCACTGATGTGAAGTGCTCAGACTTGTGGATTGGTCTGGGCTCAGCTAGCCTCAGGATGAATGTCAAACGGGTGTGCAAGGTCAAAGACAGAGGGCGAACCAGATAAAGAATTGCACTTACAATTGTAGTTTGGAGGAAAGGAAATAAAATGGCATCTGTAGTGTTCTCGTACAGGTGTAAAAACTCTGAACTAAACACAAAGTATAAATCGGAGTCAATGAGGCGCGATCCCAGTAAGATTAACCGTTTACTGTTCACTCTTCCACATCAACGTATGGTGAAAACTGTTGATAAAACAATACAAAATATATGCAGTATTTGTTTCCTTCTTGTCATCACATTTACATCATAAACACGTACAAAAATAAAACTACAACAAACTATATTGCATTAAAGTACAACATACAGTCAGAATCTACCTACGCCATCGACTGGTTTTAAATACACTTCAACACAAACTATCCGCAACTCTTTAAATAACAAAGAACATAAACTTTATCAACCGTCACTACTTTTAACAGAATCAGCATTAACATTTTTACTTCAACATATCGATTATCTTATGAACTTACGGCGTTGCATCTATGATGTTTCTAGTGCGTAGAAATAAACTTTTCTTGCGCTGATCCTGCACACACAAGCCCCCTCCTTCCCGTTTCTCCAAACCGGTATTTTCCCACAGGACGCAGCGGAACCGGGTGTGACGTCATCGCATGCCGCGATATATCACAGACAACGAATTTACTTTCAACAACCTTAAATTTAACTAGAAAAGGATTACAAACGAATTACTAAAGCGAAAATATAATAAACTAAACGAATGCCTTAAGGGCAACACGGCATCTATTTATATATCCAATTGTATGCAGTATTATGAGAGGCATAGATGCATTGCCGATCATTATTGTTTCGTTGGTGTGGAAATGGCAAATCTAAGACGGAAAATGGCAGCACAATAGCGTGACTGAGCACAAGGATCACCGATCGGTGTTGAATTCCACGACAGTTTGTAAGGTGTTCGTCTGTTCTACGCGGGACTGCCTGGGTTTCTTCTGATTCTCTGGTTTCCTCCCGCATTGCAAAGACGAGCAGGTTAGGGTTAGTAAGTTGTGGGCATACTATATTGTAGCTGAAAGCAAGGGAATAATTGCGGGTGTCCTGCATGTCCTCTACGTGCGTTAGTCGTTGATGCCAAGGACTCATTTCACCATATGTTTCAGTGTTGTACCGTTCATGTGGAAAGCAATATGTGGAAAAGCTCATATGGAAAACAAGCTTAACTCTAATATTTCAGGTGAGAGGAGACAAATGTTAAAGAAGAAGAGCGAAGCAAATGTCCTTCACACAGAGAGTAGCAGATCTCTGGTGCACGCTGACAGGAGAGATGCTGATTCGAACCCTAGAATCCTTTAAGATAGGCGCATAAATATACAGGTAATGGAAGAATGTGCATCTCGGATAGCCAGGGCTGATCAGTTTCATTTCGTATTATGTTCAGCAGACACGAGTACTGAGAAGCCTGTTACTGTGCTGCCTGTAGTGTTCATTGTTCTTTCTCAGCCCAAACCCTGCTTTTTTCACAGGGAAAGCATTCACAAACTATGCGTCTCTCTTGTTCCGCCACGCTGATCAGAATCTTGCCATAAGCCTGAATGTAACCCTGAAGTAGGTAGGCTGGTAAAGAAGGCAGAGCGCATGCAAGCCACGGACCGGACTGTGTGATAAAGGTGGCAAGTCATGTTGCGAATGCACAGCTGTTCGGGTAGCCTATAAATGGAGCGTTGTGTGCTGTTCTGGTCAGCATTAAGGAGCACATAATAGCATCATTAGGATTTTGCATCTACCTGCTATAACGAATAGTTGGACAAACCTCGTTGTGTGTCCTACAGCACCGAAGGCTGAGGGTTGACCTAAGAAAATCCCCTAAATTAGGATCGGATTATGCAGGGTTAATAGTTAGATGGAGATATCTCTGGAAACGTGAGGAGCAATTTTCCTTGGATGGTCCAAATGAGGGCAGAATACAATGTTTATGACAGAATTCTTAGCAGTGGTGAGAAACAGAATGAACTTGGTTTGGAAATACATATATCATTGAAAGTTGCTGCTTGAGTTGACCGGTTGTACAGGAGGCGTTGTGTTGGTCTTCTTAGACCGGATTGCGTTTCTGGAGCCATGAGGTAAAACACGGCTCTATTAAACTCTGTTAGACTGTGCTTGGAATATTATGTTTAGGTCTATTTGCCTCAATGCACGAAGGATGCAGAAATTGTAGTGAAGAAGAGCAGATTTGCCAGGATGCTGCTTACAAGTCAGATCATGTCTATGAAGAAAAGGTGAGTGATCTAGGGGTTTCCACTTTAATGTGAAGGTGTAACAAGTGTGGTTTCCCGGCTGGGTTTGAACCGGAAATGTTTCGGTGAAGTATTGTATCTTTGACCAGTAGACTAGCAGAAGAGATGTTGACCATGTGGACCCAAGTGTACAGGGATCAGAGTCGAGGATAGAATTGAACTAGACCCTGAGTACACGTGCTCAAGACTGAATAAATTCGAACGGAACAAAGCGAATTTAAATAGGGAAAGAAGATACAGGTGCACTGATAACTAATACCAGACACAGGTAAAAATAATCACACACAAATCAGGTGAGGAGGAGCATCGCAGTGCAGAGAATTCTGGCGCTCCAGGTGATCAAACCGCGGAATAACATGACCACCAGATTTTACGGCTGCCTGCAGGGGGCCCAGGTCAACCCGTGTGGCGATGTTTGCAGAGGCTGATCATATCCATGTCCAGGATGTTACGGAATAAAGCCACGATCTTTCCTCTGAGACTGATGGCTGAGGGTAATAACTGTTCATGAACCTGGTGGTTGGGGTTCTATGATCCCGTACTTCCAGAGCAGCGACGAAAAGGCGTGGTCCTGGTGGTAAGTCCTTTGAAGATGGATGCTGCTTTCCAAGAACAACGCACCGTATAGTTATGTTCAATGGCGGGAAGACCTTGACCGTGGTGTACTGCGCTGTATCCATTAGCTTTGGTAGGATTTTTCCGGTCAAAGGTACTAGTATTTCCATACCAGGCAGTGGTGCAACCACACATCTATGGATGTTTCTGAAAGTATTAGATGGAATGCCGTCTCTTTGGGAAATTCTAAGGAAGTAGAGGCGCTGCCCTGCTTTTGTCGTAATAACATTTACACACAGGGCCCGGAAGGTCCTGTTACATGGCAACATTGAGGAATTTATAGATAGTGACCTCCTCTTCCTTTGATACTCGGATGAGGACAGGTTCTTAGACCTCCTTCATTTCTCCTGGCTGAAGTAAATAATCACCTCCCAAATCTTACCCACATTTAGGAGGATTTGGCTCCCTCCTATTCTGTACGCTGGGTTATCACCATCTTTGCTTCGGCTTACGATAGTGTTTCCTCAGTAAAGTTAAATATGTCGGGGATGGGCAACTTCATTTAGAAAGGATGAGACATGAGGATAACTAAGTATTATTTCATTTCCTTTTCCGAGGTACAAATATAAATCAATAACTTTCGTTGATCGGCCCCGTACTTTGCTCATGCACACCTCTTTGACCTGCACGTTGAGACTATTTGAGCCCAGTCCACTCTGAATGAGTTTTCAGTCTCAAGTCTGACAGTGACAGTGAGAAAACAAGTGAGTTATAATTTCGAAGAGAATAAAAAACGCTTTTTCAGTCGGTGTTAACTCATCCCACAGCAACCCCCCAATAAAACATGAACCAATTTAGGGAAGAAGCGCGCCCTGGATCAGTACCACATCAGCAGGGTGCCGTTTAATAAAATGAGTCAGCGAAAGGGGACTCACAGACACAGCGGCTGCGGGAACGGCACCTCTCCTCTACCAGTGACTGGATAAGAGAGTGGAGATCCTGTGCTGTTGCTGAGGCAATGCGGCTCTTTCTGCCCCTTGAATTCCGCGATCCCAGGGGTTGATAATAGCCCGTTTATATTCTTGCTGATCTATCGAGAAGTTTCAGGTGTAGTCGTGCGAGCGGAAAAGAGTCCAGGGTAAAACTGCTCGTAACAAAGGAGAGACAACTTCCTGAGGGAAACGACGGACAGAAACGTAGCAAAAAGAAGAGCGCTTATAATTTACAGGCGCTGATGAAATCTAAATGTATAAACATCCTCATGCCGTGACTCGGATTCGAACCGATGTTGCTGCGGCCACAACGCAGAGTACTAACCACTATACGATCACGGCCACACACATCAAAGCTGCGCAATCTGCTGTCTAAACCTTTGATATCGGTGCGACTTGGTCAAAGGCTGTTACTGCCTTTGCGGCCTTTCCCCAGAGACACAAGCAAAATGTACTGGAAATACTCTGCAGATGCGACAGGATAAACAGAGTCAACACCTCGAGCCGGCACCCTTCATCAGGTCAGAAACGTCCACTGTCTACACTTTTCCATAGATGCTGCCTGGAATTCTGTTTATTTTTCCAGCATTTTATGCGTGTTCCTGGCCATCTTGATTTAGAGGATAAGAGTTCGGTAATAATACCTTGTGCTCGGTACACAACTCAATTGCTAAGAGATAAATTCCCAGATAATAAAAGGAGAGCTGCTCCCTGGTGGACGGTGATTGTAAAAGAGCTGCGAAGGGAAGGAATGTTCGGCAGTGTTACTTCTGTTCATCTTTCATACAATAAAAAAACCAGTTCAAACTAGTTAGAAAAGTGGTGTGAGGGGCACGGAACATAACGTGAACGCACTGGAAAAGAGAGCCAGGTATGGAAAGTTTGGGGAACGTTAAAATAGGGAGCGTTAAAAACTTGATACATTATCGGTTTTGCATGGTGGAGAGAGATTTGCAGTTACTGACTCTGAAAAAGCTGAACCATCAGCAAAATCATATGTCGGTGTACTGCCCAAGTTTTTCTAAAATCTCTATTCCACTCATTCACAACTCTGACATTTATCTCTCCAAATAATTTACATTCAGCTAAATTTCATATTATTATGCACGTCCCAGTTATTCACACTTCCTATCTCCTCAAACAGCAGCAAAAGATCTGTAGCAGAAGGTCTAATCTAATTGATTTATCTCTGTACTTCAACCAGCATTCAAGAACAACAATCACTTTTCTTCCAAGTGGACTTCACCACCGTTCCATTCGTAGAGATAGAGGAGCCGGGGCAGGAAATCAAAATCGGAATACGATATACCCTACCGCGTTCACTGTACAGCACCTCTGGTAATGGGGGTCGTTATGCCTGGAACTGTATAGCAAACAGTTCATTTAATCTGTATCCTAACATTGATCAAACGTTAGAGTTACAAAAAGGACACAATATGTTCGAATATTTGTTAATGTGACAGTTAAATGCTATAGCCCCAAAGTTCTCCCGAACCCCCAGCTCCCCTCCCTCCCGCGCTTAAGCGGCAGCAACAACAATCTCCCTCCCCCCACTGGCAAAAAAAAGCATCTGCACCCGCCAACTAGAACTCCAATGTGAGCAAAGTTACAGCAAAGACACAGACTTGCACTACTCCAAAGACTTCATTGTTCACCTGGCATTCGACATAAAGGAGAAAGAGATGTCTCAATTTCACCTCGAGAGGGGAGGCATAACAGACAACTGGGCGGCTTACGATGTTAAAGTCCATTGCGTCTCATCCCCGATAAGTGTTTGAATTGCAGAGTCAGGGCGTCTGGTTTTTGCTTTTTATGTAAATCCTAGGCGGTAAGTAGAGACGGAAGTGAACACCGGGGGGTAGTTTGGTAGGTAACTAGGGAGATGCTTAGTTTGCTTTTGGGGATTTTATTTTTGCATTTGTTAGACCAGCCCAAAACGACGCCAATAGTCCACTTAACTGATTGTTGATAACTGCCGATGATGACCAAGAATTTATCTGCCTCAGCCACATCGTCTCGAAGCTGTTCCATGGCTTTACCATCCGGTCTGCAAAATGCCCCTCAGGTTCTTATTTAGCACATATTTCCAACGTTTACACGGAGTCCCCACTGTCTGTGTCCTTTATAATTTAATTTAGCTTTTGTTCTTCCCCAGTAACAGCCCCCCATTCACTCAATAAGAATTGAACATTTACTTACAGTTGATTTCAATGGCCACAGACCTGACACTGGAAATGTCCTTTCCATTGTCTGTTCAAGCCCGCTGAGTTAGTCCAGCTGCTTGTTTTTTTTTCCGCAATGGTCAACCCGATTCTGCCCTGTCAGAGATATCTCACTGCACCTTCATAAATTCCTTTTGTCACCTTGTCAATTCTGCGGACGGGTCTCGCACAGGTAACGTAGACTCTGTTTCTCCAGCCGGAGCTACGGTTGATCTGCTAATTATTTCCAGTACTTTGCACTTGTGTCTCCGCGGAAACGCCGTAAAGACAGTGGCAGCCATTGATTGAGTCGCGCCGGTATCAGTGGATTTGACAGCAGAAACCGCACAGCCGGTGTTTGGCCGTGATCGTATAGTGGTTAAAACTCTGCGTTGTGGCCGCAGCGACCTCGGTTCGAATCCGAGTCACGGCAGGCGAGCGCTTACACATTTAGCTTTCAGCGGCACCTGCAAATTAAATGCACTTCTTCTGCTGATTTTCCGTCCGCCGCTTCCCCTGGACACATAGTTACTCGAACTACTACACACGTAACCATTCCGTGAATTTGGAACTGAACGGTCGCGATAGATCTGGAAGCTCTGAATGTAAACGGGCTATGATGATCCCCGAAATCCCGGAATGCAGGACGTAGGAAGACCCGCATTGCCTCAGCCACAGCACAGAATCTCGACTCTCTGATCCAGGCACTGCTGGAAGAGAGCTACCTTTCACCGCAACCCCGTGCCTGTGAGTAGCCTGTCGCCGATTCAACTTATTGAAACTGACAGTGCGATGCTGTGCTGATTCAGCGCTCGCTTCTTCGTAATCACGCATGGTTAATGTTACATGGGAGATGAGTTGACACTGCCTGATAAAGCCTTGTTCATTGCCTTCCAAATTATATCACATTCGGTTCCTCACCGTCACTGATGTGAAGTGTTCAGACTTGAGCACCGAAAATCAGGTTAGATAGGACTGGACTCAGCTAGACTCAGGGTTAATGTCTAAGGGCTGTGCAAGGTCAAGGAAAGAGGCCGAACCAGAGAAAGAATCGCATTTATAATTGTAGTTTGGAGTAAAGTAAATAAAATAGCATCTATTAATATATCCACCAGCATGTAGTATTATGGGAGGCATAGATACATAGACAATCATAATTATTTCACAGGCGTAGAAATGACAAATACAAAAGTGAAAAAAACAGCATAATAGCGTGACTTTAAACACAACTGCTTACAGCACCAGGGATCACCGATCGGTGTTGAATTCCACGGCAGTTTGTAAGTTGTTCGTCCGTTCTTCCTGGGACTGCCCGGGTTTCCTCTGATCGCTCCGGTTTCCTCCCGCATTCCAAAGACCTGCGGGTTATGGTTAGTAAATTGTGGGCATACTACATTGTAACCGAAAGCAAGGGGATAGTTGCGGGTGCCCTGCATGTCCTCGACTTGCGTTAGTCCTCGGCTGATGCAAAGGAGACATTTCACCGTATGTTTCGATATCGTATGTGTGGAAAGCAACATGTGGAGATGCTAATCTGGAAAACAAAGTTAACTCGAATATTTAATCTGAGAGGAGACAAATGTTAAAGAAGAAGCGCGAAGCAAATGTCATTCACACAGAGAGTCGCAGATCTCTGGCGCACGCTGACAGGAGTGATGCTGGTTAGATCCCTAGGATGGTTTCAGACAGGCGCATGAATGCACAGGTAATGGAGGATTGTGCATGTCGGTCAGGCAGGGGCCATCAGTTTCATTTTGAATTATGGTCGGTAGATACGAAGAAGAAGCCTGTTACTGTGTTGCCTATAGTGCTCATTGTTCTTTTTCAGCCCAGACCCTGCTTTGCTGCAGGAGAAGCATTCACAAACTATGCAGTCTTTTTTTGTTCCGCCACGCTGCTAAGAAACTTGCCGTAAGTCTGAATGTAACTCTGAAGTAGGTAGGCTGGTAACGTAGGCATACCGCATACCTGTCTTCAACTGTCGGGACTGTGTGATAAAGTTAGCAAGTCATGTTGCACGTGCAGAAGGTTTTGTTTAGTCCGCAAATGGAGCGTTGTGTGCAGTTCTGGTGACCATTAAGTAATGCAGAGGAGCGTCACTGGGATGTTGTATCGATATGCTATGACCAACTGTTGGGCAATCGTGTGTTCAGTGCTCTGCAGCCTCGAAGGCTGAGAGGTAACCTGAGGCAATTGGATAAATAATGATCGGATTAGTCAGGCTAATAGTTAGATGGAGTTCTCTCTGGAAATGTGGGGAGTGGTTTTCTTTGGATGGTCCAAATGAGTTTATGGCGGAATTCTTAGCAGTGTTGAGAAACAGAAGGAACTTTTTTTCCAGATCCATATATGATTGAAAGTTGCCACGTAAGTTGACCCGATGTTGAGGAGGCGTTGAGTTGAACTTCTTTAAACGGGATTGAGTTCATGTGCCAGGAGGTAAGAGACGGCTGTATAAAACTCTGTTAAACCATGCTTCGAATATGATGTTTAAATCTATTTGCCTCAATATAGGAACGATGCAGAAATTTCAGTGAGCGTGAAGAGCAGATTTGCCAGGATGCTGCTTAGATGTCAGATCATGTCTTATGAAGAAAGGGTGAGTGATCTAGTGTTCTCCACTTTGATGTGAACGTGTTACAAGTATGATTGCTCGGTTGGATTTGAACCGGAGATATTTCGGTGAAGTACCGTATCTTTGCTGACTGGACTACCAGGACAGACGATCACCAGGTGAACCCAAGTGTAGAGGAGACCAGAGACGAGGATAGAAGTGAACTAGACCCTTGGCACACATGCTCAATACTAAGCAAAAACGAACGGAACAAAGCGAATTTAGACACAGAAAGAAGATACAGGTGCACTGATATCTAAAACAAGACACAGGTAAAAATAATCGCACACTAATCAGGTGAGGAGAAACATCGCAGTGCAGAGGATTCTGGTGCTCCAGGTGGCCAAACCGAGGCATGACATGACCACCAGATTGTACGGCCGGCAGCTGAGTGGAAGGGTCTGAACGTATCCATGTCTAGGATGTCACGGAATGAAGCCACGACCTTTCCCTTGAGACTGATGGCTGAGGGGTAATAACTGTTCCTGAACCTGATGATGAATATTCTATGATACTGTACTTTCTTCCTCTTCTCAGCAGTGAGGGGAAAGCGTGGTCTGAGTGGTGAGTATTGATAATGGATGCTGCTTCCCAGAACAGTGGACCGTGTAGATATGTTCAATGGTGGGTGACCTTAACCATGATGTACTGGGTTGTATCCATCAGCTGTAGTAGGATTTTCCGTTCAAGGGTACAAGTGTTTCCATACCAGGCTGTGGTGCAACTACGCTTCTATAGATGTTTCTGCAAGTTTTAGACTTGCGACTGTTCTTTCGTCGTAATGACATTTACATGCTGGGCCCAGAGACAGGTTCTATCAAATGGTAACACCGAGCAATTTATAGATAGTGACCTTCTCCACCTTTGATACTCGGATGAGGACAGGTTCTTAGACCTCCTTGGTTTCTCCTGGCTGAAGTAAATAATCATCTACCAGTTCCTGCCGACATTGAGTAAGGTTTGGCAACACTCAGCCAGATTTTCAGCCTCCCTCCTATCTGCTGATTCATCAACATTTTTCGTTTGGCTAACGATAATGTGTCCTCAGCAATCTTAAATATGGGCAACTTCACTTAGAAAGGATGGGACATGTGGATAAGTAAATATTATTTCATTTCCTTTTTTCCAAAGTACAAATATAAATCAATAACTTTCATGAGTCGGCTCCGTACTTTGATCATGCACATGACTTTGACCTGCACTTTGGGCCCAGTCCAATCTGATTTTGATTTGATTTTCGAATCTCAGCATTTTAAATCAGTGACGGTGAGAAACGAAATCAGTTATAATTTGAAAATGTTTTCATCAGCAAGTGTTAAGACATCCCACGCACCCCTCCCCCGCCCCATAAAACATCAACCAAGTTGGTGAAGAAGCGCGTTCTGCATCTGTGCCGCATCAGCACGGTGCCGTTTAATAAAAAGTGTCAGGGGCAGGGGACACCTAGACACAACTGCTGGGGAAATGGCACTTTGCCTGAGCCTGGATCAGAGAGCGGCGATCCTCTGCTGTTGCTGAGGCAATGCGGCTCTTTCTGCCCCTTGTATTCCGCGGTCCCGGGGTCGATCATAGCCCTTTTATATTCTGAGCTTGCAGATTTATCGAGAAGTTTGACGTGTAGTCGTGCGAGCAGCAAAATGTCCAGGGTACAACTACTGGTAACAGAGGAGACACAACTTCCTGAGGGAAGCAACGGACGGAAATCCAACAAAACGAAAAGCGATTATAATTTGCATGCGTTGCTGAAACCTAAATGTATAAAAATTCCTCCTGCCGTGACTCGGATTGGAACCGAGGTTGCTGCGGCCACACCGCAGAGTACAAACCACTATACGATCACGGCACAACACATCAACGGTTCGGGATCTGTTATCTAAACCTCTGATACTGGTGTGACTCAGTCAATGGCTGTTACTGCTTTTGCGGCGTTTCCGCAGGAATACAGGCAAAACTGTTCTGGAAATACTCAGCAGCTCAGTCAAACCTGCGGCAATAGAAAGCTAGCAACGCACACAACATGCTGGAATAATTTAGCAGACCGGGATGCATCAAGGAAAAATGTAAACAGTGGACTTTTCGGGTCGAGACCCTTCATCAGGCCCGAAAAGTCCACTGTCTCCTCTTTGCCATAGATGCTGTCTGGCCTGTTGAGTTTTACCCGCATTTTATTTTTTTGTAATTTTTTTATTGAAGTTCATTATCAAACAAACATTTCCATAAGATGTAGTTCAGACATTGTACATATATATCATATAATCATATTATTACAAATCTCACAAAGTATTTATCTGAGGTATACACTTATAGAAAAGAGTGGAAAGAAAAAAAAACAAGCAAAAGGAAATAACTATGTACAAGTAGGGAGTGATCCTTTTTTTTTACAACATATTGATTGATTTCTGAGAATAAAATCAGGCCTATGAGGCATTATGTAGTTAAACCATTTTCCCCAGTATAGATCAAATTGTTCCAAATTATTATTAACAGATGCTGTTATCTTCTCCATTTTGTAAATGTCCATTGTAATTTCCATCCATGTATTTAAAGTTGGGCTCTCCTGGGAGAACCATTTCTTAGTCAGAGTCTTTTTCCCAGCCACCAACATATATTCATTAAATATTAATCTCTTTTCAACCATTCTTGAGGTATATATCCAAAATATATGGTCTTACTCTCTAAGGGTATTTCATATTGAAAGATGTATTGTAGGGCATTGTGTATCCCCGTCCAATAGTATTTGATAACAGGGCAGTCCCAAAAAATATGATAATGATTTGCATTTTGATTTCCATAATTTCTCCAGCAAACAGGGTGGTTACTATCATAATGGGATTTCTGAGAGGGTGTAATAAAATATCTTATCAAGTTTTTACATCCAAACACCCTCCATTTCTGTGAACTGGTACACTTCCATTGATACCTCCATATTGTTGTACATTCTTCCTCAGATATAATTATCCCTCCTTCGTTCTCCCATTTTGCTTTAATGTATGAAGTCGAATGTGTTTTAAGATTTGGCAACCCCTTATACATGCTTGAAATTATACTACTACCATTACCTGAATTATATGCTTTTCTAAAGAGCTCTATCAAGCATGTAATTGCCTTGTTTGCATTTTTAAGAGTCTTATTAAAATGTTGTCGCATCTGTAAATACCGATAAAAATCTTATTTTTTCAAATACGTGTTTCTCTTTAAGCATTTCAAAACTGAACAGTGTTCCTTCTTTCATTATGTTGCAAAGAACTGTTATTCCTTTAGCTGTCCAGTCCATAAATCTAGCGTCCAATTTATTTGATGTAAAATCCGAGTCATATGCACACCATTTAAGAATTGCAATATCTCCCTCAAGATTATATTCTTTTATAGTAGTGTTCCATATTTTAAGAGTCAATTTCACCCATGGGTTATCAATAGTATTTATGTACCTTTGCAAGTTGCTATCAGCCAAAATTGCTTGTATGGGGATGGGAAGTACCCGCTCCTCAATGTTTTTCCATTGAGCGTCATATGATGGGTTGTACCAATATATCACAGCACTCAACTGTGCTGCAAAATAATAATAAGGTAGGCCCCATCCGCCCCCTTTCCTTTGCTAATTGCAAAGTTTTGAGACGAACTCTAGGCCTTTTACCCTGCCAAATATACCTTGATAGCATCGTGTTCCATTCATTGAATTGATTTTGATTAATCTCTATTGGTAGGGTCTGAAAGAGATATAACAGTCTGGGCAGTATATTCATTTTAATAGACTCAATTCTTGAACTGAGACTGAAAAAAGGAATCAGGTTCCATCTTGCCACATCTTCCTCATTTTTTTAATATAAAGGCTGATAATTACATTCTGATATTTTTACCAAATCTTTTGGCATAATGATGCCCAAATATTTGAAAGACTGTGTTCCATGCCCAGGGGTATCGACTTTCAATCTCTCTTGGTGTACTACAGTAATATGAAAGTAATTGTTACCCGCATTTTATGTTTGTTCCTCGTCATCGTGCTTTAGAGGATATCAAGTTTGTCATGGTCTGTTCCGGGAATTCTGCATTCCGGTTCACGGTCCCGTCCGTGGATTCCGTATTCCGGTTGTTTCTATTTCCCCTTGTTCCTTTGGGCGCCTTAATTGTGGAGCTGATCTTCATTTCGATCTCGCAATATAAATAGCTCAGGGGTCCAGCTATTCCTTTGCAAGACCGTCCCCGTCAGAATCCCTTTCAAGAAACCCGCACCAAGAAGTTCGGCATCCGAAACTCACATGAAGAAGCCCTGCATCAGAAATTCATACCAAGAAGAGTCCCGGCCCTGTGTTCGGTGTCCAAGAAGGGTCCCAGCCCTGTCTCCAAGAAGAGTCCCGGCTCTGTGTTCGGTGTCCAGAAAGAGTCCCAGAGTCCCGGCCCTGTGTCCTGTGTCCAAGAAGGGTCCCAGCTCTGTCTCCAAGAAGGGTCCCGACCCTGTGTCTAAGAAGTGTCGCGGAGCCCTGCCCAAATAGGGTCCCGGCCCTGTGTCCAGTGTCCAGGAAGGGTGTCAGTTCCTTCTTTCTCTGAAAAGCATCAACCCAGCATCGAAGCCTGTCTACACCAGCGGTTCCCAACTTTTTAATGTCATGGAGCCTTACTATCTACCGAGGGTTCCGAGGATGCTAGGTCGATATTCCTATCTACTCCAACACAAGACTGCGCCACTTGTTTAACGTTGATGCTCTGTAGGATGAGATGTAGGAAGAGGAACGGAATGTGCACAACGGCCCCGAGCTACCTCCTCAGAGATGAGATAGATTAGCTAAACAAATTCGGATGGATTTGACACAGAAACTGCTTCGATCTCGGCGTAATGTTCTCTCCCGCCTGTGTGGGGTTCGAGTGAACACCTTGTTCTCACTCTTCCACACCGGTACAAAAGCTTGAAAAGCTGCAACACCAAGGTGAAGAAGAGCTCTATTTTGTTCTTACAAGAGCATTGAACGGAACTCTTGTACGTTAGAGATAAACTTTCCATCAACCTAGTCATGGCGCATGCGAATTATTTGCTGCCTACACAAGTAACACCAATTTCCAGACACAAGTACTGCATTTCTCCTCTACCACCTAAAAGTGTGTACGCTTTCAATCGACTCTTTGCAAACCTAATACTGTTTTCACTGTGTACTGCAACGCTCCCGGTGAATGTCAGAATGAGTGTGGAGGGAGACACAGATAATCCTCTCGGCGCTTTTACTGTCCTCTGCAGACGCCTTGCAGCCTCGGCACCAAACAATTGTGCAGGCAGCCAGGACAGTGCAGTACGCACATATTGCGGACAGCAGCATGATGTATTCTTTCCTGCTTTGCATCTCGGGGTCACTTTCATTTCATTTCGGAGAGAGCTTTTCTGATCCAATTAGATCGTAAAATGCATGTGATAGTCATTTCATTGAGGAGTTAGATAAAAAAAACAACAACTGGATAACAGTGGGATGAAAAATCGTATTTATTTAAGCACTTTACCCCTGTTGGGGTGTAGGCTGCCGACAGCAGATTGCTGGAGTACTGGGCAAATCGTTAGGTGACGATCCTTCCCCTCTCAGGGATAAGATCTTTTGAGGTTCTGTTCTCATTGAAGAATCTGCTGGTTTTTACACGATGGATGCCCAACCGTCCTCCTTTAACAGTTGCCTTTAAAATCGAAGCAAGAGGCGTAGAGTGAAGGACTAAAGGCATCTCGGAGAGAAGCCATTTTTTACTGATCGGATGTTCGGAGAAAAGAGGCTAACCTGCGCAGTCGCGTGACGTAGCGCGCCAAAGGTTTAAAAAGGTCCACCATCTATAGAGGCCATCGTCGTAGTGGATGGAGTCAGATGGCTTTGGCTCAACAGGCATAGGCGAGGTAGGTTCAGGTAAGTTTTGTATTTTTTTGTTTAGAGTAGAGAGAATGCCAGGCAGGATGTTGGAAAGCTCCTCTTGCAGGATGTCGGAAGTCAGGGAGACCTCCGGTGCCCCTGAAAATGACACCTCCAAGAAGTGCACCCAGCTGCAGCTCCAAACTAACCGCGTGAGGGAACTGGAACAGGAGCTGGATGACCTCCGGATCATTCGGGAGAATGAGGAGTTTATAGATAGTAGCTACAGGGAGGCAGTTATGCCAAAGGAGCAGCGCACAGGTAATTAGGTTACCGTCAGGCGAGGGAAGGGGAAAGGCCAGGCAGAGCAGGGCTTCCCTGTGGCCGTTCCCCTCAACAACAAGTGACCGATATGGATACTGTTGGGGGTGATGACATACCTGGGACAAGCTGCGGAACCCGGATATCTGTCACTGAGTCTAGTTCTTCTGTGCAGAAGGAAGGGGGAGAAGAGGAGAGCGGTAGTGATAGGGGACTCGATAGTTAGAGGTACAGACAGGAGGTTCTGTGGTCGCGACAGAGACTCCCGGATGATTTGTTGCCTCCCGGGTGCCAGGGTCAGGAACGTATCTGATCGCGTGGACAGCATTCTGAAATGGGAGGGTGAGCAGCCAAATGTCGTGGTACACATCGGTACCAAAGACATAGGTAGAAAGAGTCAGGAGGTCCTGAAGAGTGAGTACAGAGAACTTGGCAGTAAGTTGAAAAACAGGACCTCGAGGGTAGAAATCTCAGGATTGCTACCTGTGCCACGTGCCAGTGAAGGTAAGAATAGAATGTTCTAGAGGATGAACACATGGCTGAGGAATTGGTGTACGGGGCAGGGTTTCAGATTTCAGGATCATTGGAACCTCTTCTGGACCGGGTGGGACCTATATAACAGAGACGGGTTACATCTGAACTACAAGGGACCAATACCCTTGTAAGGACGTTTGTTTGTGCTTTTGGGAAGGGGGTGTTAAACTAGATTTCCAGGGAGTTTGGAACCAAAATGCCAGAGTAGATAGTGTAGCGGGGGTGAAAATAAATTATGTTAACGTTTCATGCAAATTCACAAATAGAATGGTTGTGTGTGGTGGTAATAATCTTCTGAGTTGTGTCTATTTCAATGTGAGGAGTATTGCGGGGAAGGCCGACGAGCTGAGGTCGTGGATTGACACGTGGAATTGACATTGTAGCCATTAGTGAAACTTGGCTACAGGAGGGGCAGGAATGGCTGCTTAACGTTCCAGGGTCCCGATGTTTCAGAGGTGATAGAGGCAGAGGGATGAAGGGTGGGGGTGGGTGGCATTGCTAGTCAGGGAAAATATTACAGCAGTGCTCAGGCAGGACAGATTAGAGGGATTGTCTACCGAGGCCATATGGGTGGAGCTGAGAAACAGGAAAGGTATGACCGCATTAATGGGGTTGTATTATAGATCACCCAATAGTCAGCGAGAATTGGAGGAGCAAATCTGCAGAGAGATAGCAGACAACTGCAGGAAACATAACGTTGTGATAGTAGGGGTTTTTAATTTTCCACGTATTTAAGAGAGAGATGTATAATATGTATAGGCAACAGGGACCAAAATAAGGTACTTGAGGAGTATAAAAAGGGCAACAACTACTTAAGAGAGAAATCAGGAGGGCTAAAAGAAGACATGAGGTAGCTTTGGCAGTCATGGTGAAGGATAATCCAAAGAGCTTCTACAGGTATATTAAGAGCAAAAGGATAGTAAGTGATAAAATTGGTCCAATTGAAGATCAGAGTTGTCGGCTACGTATGGAAACTAAAAAAATGGGGAAGATTTTTAATGAATTTTTTTTTGTGTCTATATTTACTAAAGAAACCGGCATGGAGTCAATGGAAATAAGGGAAACAAGTATTGAGGCCATGGAACCTATACAGATTGAAGAAAGAAGGTGCTTGCTATCACAAGGCAAATCAGAATAGATAACTCCCCAGGACCTGACAGGTTATTCCCTTGGACCTTGAAGGAATCTAGTTTTGAAATTGCAGGGGCACTGGCAGTTACATTTAAAATGTCGGTATCTACGGGTGAGGTGCCCGATGATTGGAGGAGAGCTCATGTTGTTCCGTTCTTTATAAAAGGCTCTAAAAGTGTCTGGGTAATTATAGGCCGGTAAGTTTGACGGCGGAAATAGGTAAATTATTGGAAGGAGTACTAAGAGATAGGATCTACATGTATTTAGATAGACAGGGACTTATTAGGGACAGTCAACACGGCTTTATGCGTGGTAGGTGATGTTTAACAAATCTATTAGAGATTTTCGAGGAGGTTACAAGGAAAGTGGATGAAGGGGAGACAATGGATTTTGTCTACATGGACTTCAGTAAGGCATGTGAAAAGCTCCCGCATGGGAGGTTAGTTAGGAAAATTCAGTGGCCAGGTATACATGGTGAGGTAGTAAATTGGATTATTAGACATTGGCTCAATGGGAGAAGTCACAGAGTGGTAATAGAGGATTGGTCATCTGAGCGGAGGCCTGTGACTAGTTGTGTGCCATAGGGATCAGTGCTGGGCCAATTGTAATTTGTCATCTATATCAATGATCTGGATGATAATGTTGTAGATTGGATCAGCAAATTTGTTGATGATACAACGATTGGAGTTGTCGTGGTCAGTGAGGAAAGTTTTCGAAGCTCGCAGAGGGATCTGGACCAGCTGGAAAAATGGGCTGAAAAACAGCAGGTGGGTTTAATACAGACAAGTGTCAGGAAATGCACTTTGGAATTAAAAAAAAAAAACAAGATAGAACATACAAGGTAAATGGTAGGGCACTGAGGAGTGGAGTAACACAGACGGATCTAGGAATACAGATACAAAATTCCCTGAAAGTGGCGTCACGGTTAGACAGGGTACTAAAGATAGTTTTTGGTACATTGGCCTTTATAAATCAAAGTAATAAGTATAAGAGTTGGAATGTTATGGTGAAGTTGTATAAGGCATTGGTGAGGCCGAATTTGGAGTACTGTGTGCAGTTTTGGTCACCAGATTACAGGAAGGATATTCAGAAGTTCGAAAGGGTGCAGACACAGTTTACAAGGATGTTGCAGGGACTTGAGAAACTGAGTTACAGAGAAAGATTGAATAGGTTAAGACTTTATTCCCTGGAGCGTAGAAGAATAAGGGGAGACTTGATAGAGGTATATAAAATTATGATGAGTATAGATAGAGTGAATGCAAGCAGGCTTTTTCCACTGAGGCTAGGGCAGGAAAAAACCAGAGGATATGGGTTAAGTATGAAGAGGGAAAAGTTTCAAGGGAACATTGGGGGTGGGGCTTCTTCACACAGAGTGTGCTGGGAGTGTGGAATGAGCTGTCAGATGAAGTTGTAAATGCGGGCTCACTTTTAACATTTGAGAAAAACTGGATAGGTACATGTACGAGAGGTGTATTGAGGGGTATGGGCCAGGTGCAGGTCAGTGGGACTAGGCAGATAAATGGTTCGGCACAGCCAAGAAGGGTGTATAGGCCTGTTTCTGTACTATGATGGTCTATGGCTCTATGGGTTTATGACCGTCCATGGCCGATAATAGGAATGTCTAAATGCAAAACACCTCAGATTGTCTCATAAGAAATGGACTACAGATAACAAACTTATCACCACATCTAACTTGGTCGTGGTACTTGTTTAGCGATATACCAATCCAAGGTGAAAGCAGCTGTCAACTATGCCTGAGCATATTTTTGAACTCCAGAAACTAATCAAAAGGAAAACACAGGAGCCTGGATAATTGGTCTATTTTTCATCGTGAGGCACGCATATGATGTATGGAGCAATGGCGTATGCATACCCGGGCTGGTTGAGCGGTGTGCTGTTCTCGGACGTGCTGGCGATCCGAGCAGCGCATGGCAAGCTGCTCGATCTGCTGACCTATACCAGGCCACCAGACTAAGCTCCGATCCAACACTTTCATGTTCACCACGCCTAGATGACAGGCATATAGCTCCTCCAACACCTTAGCTCTCAGATTGAATGGTACAATAGTTCTTAGTCCCCATATAAGGCAACCCCTGGTCAAGGGCAAGATCGTCCCGGCGCTGCTGGTACAAGTGAAGAAAATGGGGGAAATTTAATTTATGCTGTACATTCCAGCCGTTTTTGGTTGCCATGTCGACATGAGACAGTCTGGGGACTTATTGAGTTTCCCTTTGGATCGTTTCTGCCGTAATAGGGAGACTCTCGATTTTCCTTAGGGAGAATACAAACCTTATAAGGT
Source organism: Hemitrygon akajei (assembly GCF_048418815.1). Classification (NCBI taxonomy): domain Eukaryota; kingdom Metazoa; phylum Chordata; class Chondrichthyes; order Myliobatiformes; family Dasyatidae; genus Hemitrygon; species Hemitrygon akajei. The sequence continues at coordinate 65,586,368 of NC_133131.1, forward strand.
TTGACAAACCTTATTGAATTTTTTGAAGTAGTTACGAGGAATGTTGACGAGGGTAAGGCAGTGGATGTAGTCTATATGGACTTCAGCAAGGCCTTTGACAAAGTTCCACATGGAAGGTTAGTTAAGAAGGTTCAGTCGTTAGGTATTAATGCTGGAGTAATAAAATGGATTCAACAGTGGCTAGATGGGAGATGCCAGAGAGTAGTGGTGGATAATTGTTTATCGGGATGGAGGCCGGTGACTAGCAGGGTGCCTCAGGGCTCTGTTTTGGGCCCAATGTTGTTTGTAATATACATAAATGATCTGGATGATGGGGTGGTAAATTGGATTAGTAAGTATGCTGATGATACTAAGGTAGGAGGTGTTGTGGATAATGAGGTGGGTTTTCAAAGCTTGCAGGGAGATTTATGCCGGTTAGAAGAATGGGCTGAACGTTGGCAGATGGAGTTTAATGCTGAGAAGTGTGAGGTTCTACATTTTGGCAGGAATAATCCAAATAGAACATACAGGGTAAATGGTAGGGCATTGAGGAATGCAGTGAAACAGAGAGATCTAGGAATAACAGTGCATAGTTCCCTGAAGGTGGAGTCTCATGTAGATAGGGTGGTGAAGAAGGCTTTTGGAACGCTGGCCTTTATAAATCAGAGCATTAAGTACAGAAGTTGGGATGTAATGTTAAAATTGTACAAGGCATTGGTAAGGCCAAATTTGGAATATTGTGTACAGTTCTGGTCACCGAATTATAGGAAAGATATCAATAAATTAGAGAGAGTGCAGAGACGATTTACTAGGATGTTACCTGGGTTTCAGCACTTAAGTTACAGAGAAAGATTGAACAAGTTAGGTCTCTATTCATTGGAGCGTAGAATGTTGAGGGGGGATTTGATCGAGGTATTTAAAATGTTGAGAGGGATAGATAGAGTTGACGTGAATAGGCTGTTTCCATTGAGAGTAGGGGAGATTCAAACGAGAGGACATGATTTGAGAGTTAGGGGGCAAAAGTTTAAGGGAAACACGAGGGGGTATTTCTTTACTCAGAGAGTGATAGCTGTGTGGAATGAGCTTCCTGTAGAAGTAGTAGAGGCCAGTTCAGTTGAGTCATTTAAGGTAAAATTGGATAGGTATATGGACAGGAAAGGAGTGGAAGGTTATGGGCTGAGTGCGGGTAGGTGGGACTAGGTGAGATTAAGAGTTCGGCACGGACTAGGAGGGCTGGAATGGCCTGTTTCCTTGTTGTGATTGTTATATGGTTATATGGTTATACGTCAAACTACTGGTTTAAATAATTCATACTAATTACATATTGCCCTAAGCCCTTATACTTCGATTTTTTTCTAACACAGGGCAGCCTCGCAGCACCTGGTCCAGAGCTTTATACCAGAGTGCAGGAGCAGATGCTGCTACTAAAATAAATCCATTATAGCGATAAAACACTTTATCGTCTCGGGTTCGCTCTAAAATTCCCTCGTTGCCACTGTTACGTTTTGTAACTCCAGAAACAAATCGAAAGAAAAATACATGAGCCCGTGATAACTTGTCTGTTTAGTTTTTTACTTTTCTGAGGCGCTCTCATATGCTACCTGGCGTAATGACGTATGCACGTACTTCTTACATATAACCCATATGAATAATGTAAACAACAAAGAATAATTACTCCAACACTATATGTTCAACATTTCTCAAACATTACAGAAATACTAAACCTACTACAGCAGAGCATTCATTACTCTCAGAGCCTGAGTGAAGAAATCATTACCCAGTCTGGCAGCCCGAGCCCCGACGCTGCTTCTGAAGGTATTGGGTCAAAGAGAGTGTGGAAATGGCGGCAGCGATCCTCAACAACGTTTCGGGCCCTTCCGGTAACTGTGAGAAATAGAGAAGGACGGAGAGCGCGGTGATTCCGGCCGGTTTCACTGTGGTCTTACTGTCAGATGTCCTGCACTTTCAGTGCCTCACAATGATTCAGCCAGAAGGACACTCTGAGTGGTTCTCCTGTAAGTAGTTGTTAGAATGGAGCGAGCCTTGTACGTCTCAGCCTCCTCAGAAAGGATGGATGCTGCGGGAGCTGGAAGGAGTGATTTTATACGATCCACTGCCATCGGCTCCAAGCACGTTATTATTCTTAAGATCAGTGCGACCGAGCTGAAATTCTAGCACCGAAATGATGGTGGCTGACTTGAAGCCTGCAGGGACAGTGGACTGCTGCAAAGAGATATTAAAGATGTCCTTTAAGACTTTTGTTAGCACAATCCAACTGCATCTAGTATGTTTCCAGTCCGGCAGATTTGGCTCGGTTTACCCTGGCTACGATTCTCCTCAGCCATGGTTTCCTGTTTGTCTACAGTGTATTTACTCATTAAGCCAGCCATCGATCCCGAACATTCATCAATGTTGATCTGTCGATGAAGATGGCCTAGTCCGTGCTTTCCAAACAGCCCTCCGCTGCTGAGGTGTCGCTTTCTGGCCAGGTTTCGACGGCCCACCCCCCGTAAAGTAGCCTGACTCGTTTCAGCAGTGGTCTGTATAAATGGATTAATAAAATGAGAATGCTGTCTGGTTGTCCAAGGTGAGGACGGATGTGGTGGGGCTGGAGGGGAACCTTATTCAGCTTCACGAACATTGATATAGATCAGGTTTGGAAGTTGACATGTTGGTAGAAGTTTGCCCGGACTGTTTTTTTTAAGTTCTTACAATTGCACCAATTGTTCGTACAGCAGCACCAAGAAGAAGTCATCGTGCTGAGACGTCGTGGTGTCTGTTATCTTTTGTTTATCTTGGTTGAGTTACCATATTATAAGTAGATACTAATAAAGATAGTTGTTTTAATATTAAAATCTGACTCAGTGTGAAATCTCTTGCTGCTGGTTTGTTTCTATAGTTCGTAACAGTACTGTATCTAAACATCTTATTAATCTACTCATTGCCACCCATTGACGACCTGCTCTTCACGCATCCTTGGAGGAGCTCTCGGAATTTTATGTTCCAAAACCACATCCGATTGACTGATGAAGGGCAAGGGAATTGCAGAAGAAAGATATAGTGAGGAGTCCAGAGAAAAATGATGGATGGGATATTAACAGAAGACAAGGCAGCGGTGGATATTGGGGGTGGGGGGGGGGGGAGGGTGGAGGGTGGAGGATGGAAAGTGCAAGTGGTCGGCCGATTTGGGAAACACAGGTGACGTCGATAATAGGCGAGTCGTTTCGTGCAGCTCCGGTGAGAATTATCAAATATTCCAGTTCCAGACTCGGACAGCTGGAATCCACAGCCACACTCACGGGTACTTCAGAACGTAACATCGTTTTGAGAACACTACATCACAATTTTTAGCACTTTTTTGCACTACTTATTGAACTAAATGTTTTCATATCGTATTCATGGTCGTAGAAATTAACAACCATTCGGCCCATCTAGCCTGGGCTGAACCATGCAAACAACCTTGTTACGTCGACCTGCACCCAGACCATCGCTCTTCGTACTCCTCCCATCCCTGTGACAATGGAAATTTCTCTTAACATTTGATATCGAAGTCGCATCCACCACTTGCGCTGTCAGTTTGTTACAGAATCACCAATCTCTGAGTGAAGCAGTTTCCCCTCAAACTCCCCTTAACTATTTCACCATTCTCTCTTAACCCATAATCTCTCGTTGCAGTACTCACCCAACCTCAGAAGACAAAAAGCCTGCTTTCAATGATACTATCTACAACCCTCATAATCTGCCCTCAGGGTTCTACGCTCTGCGAAATAAAATTATAACCTATTCAATCTTTCTTTATAACTCAGGTCCTCTAGTCTCGGCCACACCCTTGTAAATTTTCACCGTACTTTTTCAGTCTTAGTTGCATCTTTCCTGCAGTTACGTGACCAAAACTGCAAACAATCCTCCAAACTGGGCCTTGCCAACGTCTTATGCAACTTCAACATAACATCCCAACACCTGCACTGAATAATGTGATCCATGAAGGCAAATATGCCAAAAGCTTTCTTTACGAGCCTTTCTACCAGTGGCGCCACTTTTAATGAATTGTGGACCTGTATTACTTTGCCCTACCGCACACTTCGATGCCGTACCGTTCACTGTGTAAGACCCATTCTGTTTGGTTCCCCAGAAGTGCAAAACCTCATAACTAACTGCATTAAATGCCTCCGCCATTTTCAGCCCCTTTTTTTCCAGATGGTTCAGATTCCACTCCAAGCTTTGATAATCTTTCTCGCTGTCCACTACACCTCCAATCTTGGTGTCATCCGCAAATTTGCTGATCCAATTAACTACATTACCATCCATATCGTTTAATAGATGACAAAAAACAACAGACACCCACACTGATCCCTGCAGCACTCCACTAGTCAGAGGCCTCCAATTTAGAAGCAGCCATCTACTACCACTTTCTGGCTTCTCCCTCTATCCTAATGTTTAATGTTTAATGTTTAATTCACACTGAATCCCAAGTGACTGAACTTCCCTGACCAATTTCCCTTTCTAGACCTTTTTAAATACTTTGAAGTCCATGTAAACAAACGTCCGCTAACGTGCTTATATCACCTTTCCTGGTAACGTCCTTGAACAACTCCATATGATTGTTTCAACATGACTTATCGCACAGAAAACCACGCTGACTATCCCTAACCAATACTCGTATATCCGATCTCTTACAGTTCCTTCTAATAACTTTCCCACTGCTGATATCAGGATCAGCGGACTATAATTTTCTGGTTTATGGTTAGAACCTTTCTAAAACATGGGGTCAAATTTCGCTATACTCCATTCCTCCAGTACCTCACCTATCTCTAATGATCATTTAGATATCATTGCTTGGGCCTCTGCAATTGCTGCACTTCCCTCCGCCAGGGTACAAGGGAATACCTTGTCAGGCCCTGTATATTTGTCTGCTCTGTTTCACCGCAAAACGGCAAGCAGCTCCTCCTCTGGAGTTTGCAAAGGGACCACGAGCTCGGTGCTGCTTTACAACAATTCTATAGCAAATACAGCATTCAAGGCGTTATATCTCAATACACGGAGGAATAAGTGGATGAACTTGTTGCACTATTACAGATTGCCAGGTATGATGTTGTGCCGTCACGGTATCATGGCTGCAGGATGGCTGTATTTGGTAGCTGAATAGCCAAGGTTTCACGTTGTATTGGCGGGATTGTCACACTGGAGGAAGAAATGGTGCTGGAGGAAGACCCAAATGCAAGACACAAACACGTTTTTTGTCAGGTGAACTGAAAAGGAACTTATTACTCTTTAGAAGGAGAACCGTGACACAAGGATAGACACAGACCTTGGACTTGGAGAAGTGGGGAACACAGACCTTAGACTTGGAGACTTAGAGGAACACAGACCTTAGACTTGGAGACTTAGAGGAACACAGACCTTAGACTTGGATTCTTGGAACGCCACGGCCAGGGCTTGATACTTTGATACTTGGAACGCCACGGCCAGGACTTGGATACTTGGATCACCACAGCCAGCACTTGATACTTTGGACTTTGAACACCAGGGCCAGGACTTGATACTCAAACACAGGACATGAAAAACTGAGCCGGGACTCTGCCTTCCGACACCAGGCATGGAGCCGGGACTCTTCTTCTTCAAGGGACAGACTCAGACGCAGGACATGAAACACTGAGTTGGGGTTCCGCCTTCAGACACCAGGCATGGAGCTGGGACTCTTTAACACCGTGGTCAGGACCTTCTAGGTTAGAGGGCTGGGACCCCTCTTTAGGTAGGACATAGATACGGAGACCATACAAACGACAGTCCATTCTAGTCGTAGCAAACGGCCTGCCTACTGAACTGAATACACGACGACAAAACAACGGACGGTAATATCAGTGGACCCAAGTTTGTTCCAAGCTGCGGAAGCTCCTAACTCACCTTGGCGGGTTACCCTTGCCCAGACCCACTCTGGCAAGGGAAGGCGAATTGCTGGCACTTGCTGCGGGCGGTGTCGTGGCTTGCTCTGGCAAGAAACTTAGTTGGCTCCGGCTAGGTGACTTTTGCTCGCGGTAGCTACGGTGACTTCGCCAATGCTCCATAACGCTCTCGCTCCGAACGGCTGAAGCCAGGGGCTTATAAACTGCCGGTTCGGTGGAGAGTAAATTACCTCAATCTGAAGCTTGGGGGACACGTGATACAGGGAATTAAAGGGGAACAAGTAGTCAATGGTCCGGATCATAACACAACCTAGATAAATTTAAAGGGAAACCGATACGGACCATGACAGGGATAGGAAGATAGGCAGAGAGGGTGGCGTGGCTCTGCTGGTAAAGAATGCCAGCAAATCAGTAGAAAGATGTAACAGGATTGGAAGATGTTGAAACTTTGAGGGTTGAGTTAAGAAACTGCAAGGGTAAAATAACCGTGTTGACAGTTATATGCAGGCCTCCCAAAAGTAGCTGGGACGGATTAAAACAGGAAGTAGAAAAGGCGTGTCAAAAAGGCCAATGTTATGACAGCCATGGGAGATTTTACATTCATGTTGATTGGGAAAATTAGGCTGGCAATGGATCTGAAGTGAGTGAGTTTGTTGAATGTCTAGGAGATAGCAGTTTAGAGCTGCTTGTTGTTGCGCCTACTAGGGGATCAGCTATATTGGATTGGGTGTTATGCAATGAACTAGAAGCTACGGGGGAGCTTAAGGTAAAAGAGAACGTAGGAGAAAATGATCACAATATGATTGAGTTCAACTTGAAATCGGATAGTGAGAAAGTAAAGTCTAACTTAGCAATATTTATGTGGAGTAAACGAAATTACAGTGGTATGAGAGGGGAGTTGGCCAAAGTAAACTGGAAGGAGCTGCTGGCTGGGATAAGAGCAGAACAGCAATGTTTCTGGGAAAATGATTGAGCTGCAAGAGTGACGTATTCCAAAAATGAAGACTCAAAAACACTCAAATTGCAGACTAGTGGCTGAGAAGAAAGTCAAAGCAGATAGTAGATGGAAAGGTGAAGAATTGGGAAACTTTTAAAAATCTACAGAGAACAACCAAAAGAATCATTGGAAATGAAAAATATTAAGTATGAAAGCCAGCTGGCAAGCAATCTCAAAGCAGTTAGTAGATAATCTGACATCTATGTTAAAAATCAAAGAGAAAGAAGAGTGGATATAATACCGCTATAAAATGAGGCAGGAGAAATAATAACGGGGACAAGGAGAATACTGATTAACTAAATAAGTATTTTGCATGAGTCTTCATCGTAGAAGGCACGAGCTGTATGCCTCATGCCGCAGCGTGTGAAGGAAGGGAAGTAGGTGCAGTTACAATTACAGGAGAGAAGGTGCTTTAAAAGCTCAATGTCCTAAAGGTACATAAATCATCCAGACCAGAGGAACTGCACCCTAGGGTTCTGAAAGGGTTGTGGAGATTGTGGAGCTATTAGCAATGATGTTTCAAAAGTAACTTGGACACTGGCACGGTGTAAGAGGACTGGAAAATTGCAAATGTCACTCCACTCTTGAAGAAAGGAGGAAGGCAGTAGAAAGGAAATTATAGACCAGTTAGCCTGTCCTCAGTGGTTGGGATAATGTTGGAGTCAATTTTTAAGGATGAAGCTATGGAGTATTGGTGACACAGGACAAGATAGTACAAAGTCGGCATGGTTTCTTTCAGGGAAAGTATTGCCTGACGAACCTGTTGGAATTCTGCGAGGAGATTACAAGTAGGATAGATAAAGGGGATGCAGTGGATGTTGTATATTTGGACTTCCAGAAGGCCTTTGATAACGTGTCACTCATGAGGCTGCTTACCAAGTTAAGAGCCCATGGTATTAAAAGGAAGTTACTAACATGGTTAGAGCGTTGGCTGTTTGGTAGGAGGCAGCAAGAGGGAAAAATGATCCTTTTCTGGTTGGCTGTCAGTGACTGGGAGTGTTTCAGAGCGTTTGCCTTTTGATTGGGACCGCCATCTTTGCTGTATATCAATGATTTAGATGCTGGAGTAGATGAGTTTCTTGCCAAGTCTGCAGATGGTAGGAAAATTGGTGGAGGGGCAGGCAGTGTTGAGGAAACAAATAGACTACAGAAGGACTTAGACAGATTAGAAGAATGTGCAAGGAAGTGGCGAATGTGATGCAAGGTTGGGAAATGCATGTTCATGCTCGTTGGTAGTAGACATAATGGTGCAGACTATTTTCTAAACGGGGAGGAAATCCAAAAATCTGAGATTCAAATGGATTAGGGAGTCCTTGTGCAGTGACGTTAATTTTCAGGTTGAGTTGTTGGTGAAGAAGGCAAATGCAATGTTAGCATTCCTTTCAAGATGTCTTGATGACAAGAGCAGGGATGCGATGATGATGTTTTATAAGGCACTGGTGGGTCTTCATCCTTGAGTATTGTGAACAGTTTTCTGCCCGTCATCCAAGAAACGTTGTGCTGGCATTGGACAGGATGCAGATGCGGTTCATAAGGATGATTCCGGGGATGAAAGGATTACCATACGAGGAACGTTTGATGGCTCTGGGTCTGTACACACTGGAAATCAAAAGGATGAGGGGGATCTCAATGAAACCTTCGAAAATTGAAAGGCCTAGATAGAGTAGATGTAGAAAGGATATTTCCCCTGATGTTGGAGTGTACGACAAGGGTGCACATGATGTGGGCGGCGGGGGGGGGGGGGGGTGTCCATTTAAAAAGCGATGCGGACAAATAACTTTGGCCAGCAGGTGGTGAATTTGTGGAAGCCAGGTCGCTGGATGTATTTAAGGCAGGGTTTGACAGGTTCTTAATTGGACACGGCATCAAAGGTTACAGGGCGACAGTGGGGTTGAGGAAGGGGAGAAAATCAGTTATGATTGAATGACGGAGCAGATTCGTCGGGCCAAATGGCCTAATTTTGCTCCTATGTCTTGTGGTATTATGGTTTATATACTCTGCGTGTATTATCCTGAGTAAAACCTGATTTAAAATAAAAAATTAGAAAGTTATTTAAGATCTCTTCCACCTCTTTTGGATTCAAATACTGATTCTTCCAGAGGATCAACTTGGTCCCTAACAATGCTTTTGCTCTTAACATATCTGTAAAAGCCATTAAGATTCTCCTTCACCTTGTGTGTTAGAGAAAACACATGCCTTCTTTAGCACTCCTGATTTCTTTCTAAGTGTCTTCTTCCATTTCTTATACTCCTCAAGTACCCGATATGTTCCTACAGGTATCTGTCGAAAATCAAAGTTCCCTAAAACTGTTAACCTCGCTTTTCATTCTGACAGGCACATATAAGCTTTGAACTCTGAAAATTTCACTTCCACCTCCCACGTAGCAAGTACCTTTCCTGAAAACAGCTTGTTCATATCCATACTTGTTGGATCTTTTCTGATACCATTAAAATTGGCCTTTCTCTAATTTCGAATTTCAACCTGGGGTTCAGACCTATCTTTTTCCATAATTACCTTGAAACTAATGGCATTATGATCACTAGATGTAAAGTGTTCCCCTATACCAACTTCTGTCAACTGCCCCGCTTCGTTCCCTAATAGGAGTCCAAGTATTGCACACACTGATTAAGGAAACTTTTCTGAAAACTATTGTCAAACGTTATCCCATCTGCTCCTTTGGTAGTATGGGGGTCCCACCTCCAGCTACCCCTCCCACGGATAAGCAGCAGCAAGGCAACAACCCCAACCCCCACCAGCAAAAAAAAGCATCGGCGCCCTCCACCGAGCACTCACGTGCGCAGCAAAGCATCAATAAAGACACGGACTTGCAGTACCCCAAAGTTTACTCGTTCACCCGGTAATTTGACATACCACAGACTCTTTGTCTCCCTAATAATGGAAAAAGAGGTAACCCGTTTCACAGCGGGGGTGGGGGGATGGTGGAGACATAACAAACAACTCTCTGATCTATTATACTAAAAGTCTGTAACGTCGCTTTTTCCGAACTCTGCGCCCAGAGAGCCGGCGCCAGGGCTCAGGTCTGTGTACACACATCCCACGGCAGCAAACCCGCTGCTCCCGATGTTAAGTAGTTTAACCATATCAAAGTTGAAATTGCAGTATACTCGAAATAGCATTAGGGTCGCTTTCAATGATGATGTAGCATGCGTATTGCACTGCTTGATATCAGAGAGAGTGTCTCATAGTCAACAAATTTAGTTGAACGTTTCAGTTATTTAGAGTCATCTGAACAATGACCAAAGTGCGTTCCCTTACATGACAACTGTAATATTTGTAAGAAGTAATATATGCAGCCAATTTAAAACCATAAGGGCTTGAGATATAAAAGAAGAATGAGACCATTCAGACCATCAAGTTTTCTCATCTATTTCATCACGGCTGATTCCGGATCCTATTTAAACCCATACTCCCGCGCTCTCACCATATCCCTTGATGCCCTGAACAATCAGGAAACTCTGAACTTCGTCTTTAAATTTTCCCACGGAATCGATCTCTACCGCAGTTTGTGGCATAGCATTCCACAGATTCACCACTCTTTAGCTAAAACAATAGCTCCTTACTTCTGTTCTAAAAGGACGCTACTCAGTTTTGAGGCTGTGCTTTCTAGTTCTGGATAACACCACCAGAGCAAACATCCTCTTCACAGTCACCTTATCTAGTCTTTACAACATTTTGTAGATATCAGTGAGATGCCACACATTCTGCTAAATTCCAATGAGTACAGGCCCAAAGCTGCCAAACGCTCCTACAATGTTAACCTGTTCATTCCGGGAATATTCCTCGTGAACCTACTCTGGACTCTCTCCAATAACAATACATCCTTTCCGAGATAAGGGGTCCGAAACTGATGTCAATACTCCAAGTGCCGCCTGACTAGTGCCTTATAAAGCTTAAGTATTATCTCCTTGTTTTTATATTGAGTGCTCTTGAAATAAATGCCTACATTGCATTTGTCTTTAACAGAGATTCAATCTGTGAACTAACCTTCTGGGAGTCTTGCACGAGAACTCTTAAGTCCCTCTGATGTTTGAATTTTCTCCCCATTGAGATAATAGTTCGCATTATTGTTTCTTTAATCAGAATGCATTATCATCCAATTCCCAGCAATATATTCCATTTCCCATTTTTTGCCCATTCTTCAAATTTGTCTAAACCCTGTAATGCTGTAATCGCATCCTTCCTCAGCACTTCCTACCCCTCCACCTACCTTCATATTATCTGCCAACATTGTCATAAAGACATCAATTCCATTAACCAAGTTATTGACAAATAATGTGAGAAATGTCCTCCCAATACTGACCCTTGAGGAACACCAGTAGTCACTGGCAGCCAACCAGAAAAGGCCCCATTTATTCCCACTTACTGCCTCCTGCCTGCGAGCCATTCCTCTGTCCATGCCAGTTTAATGGTTCCTCTGTAATGTTAACTGATGAGGTAATCGTTTCTCTGCACCAGCAATGTTTGGGTTATAACTAGAGATAACAAGTGGCTATCCAATGGGAGAATGTTATTCTTTCTTGTGTGCCTGAGAGCCGGGGTTTTTCGCGAGGCTTTCGTCGAGGAGAGGAGAAGAGGAAGGACGCTCGTGGAGAGCGTTGGTAGACCACCGGACGGCGTATACTGGAATCCGATGATCTGAGACGTTTCGGCAAAGATCGTTGGCGGAGAATACCTGTCGAGGGAGCTCCAACTGATATTGGGACCTTATCTTTGGGCCCTTTTGCTGTTTTGTTTATTTTTAAATTAACCCTATATTCAGATTAAGATTCATGAAGTCTATCGTTTATACGCTATGGTGTACTGTAGGATATTTTGCGTTGTGGGTTTGTGATTGGGGGTACATTAAACAGCATACACCCAAACCTGAATACCCCGTTTGGCGGGGCCAGAAGCTGATTCCTCTAGACGAACCTGAGTGAGCGAGCCAGTTGGGTTGCATTTGTGGGGGTCGTGCGGGATTTGATTCTGTTGGATGCTGTATGATCGCCCTGCTTAAATTAGTGCTGATAATGGATGCTGCTGGTGTCGAACGCTGCTATGCATCTGTGGGATAACCGGTAATTACTGTGTGCGTGTTGAGTGGGGTGAATATCCGCACACCGGATGAATTGTTAATTCGATGTTTGTGGATGGTTAAATCTGTCGGCAAGGTTGAAATCGTAGTGCGGAAATTTGATAAAATGGCGAGCCTTGTTTTTTTCAGACTGGCGCTGATGTAACGGCGGTGGGACTGCCAGCATTTTTTGGTAACCGGGGAAGCGGGACTATGACGTGTTCAGACTGTCAGGGGGCACAAGCTGAGTTGCCCGCAGTTAGGAGCGGAGATTTTATATTCGGGGTTCTATCGTTTCTGAAGGATGAGGGGAAACAGTGGTCGGATTTGGAAAGTTTGATTAGTTCCCGTCCCCCAGCGGAGGGTGAGGCTTGTGAGTTGACATCCGCCATTACCTCCTTGGTGAGTAAGACAGCGGGTCCCCACCAGAAACTAAGAATTCTCACTGGAATAACGCCCACCCAGAAGAGGAGGAGGAGTTTTATGAGATGTGAGTAGAGCAGACCTCACAGTTGTTAGGTGAGTGGCAGTGCTCTGATGACGAAAAGCGACAGAGATTGGTTGAAAGTTTGAGGGGGTTGGCGTCTGAGATAGTAAGAGGCTGAACGTTATCCAGCCCCTAATGCCTCTCTTGCTGAGTATCTAGACGCATTGGAGAGCGCTTCTGGTCTGACCGGGAACACATTGGAGCTCCTGGGGGGAGGGGGAGTTGAGGGGCGGATACATAGTGACCAGGGACGGGACTTCGAGATTAGACTCATCTGTGAGTTACTGGGCATGCATCAAGTTGAGAAATCGCGGTCCACGCCTTATCACCCGCAGGGCGATCCCCAGTCTGAGAGCTTTAACCGGACCTTGCTAGATATGCTCGGGACCCTGGAGATCAGTATGAACGGCAGGTGGAGTCAACATATTGGGCATCTGGTTCATTGTTACAACTGTACATGAAATGAGGCTACTGGGGACTTGCCCTATTATTGCCCTATTATTAGGTTGGCGGGTGCTATCTGTGGGCAGCCTGGGGTACAGCAGGACCCTGAAGGAGTGGATGCCGGGCCTGGACATGAAACAGGGAGCTCCGTGTTGCAGGGGTTTTAACTGATAGATCGAATGAGGTTTTGGTAAGCGGACCCGACGTACCCCAGTAGCGTCTGAGCCTGAAGAGTTAGGTGAGGAGGTACGGCGGTCTCAGAAAATTAGGAACCCCCCGGATAGGTTGGCCTATGTAACGCCAGGGGAACAGGGCCTGATCTCTACTGTTTTGGGGAGTATGTCACTGGTTTCCGCACCTGGGTCGCTTTGTTGCTTTGTTTATTTTCACTCTAACCTTATATTCACATTAAGATTCATAAAGTCTATCAATTCTATGCATTTGGTGGACTGACTGATATTTTGCGTTGGGAGTACGTCACACAGCATCCACCCAAACCTGAATACCCTGTTTTGCGGGGCTGGAAGCTGATGTTCCTAGACGAAAGTGAGCAGGCGAGCCTGGTGTGTTGCAGCAGTATCTTCCCTGAAGCGGCATAGGATTTCACATTTTTAAGCAGCCTCATGTGAGGCACCTTACCGAATGCCTTCTGAAAATATTAGTAAATGATTTCCACTGTCTCTCCTTTGACCACACTACTTTTTACTTCCTCGAAGAATGCTAACGGATTTATCAGGCAGAATTTCCCTTCACAGAATCCAGGCACTTGCCCTGGTTTCTATGCAGACCTTAATTTCCCTTGTCAGCCATGGTTTTCTACCACTTCTGTTTGAGGAATTCCTCTGCTGAGGGATATCGAACCTGCACCTGGTGAACTACTACCAGAAAGTTCAGCGATCTCTGTCCTTTCTCATCGTCCCCACACCCCACCCACGTATCCCTTTCTTAATCCACCTTGGTAAGCTCCTCTCTCATTTCTCTGTAATTCCCTTTATTCCATTGCGATGATGATAATGTGACTTACGCTTCTTGCTCTAAAATTGAAGCATATTATGATCACCTCATCCTAATGGTTCCTTTGCGTTAAGCTGACTGACAAATACTGGGTTATTACACAACACCCAATCTAATATAGCCTTTCCCCGAGTAGGCCCGACCAAACGGTGCTCTAAAAAGCGATCTGGTAGTTATTCAAAAATCTCTTCTGTGCGATCTGACGCCAAACTGATCTTCCCAATTCCCTGGCATTTCGAAGTCCCCCATTACAATCATGACGCTACCCTTATCACATGCACTTTCTAACGCCCTTTGGAATCTCAACTCCACATCTTGGTTACAATTTGGAGGCCTATATATGATTCCCATAATGTTTATTTACTGTTGCAGTTTCTTAACTCCACCCACAAAGATTCGGCATTCTCTGACCTATGTCAATTTTTTTAATAGTACATCCTTATACCAAACATTGTATTGATTAATTATAACTAGATACAAGATAGGCCTTTTCAAGATCAACACACGTGCATTCCCTGATATCATTTATAGACATCAGTTCCCATTGGTGTTTATATGCTGCGAATATGCTTCAGATGACTCAAATACTCTTGTAATTTCAAGGTGGCCGGTAAATGGAAATTGACGTTCCGTTGATGGCTGCAGTCCTTCATTAGGGCTCATTTGTCATTTGTGCCTTCCTGAAGTATTAACTGTTTTGCTTCTTTTTTTCGAACATATAGGTTGAATTAGTATATCTTTTTATGTTGAAGATGTTTTGCTAGTGCCAAATCAAGCTGCTGACTTTAGCCTTATTACCTCCTAATGCTATTGGCAACGTAGTTGTTTTAAAATCACAGCCAGAGGCTTCTTTGACAGTGTAAATAAAGCGACATTTACACATTCAACCAGAAAGAGTGTAGAATTTCACCGAGGATCAAGAATGTCTGCATGGACGAGGAGACGTGGAGTTAGCACACACGATAGCCACACGAAAAATGTTACAAGTAATTCAGTAAATTAGTCAGCACATTTATTGAACCATGCATATTGTCTATTTTGTATGTATTATTATACAATAGCTCACAGCATGACTGGGTTAGGAAATTATGTCCATTGGTATCTGCAAAATTCAATTATATACACATGCAGGTGGCGTACTATGAAAAATTATTCTGATGTCATATATTACAAAGAAGTAACACAACTGCGATTGGTAAATTTCCTCCTGTGATTAAAATTATGTGGATAATATTAATTATCTGACTGTGAATCGCTTGTTCAGTTTTCAGACATCTCTTTATATTTGTCCAACATCGGATAGACTTGATGCCGCGCTACGGATTATTTTTCGCTATGTCTCTGACATCGTAAATATCCACACCCAAACACTGCAGTGACGTCAGCTGCACTTTGGACCCGTTCTTCAGAGGTGTTGCTTGGATCCTGAGGGATTGTAATTCAGAAAGCTCAATATTTAATAAAAAATAAAGAATGCAATAATGAGTATATACTAAAAGCGATCTCTTCTCAAACATTCGTCAACTTAGTCATTAATATATGGATTTGATGTAATAGTCTGAATTCTGAGGTTATGTATATTTATGCAGATCTATACTCAGTCTTATTTCTACTAGAAATGTCTATGCATTTTCCGAGTTCTGAATTTCCAGTTGCAAATCTAAAATCATACTCAGCATAAGTTCGGAATGCTATTTTCAGCAAAGAGTCTTCATCCAGTATGAGAAGTTGAAGCGAGGCTACATTCACCCAACAGCAAAGGAAAAAGACATTGCCAGAACATCAGTGGCTCGGCAGCATCTGTGGAGGAAATTGGACTGTCGACTACTCGGAGCGACACAATTCATATCCACTGAAGGAGTCGATGGAAGACAGCCAGTGTAACAATGCATGCAGGGGCAGATGGCCAAAGGCTGCAAGCGATAGGTGACTCCCGCTGAGGATGGATTTGATAGAGTGAGTTGATAGGTGGAAGTAAGAAGGGAAACAGGTTATGGAAACCGTCAGGAAAGGAAGGTAAACGAGTAAAAATAAGCTAACTGGGAAAAGATGAAGAGTGTGCGGATGATGGGTGGTTAGAATCATCAAAAGAGGAGAATAAAACTAAGATATGAGGAAGCGTGGTGCATCTAAATTTGTCTTTCTCAGATGGACAGGTAGATCAGAATGAGATGGAAAGGGAAACAAAGGGAGCTGGTTATCAGAAGTCGGGGAAATCAATATTAATGCTGTTGGGTTGTCCCCAGTCCAAGCGAGAAATAATACCTAGATGTTATATGTATTTGAAGAATACGTGGGAATATAAATGACTTGTAACCGGGAGATTCATGCCCTGCGTGTTAATAATGTCTGAAAGACCTGCTGAATCCTGCCTGCCTTCGAGCACGAATGTTCATCACACAAGAAATGATAGACGAGACGACCATATTCACCTTCCGTTTCCAGACTAATGACTTGCTGCACATTCCTGTGAGTTTTCAGGCTTCATAGCCAGAAACACAATTGCTCGTCAGTTGATTGACTGGAATATGCACTGGAAAGTGCGGGAGCGTGCAAAGCACTGGGGAGTGCGGGAGCGTGTAAAGCACTGGTGAGTGCGGGAGCATGTAAAGCACTGGAGAGCGCTGGAGCGTGTATCAATGTCGCGTCTTTAGCTCATGGAATGCTAAACATTACCGATCAATATTAGCACTAATCAATTGGAAATGTGTAGTTTCACGACCTATGACATAGTTTTAGAGATGAGATCGATTGCTCAATTGTTCACTGATAGAAATGCCATGAACCAACCTTATTCATAAGATTTTTACAATTATTCCATAACTTCCTAAGTCCAGGAACTGAAATAGCAACAGTTATAGACAATTCCAACATGGTTAGGACAAATAGAACGACCACGATCCCAAGCTGCCATCTCTGTGAAGCAAAGGTGAGAACATGTTCATGACAATCACACAGAACAATTCCCGACGCCACCTTGTCTCAAAGCAAGCTTCGATGTCATTTATAGAATTAAGTCAAATCCGAATGAAAGTTTGGAAACGTTGTCTTAACGCGAAGGATCAGAAGTACAGCTGTATTTTGACGATGTACAAAACTGCATTCCTTTCCATTGTCTTTTTTTAAAAAAAAGTATACACAGCTATGCAATACTCTTCCCACTGACGACCAATGTTCCCTGAGTTATTTCCAAAATTATGACTCCATCCATGATGACACAACAAAATAGTATCAGGAAGTGAAGGCATGTTAGTAGGCAGATGAGTGACTTGTGCATCAGCAATTTGAATTATGGAGTAACAACGCATGGATTGACAGATCGGGTCACAAGCTCTGGAACACTGGCAGAAACACTTTAATAATCCTCAGGAATCGCACAAACTCTTTCCGCGCATGACACCATATTGTTGTTTTGCTTTCCAACACCGAGCTAATAATGGAAATCTGTAACAAATGACAAATTTATTTTCATCTCTTGTACTTGCGATGTGGAACCAGGATAAGCACAGCGGAACAATCGAACACAGGACATCGAACATTGTAGCACATTACAGGCCCATCGACCCATGATGTTGTGCCGATTGCTTAATCTCTTAATTAATGTTACCTTTTCCTCCTGCAAAATGCATACTTTTTTATGACGAACAAGCTATTAGCTGAATGAGTCATGTGTACATCTAAACATCGAAACAGGCGGAGAAATACGTAGTTCACTTCAAATCAACACAATTCAGCTAAGATTCAGCGTGCTTCCAGCGCCAACATTGAATACCCACAACTCACGAATCCTAACGGTGCTTCTTTGGAACGTGGGAGGAAACCTACACCTTCATCGGGAGAAATCACAAGTTCCTTACTACAATACTACAAGCAGCGGCGGGAATTGAACCCCCCATTGGTGATCGCTGGCCCTGTAATAACTGTTACGCTAACCTCTTTCCTCCGTAGTATAATGAAATGTGTGTGTGTGTGTGTGTGTTTTAGATAGAATGAAATCAAAGATAGGTGGATTCGGTGGAACACGAGTAATAAATGTAATAAAGGGACCTTTACTTGAAAGTGGAATGTTTCGATCCATGGTTATCCATATGATGAAATCATGTAGAAAATGATCATAGGAAATGTTATTCTTTTGCAAATATAAATACCACATGACTTCTGATCATCACTTACCGCCAAATATATGGTCCAGGAATTGCAGGATCTTTCGTCAGTGCACAGAACGCTTGTCGTCCAAATCTTCCATTCAGTTGCATGTTGACGCATAGCTTCCAAGGCAGTAACGGTGCTGATCGGATTCATGATCAGAAACCACGTGAGCTTCGATGCAATGCATAATAATATATATACAATTGTGAGGTGCAGTAAGGATATATTAAATAGTTAAAATAAATACGGTGTGCAAAAATAGAAATAAACATATTAGTGAGTCAGTGTTGGTGGGTTCAATGTCCATTCAGAAGTCAGATGGCAGAGAGGAAGAAGCAGTCCCTGATTCGTAGATTGTGCACCTTCAGGCCTCTGTCCCTCCTTCCTGATGGTAGCAATGAAAACAAAGCATGCCCTGATTCTCAATCAGGGTTCTTCATGATAGTTGCCACCTTTATGAGGCATCGCTCCTTAAAGATATCCTTGATACTACAAGTCGAGTGCCCATGATGGAGCTGACTATTTTCACAAGTCTTTGTAGTTTATTTCGATACGAAGCAGTAGACTCCCCCGCCCCCCACCCCCCACACACCGATGGCGATGCAGCTACTTAGTATGCTCTGCAAGGTCCATCTGTAGAAATGTGCGAGTGTTTTGTGACATACCAAACCTCCTAAAGTTCCTAGCCATAGTCGTGCCTTCTTTATAGGTGCATCGATATGTTGTGTCCAGGTTAGATTCTCAGAGATATTGACAACCAGGAACTTGAAATTGCTCACTCTCTTCAATTCTGATCCCTCTATGAGGGCTGCTGTAAGTTCCCTCATCTTATCCTTTCTCGGATACAGTGAAGATCCGAAAAAAAATCACAGCCACGTAAAATATGGCATAAAATGCAGAAACTGCGGGAAAGACTTTTGAACAGTAGAAGAGAAAGCTCAAAATTGTAAACCCTTGAATCTGACCGCTTCTCTTAAATCCGATGGAGCCAATACTGCTAAGCATTTCATGAGTTTTTTCCAGATTAAAAAAAATTAGGAATGAAGAACAGTCCCTTGTGTTGTAACTTTCAAACGACGAATGAAAAACAATTTTGTTGATCAATCGATTATAAAGTATGAGTCAAAATTGCAGGACCCGCGCTGCAGTCAGTAAAATAAATTGGTTTCCCAGTCGGGCTTTCCGTTCCAGGACATCAAGATGTCCTCCTTTAACGAATGGGGTTTCCCACCCTCCACTATTGATGCTGCCCTCAGCCGCATCTCGTCCACCTTCGGAACACACGCACACCCTTATCCTCCTGCCGTCTTAATGGTGCCGGAGTTCTTCCTCTCCTTACCTACCTCCCCATCAACGTCCGCATCCAATACATTATCCTCCGTAACGTCCACCATCTCCAAAGGGATCCTACCACTAAACATATCGAACCCCCCACCCCCATCTTATCATTGCAAGTGGCATAACTGCTACACAAAGTGCCCCTACAGATCCTGTCTCGTCGCCTTTCAGGGCCCCAGGCAGCCTTTCTAGGTGAGGCAGCAGTTCCCTGCGAATTTGCGCGGTTGTCTGTTATGTCCGGTGCTCCCGATTTTGAAAGCAGTCGTAAACTGGGGTCCGCTTCGCTCAGCACCTCCGCAAAGATCCGCAACAAAAGGGATTAACCAGTGGCCAAACATTTTAATTCCGATTCCCATTCCCCTTCCGACGTGTCGATCCCTGGCGTCCTCTTGTGCCAAGATAAGGCCACCATCAGGGTGGAGGAGCAACACTGAAGGCGCACAATCTACGAATCAGGGACTGCTTCTTCCTCTCTGCCATCTGACTTCTGAATAGACATTGAACCCACCAACACTGACTCACTAATATGTTTAATTCTGCCCGGTTAACCTCCAACTTAATGGCATAAATACCAATATCTCCTTGGTAAACAAGCACACCGCTTTCCTCTATCCCCCTCTCTGACGCTTTACCTCTTCTTCCCTGTCTATTAATTTTCCCTGTGTACACTCCTCTATCCCTTTCTCCTATGGTTAGCTCTCCTGTCCTATCAGATTCCTTCTTTCCAGCTATTGATCTTCAGTTATCACCTCCAGCAAGCATCCTTCCCCTTCCTCCTCCTTTTTATTTTGGCATCTTCCCCCGTCTTTCTCAGGTCTGAAGAAGGTTCTCGTCATTTCCGTAGATGCTGCCGAGTTCCTCCAGCATTTTGTGTGTGTTGCTTTGGATTTCCAGCATCTGCAGACTTTCTTGTCTTCATAATCATTTACCTCAGTTTACTCTGTGAATTACTGTAACATAGTCTAGTAACCTGAAGCGTAGCGCAGCAGAAAGTTTTGCGTTGCAGCGCTTTACTGCATTGAAAGCCGTTGTAAAGCTACTTACAAGAACCGCAGATGATACGTTCTCCAACACAAACCGTACATATCCACAGAACGTTACCTGGAATAACAATGCATTTTAGTTTTTGAAAATTAAATGAATAAATATTGATTGGAACAGTTAAGTTTATATGACGCAATCTACTGCTTTTGTTATATATTTTACGCTATATCGGCGTGGATCGTGCGTCCATTCTCACGTTTTCATTTTCTTGATCAATAATCTTTTGCACTGATAGTCGACGAGTAAGCGTTGTAATGAGACTGAATGAATGTGAGTGGACAATGAATACAAAATATTGAACAAAGGTACTGTACTGTATAGCTACGATTTCTGCAATTCGATGCACAGTATGCTGCACACTGTTAGACTTTCTCTCAAAACAGGCGCATTAGGAGAGAAATTCTATGCTTTAGTTACGGGAATCATGTATTCAAAGAATTTATGTACGTAAAACAGTTTCAGCAAAGGTTTGCTCTTTGTGATACCCTTTATAATGTCCACGACGTGACATTATAATATAATGCTTCCAAAACTGACCATAATTTATAGTGGACACTTGCGAGTGGACATAAGGAAGAACTACTTTATTGTGGTGTTGTTCTTTTACGACATTGAAATGAATATCTTGCCTTAATAACGATGAATCTGGTGTCGCTTCTCTCTTTCGCACACCGAAGATGAGAAGTGAATTTCTACAACTCATGTTCAGGACTCGCTGAGATCTCCCATACAACAGTAAGTATATATTGTCCATGATTCCGTTATTATAATTCGTTCTACCTCAGATTGTGCAGTGCTTGTTCTATCTTTGTTTACCATCAACGAACATGGGACAATTATTCTTTATTCCCTCAACTAAATCACTAATGCCTGCTGTGACAAGCTGAAGCAAAGTTCTGACCTCTGTGGAACGCACAAGCTGGGCGCCACCAATCTGAAATCAGACAATTCATTCTTATTCGTTTTATTGTCACTCAGACGCTTGACATCTCCTTTGAGTACGCTGCACAGCGGTCAGCATACTTATCAATATGCTGCAGTCATTATATAGACTTAATTTGAGACCCAACTACTTGATAAAAGCTTTATCAAACTCGCGTAGCATCAACTGGTAACAATCACAGAATATCTAATATAATTTTAAACTATTGTGTACAATTTCAGGACTGATTCTGAACATTCGTGGTGTATTAGTTAGGACGTCAACTGTTATGGGAGATGGCAGGAGAATGGGTTTGAGAGGGATAAATAATCAGCCTTGATCGTACGATGGAGCAGACTCGATGATTCGAATGGCCTAATTCTGCTCCCATGTGATATGATTTTAATCGGTTTCACATTTGGCAGAATCTAACTGCAACGCAACTATTAACAGTCTGGAAACCTAATAGTGATGTGCTAATTCAGTAATTTAATAATCCTGATTATTTATAATTATGCTGCGTCTCCAGACAGACACTGCACAAAAGGAAACCCGTGAGAGTATTCAATCGCTTCAGTCTATTTCATAGTTCCTTGGATCGGGCTTAAACTCTGCCTGCATTCAATTAAATTCCCTTCATTATATTTATCTTCATGAGAAAGTAACCGATGTTATTTTCACATATATAATCCTTTTAAATTCTGGTCGTCTTGAAATTAATGCTAACCTCGCCTTCCTACCAGCGACCTAGCCTGCAAGTAGGTGTCTGTTTATTTGTTTATTCTTCTGTTTGTTTGTTTGTTTGTTAATTTATTTATTTAATTTCGTTTTGCTCTTGTGTATTTGCACAGTTAGGTGTTTGATCTTTTTTTTCGCGATAGGGTTTTCATTGAGTCTATTTCCTTTCTTCGCATTTACCTTGGATCGCCCGCAGAAAATGTATCTCAGAGAAGTATATGGTGACATGCGAAACTTTGCATTTTGAACTTTCGACTTTGGTTACAACAGTCTAAAAGGGCTAGATGGCCAATTCCAGCCTTTATTTCATCTGCCTACATTTAACGTTGCTGGCTGTAACTGAACATATTGACCGGCGGACAACATATCCGGCATTCCATCTGTTCGGTACATTGAAGGGCGATCTTGAACTGTTAAAATAATAGATTCGCAGAACCAAAAATGAACATGGCAATAGGATATACTTAGCAACAGAAGATACGTGCGTTGTGCAAAAAGAATTGGAGGCAACTCACCGCCATTTGGCTATGAGGAAGCACTGCATTTCGTAATGGAGCTCCCCAGATTAGAAGCAAGGCGATCGAGAATATCAGAGTAAATATTCCCAGAAAAATCTGGATTGTCTGCAAAAGATCAAATGCGAACTGTACGTGAAACGGAAATTATTTTCCTGAAACAGGAGATTGCGGGTAGGGGGTAATGAAAGTGATATCAAAGAAAAACGAAGTAATGAGATAAATAAACGCAATCGAAAACAGAAATTGTATTAATAATTTAAAATGGGAAACCGTTTTGAATTTCTGACGTTTAGTACCCAGAAAAATAGAAGCACACAATGCGTTCTTGTCCAATAATGCTCTGCCGCAACTTCTTCAGGTATCGCAGTCTCTGTAACATTTACTAACAAACATCTCTGTAAGCACTTGTGTCGATTGATCCAGTGCACTGGATCCTCGATTCTCGAGATTGTCCTCGATTAACACCCCGGAGGCAAAAAGGAATGAGCAATAAAGTCCAGTGTATTTATAGACATCTCAAAACTGATTCTGAGGCTCATAAAAGATTATCTTATTTTATAGCACCGCCGACTAAGTAACACAGACAAATTAAGAGAAATGCTTTAAAATGCATGTTGCACAGTTCCCACAGCATAAGAATAATCTAATATGCGCTAATAAATTACATCGCACATAAATATCACCACGCAATTTCGCGTTCCTCACTAGCATCGCGCAGTAACTCATTTTCCTCTTATCATCTCCATCGCGCACCCATATTTCATTCCGCACCAGACATTTAACAACCAATTTTAGTTCTCATGTAAGGAGCCCGACCTCAGCAGGTAACCACAATGTTCTGCACAAAATAGTTATTTTTTGAAACGTAGATTATTTTCCTGTCCTGCGCGATATTGTTGTCGCAAGTAAACAATTCCGCGACATCTGTCAGTGCCATTAAACCTTATTTTATTTTGTACATCTGCAAGCAGAACCAATGCATTCCATTCGACATCTATTTGAGAAACAACTAAACAAATATTTCAAACTTACACCCAATGACTTCGGTTTCCACATTTGATTCAAGGAACATATAACTCCTCTCCCACAATCTACACTGTGCCGACTTCAGTTTGTTTTAACCAGCGTATGGCTTGAGATCTCGATTTTGATTTAAGTCGGGGTTTCTATTGGTCGAAAAGAAACATGGGTGAAAAAAAAAAGTCCGGAGAACTAAGAACCCTTCCTGGATGATCTAAGAGCATTAGCATAGACCAACATGAAATAAATTATTAAATAACGCGACAAAATCAGCAAAGGACAATGAAGTGAGGCTGAAATAAAGCTTTTAATGTGACAGATAACTGTAGCTTTAGCGAAAGAAAGGTTGCTAAAGGTAGCAATTTGATCCTTGTAGGATGAATCGTCATAGGAAACGCATACGTGGCACAGTGAGATTTGGATACTTATTTACAAAAAGAACCGGCAAAAGCATTCAAGTTTAACTAAATCGCGAATCATGCGAAATGAGAACGTAAATCACTAAGGAAACAGGTAAATAGAACAATTAGAATAAAATTTGATTCTCTCGCTGGACCTGTAGGTTTCTTTCATCGGGCGATGAAAGAAGTGACTGCAAACACACTGGGTACTTCCGCTTTGATATAGATAAATTTGCTCTGTTGAAGAAATGATGGGGTGATGTTTACAAGACGGAATTTGAAACTGGTAAGTGAGCATTAACTCATTTTTGGATTTCCACGAAGTGTTCGATGTACTCCATCGATATTAGGATCCTGGGGATTTAGGAAAACAGCTCGATTTTGTTTCGCAACTGTAAATATCCATACAATCCTAACGATAATACGGAGATCTCCAAGTAGTAAAGAAGGCATGCAGGAAGCCATGGTACAGATTTATTAATAACAATAGCTGAGGCGATAATCGGACTCCGTGAAGTTCTCCCTGTCACACTACAGGATGGGCGGAAACACACCTAAAAGGGTACGGAAGATGTGTACTAGACTGTACTGGGATGGATCGTTTCAGTTCTGACTGCAGTGAAAGTAGTCTTTGTTATTCTAATAATATAATGTGGACAAGATCAAATTGTTCGGTGAGGTTATTCTGAAAAGTGGACAACGACTGCGCAAATGTAGAGTAATCCAGAGAAGTCTAAAGTTAGCTGCTTTGTAGAACAGAAGAGGGTGTTCGGTTATTTAGAAATGTTCGCGAAGAAAGGGTTTTACTTGTCTTTGCAGAAGAAATGCAGGCACTTAGATGTTTAAGATAACAATAATGAGTGTTTCTCTTTAATGCAAAGGCGATTGTATCCAACAACGCGGACGCTTCGATACGTTACTGCAAGTGTTTCTCAAACTTGGTCTTCCCGTGACCCATTTGAGAATTTCATTTATCTCTGTTGCCTTGGTTCTTCATAGACTCCGGATGTTGCTAAAGTATTTTTTGTGGTCAACTGTACTAGTCACTCTAATATACTCTCAATATTTTTGTTTTAACAGCCAAGAGGTATTATCTATTAGACAGTAAATATAAAAATATCGCATATGCATATGAAATATAAAACTATTTCAAACTCTCAATAGGATATTTTATTTGTGATATTGTTACTTTGGGTACTTAGTCAGAACCTTACGATAGATACAAACTAGTGAGTTTTTGAATATCTGGTTGCAAACTAGTTAAAGACAATCGAATATCATCCCTTTTCATAATATCAAGACGGTTATGGGCTTTTGATGGGTGGAGAGGAAGTTTTCTAAATTTACAGTGAATTAGTCGAGACGTGAGATAACCAATTAAAAACAACTTTGCTTTTTCCCAGAGCTGCAGAAACTTATCACTAGTTATCCTGAAATTTTTATCGAGATGTTACATCACGCTGCATCTCACTAAGACGTGCTTGTAATGTGACGTCAACGTCATTCACATTTGTCCCAAATTGATCCCTTGGCTCTGTGGCCACCATTGCGGGCGATATTAAGATAGGTGGAGTGGAGGTAGTGTTGGGGAAGCTCTTAAATTTCACTAGTGTATCTGCCTCCACCACTGACGCAGGCAGTGCATTCCACGCACCAACCACTCTCTGAGTAAAAACCCTCCCTATAATATCCCCCTTGAACTTTCAGCCCCTTACCTTAAAGCCATGTCCTCTTGTATTGAGCAGTGGTGCCCTAGGGAGAGGCGCTGGCTGTCCACTCCATCTATTCCGCTTAATGCTTTGTATACCGCTATCATGTCTCCTCTCATCCTCCTTCTCTTTGGAGAGTAAAGGCCTTGCTCCCTTAATCTATTGAAAGGTATTCAAGAGAATGATTCTGGGAATGAAAGGGATTTCCGAATAGAAGCGTTTGTCGCTGGAATTTAGAATAATGAGAATGGGATCTCTTCGAATGCTATCGAATGTTGAAAGACATAGAGTGGATGTGGAAAGGATGTTTACTATAGTGGGGGAACCTGGAACCATAGAATACTAATGCAGAATAGAGGGACGTCCATTTAGAATGGAGATGCGAGGAATTTCTTTGGGCAGAGAGTGGTTAATCTGTGGAATTCTCTGCCACAGGCAGCTGTGGAAAACAAGTCATTGGGGGTATCTAAGGTGGAGTTTGCAACGATCTTGATTAGTCAATTTGTGAAAGTTTACAGGGAGAAGTCAGTAGAACGAGGGTTGAGAGGGAAACTGGATCAACCATGATGAAATGGCGAGTAAGACTCGATGGGTCGAATGGCTGAATTCTGCTCCTATCTCCTATTGTCCTATAGTCTAAATGGACCCGATACTCATTCCGACAGATGCATCCGTTACGGTTTGTGAACTGAAATTCCATATCAGTGTGCAGTTGTTTCAAAAGATCAAAATATACCGTCAGAAGGACACTGCCCAGAAGAAGGCAATGGTAAACAAATCCTGCAGCAAAATTTCTCAAGAACAATTGTGGTCACGGAGAAACCATGATCGCTGACGTCATACTACTGAATACAATTCCATTTTAAGAGTGATCATTGAAGCAAATTGCACAAACTCGTGAAGTTATAAGAAATAGGAGCACGAGTAGGCCACCTGGCCCGTTGAGTCAGCTCCGCCATTCAATAAGATCATGGCTGATCTGGCCATGGACTCGTCTCCACCTACCTGCCTTTCCCCATAACCCTTAATTCCCCTACTACTCAAAAATCTATCCAACCTTGTCTTAAATATATTTACTGTGGTAGCCTCAACTGCTTCATTGGCCAGAGAATTCCACAGATTCATCACTCTTTGGGAAAAACAGCTCATCATCATCTCCGTCCTAAATCTACTCCCCCGAATCTCAAGGCTATGCCACCTAGTTCTAGTTTCATCTACCAGTGGAAACAACTTTTCTGCCTCTATCTTATCTATCGTTTTCATAAATGTATATGTTTCCATAAGAGCTTCTTTCATTTTTCTGAATTCCAGCGCGTACAGTCCCAGGCGACTCAATGTCCCCTCATAGTCTAACTCCCTCATATCAGGAATTAACTTGATGAGCCTCCTCTGCATCGCCTCCAAAACTAGTATATCCTTCTTCTAGTAAGGAGACCAGAATACCACGCAGTACTCTAGATGCGGCCTCACCAGTACCCTGTACAGTTGCAGAATAACCTCTCTGCTCTTCAATTCAATCTCTCCTGCAATGAAGCCCAACATTTTATTTGCCTTCTTGATGGTCTGCTGCACCTGCAAGCCAACCTTTTGTGATTCAGGCACAAACACTCCCAAGTCCCTCTCCGTAGCAACATAACATGTTTCCAAGTTTTACACTTAAGTAATAATCTGCCCTTTGATTTTTCCTTCAAAAGTGGATGACCACTCATTTACCAACATCGTACTCCATCTGGCAGACCCTTACCGACTCACTTAACCTATCAATATCTCGCAAGTCGAATACTGCTGCTGAAAAGATTACGTTTCCCAAGGAAAGCAGTAATAGCATCTTTGCCTGATATAAGATTGTTCTTCCTCTGTAAATGCTTGTTTAATAACTTCATTTTTAAAAATATATCTGACAGGTTAGATACGACAGACCTAGCAGGGCCAATTAGTTCTCTAAGTTGCTTATCACTCTGAAATGCTATCCCAAAGTGCAACAACATGACGAGGGCAATTGCATTTTGATGGACATCGCAGATCTGTATGCATTAGTAACTGCTCTTCAGGGAGAAGACCTCACTGTAATAACTGCAATTTTCATCTCACGGTTTATAAGTATTATAATCCGCAGTGAAACGCAAACAGAATCATCCACCTGCAGCGTATTCGCTGACTGGCCTTGATGTAGACAGCCCTGCCCAGTGCTCAGTTAATAAGTTATACTCATAACCGTTTAATATTAGATTACTACAACACGGGCCGTGCCACTCTTTACATTTTAATCCCCTCTGATACGGATCTGAGATGAAATCTTGGCAACTTCCAACTGTCTTTCACCTGGAATTAGATGCCAATGGCTCCATAGTAATACGTAATTATTATAAAAAAGTAATTATAAGCACCATCTGGTGGAGCACGTTGCAGGGTATCCGAAAGGGTCACATCCGCCTGCTCACTGTATAATATGTGATTTGGAGGGCGATGTGGAGCGGCACTCAGCGAACAGCCCAGCCAGGTGTGAATAGTGATCTGTGTGCTGTCAAGCAGGAGCAGAGCCTCAGCTATTTTGCAGCCGCATTTGCAACACCCAGTATATTTTCCTATTTCTTTCTTTCAGGGTTAAAATTAAATTACGTATTTTAATTTCTCTTTGTATTTTTGGGTTTTAGTAATATTTCATAATATCAGTAAACCTATCATGGCCCATTGGAACAGTACCATAGCCCATAGTTTCTTGCTTTTTATTTGTAGTTCTTATGAATTCGAGGCCAAATTGAGAATCTCTGCGTTAATACACCTCGTATAGCCTTTGATTTCTTATATCTATGTGCTTCATCACCGGAAAATCAAGGAAGGCTGATTCAGTTCACTAATAAATGTAGAAATAAAACAAAAACGTTTAAATTGAACACAGACTAGATCTGCGTGCATCGCAGTACAGTCAAATGTGAACTCACAGCATTGACACAAAAATTAATGCAAGAGTGAATACTGGGAAATGTAATTAAATCGCACTTGAGAGGGAAAGAGAGCATTGGTGTGTTAATGTTAAGAATGTTGTGAAACTTTAGAATTTGCAACAGAGAGCAGTGTTTGGACGAAAACCTAACATATACAAAGTTATTGAAGACAGTTCCGCCGTCCAAGTTTAAATCGAGTTAGGAAAAAAAAAGAGATATCCGCAGTAACTGAATGGAATAAACAACCCGGTAAAAATGACTTCCTACTTACTCATGGTAAGGAGGCAGTTATTTTCTACAGACAATAGTATCGACGACGCTACAATCCAATAATGATGCATTATAGAACTTAAATGACATGAATCACTATAGAACATGTACGTTGTAGTCCTTTCGGCCCACCATAATGTGCCGACCCATTAATCCACTCCAAGAGCAAGCCAACAATTCCCTCCAGCATAAACATCCTTTGCGCTTTCATCTCCTAAGTATCAAGTATATATCTGCTTCTAACGGCAGTATTGGCAGTGCGTTCTACGTACTCACACTCCTTTCTGTAAAAAAAAATATTCCCGCCTCTTTTGACCATCTTCGCCCTGGGGAAAGGGTACTAGCTGCTCACTCTATGCCCCTTATCATCTTTTACTACTCAAGCCACCCCTCATACTCCTTCGTGCCAACGAGAAAAGCCCTTGCTCGCTCAACTGTCCTCATACGACATGTTTTACAATCCCGGCAGCATCCTGGTAAATTTCCTCTCACCTTCTCTAAAGCTTCCATAACCTTCCTATAATGAGGCGACTGGAACTGAACAGAATATTGCGAGCGTAGTCTGAAAGGGGTTTATACAGCTGCAGCATTACTTAGTGGTCTTGCACTCCATTCCCCATCTAATGAACGTCAAAGCAACATGCCCCTTCTTAATAACACTATCAACTTGGACGGCAAATTTAAGGGATCTATTGAAGTAGACCCCAAGACCTCTCTAATGCTCCATACTGCTAAGAGCCCCTTCAAATTGTACTTTTCAAAGTGAATCACTTCATATTTTTTTCTGGCTTGACCTCCATATGCCACTTGTTGGCATAACTCTGCATCCTTTTATGACGCTGAACAGCCTTCTAGAATATACACAACAGCACCAACCCAGTCATTTGCAAGTTTCCAATCCCATTCTTCCACTTATTCATCCAGGTCATTTATAAAAAGAAATTCAAAGAACATGGGTCCGAGTATGGATCCTTGTGCAAGCCTAATGGTAAACGATATCCGGGGAGAATACACTCAATCCAAAATCACCTTCGCGTAGCCAAATCTATCTGGATCTCATGCCCCCTAACTTTCTTAATCAGCCGCGCAAGGGGAGGGAAGCACATAGAAGAGTACAGCAGGGGAACAGGCCCTTCGGCCCACAATGTTGTGCCAAACCAAATAAATTAGTAATCAAATATCCAACGGAATGAAATATTAATCCCTACATAATGCACACATCGCTCCATTTTCCTCACATTCACGTGCCTATCTAAACGTCTTTTAAAAGTGTCTGACGTAAAAATCTACCACTGCACCAGGCAGCGGATTCCAGCCATCCATATGTGTAAAATAACTTGCCTCTCACATCGCCTTCAATATTGGCCTTCACCTTAATCTCTGTTATTAGTCATTTGAACCCTGGGGAGAATGATAATATCTGTCTACTTTGTTTATGTCTC
The DNA here is from genome assembly GCF_048418815.1 of Hemitrygon akajei. NCBI lineage: Eukaryota > Metazoa > Chordata > Chondrichthyes > Myliobatiformes > Dasyatidae > Hemitrygon > Hemitrygon akajei. The sequence continues at coordinate 65,616,762 of NC_133131.1, forward strand.
TCATAATTATATAAACTTCCATCAGATCTCCCCTCAGCTTCTGCTACTCCTGAGAAAATAACACTAGTTTTCCAAGCTCTCGTTGCAGCACATACTCTCTGATGCATACAGTATCTTGGTAAATTTCGTTTGCATCCTCTCCAAAGCCTCAACATACTTCCTATAATAGAGTGACCAGTACTGTATGGAAAACTCTAGATGCTGCCTAATTGGAGTTTTATAAATCTGAAGCATATATTCCTGACGTTTGAAGTCAATTCCTCAAATAACAAAGGTAAGAATGCCTAATGCCTTCTTAACCGCCCTGTCAGCTTGAGTAGCCACTTTCAAGGAGCTATGAACTTAGTCCCCAAGCTTCCATTGCTCATCAACGCTGTTAAGCGTCTTTACCTTTGCAAAGTACGATGTCTTTACGTGTGATCCACCAAGGTGCAGCAATTGACATTTCATCGGTATACACCAACGGCCATTTCTTTGCTCGGATTTCAGGCATCTGCAGATTTTCTCTTATTTGTGATCTATATCCTGCTGTATTCTTTACTGGAAGAAAATTCCTTACCAAAATCCATTTATAGCACATCTACGACTACGGCACATTCTCCAGTATTATTTCTGACTTCCTAAAATTATTCAATCAGGCTTGTGTGGCATGAACTGCCGCTCAATGCTGACTATCCCTATTCAGACTATGCTTCACCAAATACTTGGAATTTCTGCATCACAGGATCTTCTCTAATAATTAGTCCACCCATGAAATAAGACAAAGGAATAGCATTTGTAACTCTCCAAACATCCCATGGCCAGCGACGACACAAAGATAATAGACAATAGACAGTAGGTGCAGGAGTAGGCCATTTGGCCCTTCTAGCCAGCACCACCATTCACTGTGATCATGGCTGATCATACACAATCAGTACCCCGTCCCTGCCCTCTCCCCATATCCCTTGACCCCGCTATCTATAAGAGCTCTATCTAACTCTCTCTTGAATGCATCCAGAGACTTGGCCTCCACTGCCTTCTCGGTCAGAGCATTGCACATACCACTCTCTGGGTGAAAAAGTTGTTCTGCATCTCTGTTCTAAAATGCCTACCCCTTATTCTTAAACTGTGGCCTCTAGTTCTGGACTCACCCATCAGCGGAAACGTGCTTCTTGCCTCCAGTGTGCCCAATCCCTTAATAATCTTATATGTCTCAATCAGATCCCCTGTCATCCTTCTAAATTCCAGTGTATACAAGCCCAGTCGCTCCAATCATTTAACATATGACAGTCCCGCCATTCCGGGAATTAACCTTGTGAACCTACGCTGCACTCCCTCAATAGGAAGAATGTCCTCCCTCAAATTTGGAGACCAATAGCAAGAATGTCCTTCCTCATTGCCAAAGGCGCAGGAAACTCTTCCCCAACTTCCTATAGCAACCTGTGGTATATCCGCAGGGATTATAGTGGCATGCAAATGTTTGGGCACCCCTGGTCAAAATTTCTGTTACTGTGAATAGTTACGTGAGTAGAATATGAACAGATCTACAAAAGTTATAAAGTTAACGACGAAACATTGTTTTCAATATTTAAGCAAGATTAGTGTATACTTTTCTTTAGAATAAGTTTAGAGTGAAAAAAAGGAAAGGAGCTTCATACAAAAGTTTAGGCACCCCAAGTGATTTGAAATCTCAGATAACGTTTATGAAGAATAAATTCAATTAAGTACCAGCAAATTCTGAAAGCAAACACCACACAGTCGGTTAAAATGCAGAAGATGAAAAAAGGATGGCTTCTAAAAAAAGATAATTGTCTAAACACAACTCAAAATCCAAATTGGACTACCTCAATAGGCGCAAGGTGAAGTTTTGTCATCTTCCTCACAGTCCCCCGACCTAAACATCATGGAAAATCTGTGGCTAGATCTCAAAAGAGCAGTGCAGGCAAGACGGCCCAAAAATCTCACAGAACTAGAAGCCTTTTGCAAGGAAGAATGGGCTAAAGTCCCCCATACAAGAATTGAAGGCCTTTTCGCTGGCTACAGAAAGCGTTTACAGGCTGTGATACTTGCCAAAGAGGGTGTGTCTAAGTACTGACCATGCAGGGTGCCCAAACATTTGCTTCGTGCCCTTTTCCTCTTGTCTTATTTTGAAACTGTAAAAGATGGAAATAAAAAGTAATCTTGCTTAAAATATTAAAGAAATATGTTATCTTTAACGTTATGCCTTTTGGAAATTTGGTCATCTTTTACTCGCTTAGCTATTCACAGTAACAGAAGTTTTGACCAGGTGTACCCAAACGTTTGCATGCCACTGTATTTGCCCTAAAGTCTTTTAAATGATGCAGCACATCCTCTTTCTTTACATGTTCCAGCATATCAGCCTCTTTAAGCTGTTCTCAAAAAGGACAACCTTTCTATTTCTGCTAAATGTATGAACCTCCCGTACCTCCTCCAACACTGGGCACACATTTCCTCTACTATCTCCATCGGTCCTACTACAGTAGAGTTGTTCACATATGTGCAGTATGCCATACATTTTTCTTGAAACCTACTCGTCAACGCCTTTTTATGCCTCCGTTTAGCTTTTCTAATTCTAAATCTCCTTTCTAAAGCTCCTTCATGGCTGCTATGTTTCTCTCTATAGCCCTGTCTGTTGCTTCTTTCATCCTCTTGAGTGCTTGGAAGTAGGTACAGAGGAGATGTCAGGGGTATGTTTTTACGCAGAAAATGCTGAGTGCATGGAATGGGCTGTCGGCAACGGTGGTGGAGGCGGATACGACAGAGTCTTTTAAGAGACTCCTGGACAGATACATGATGCTTAGAAAAATAGAAGGCTATGGGTAACCTAAGGTACTTACTAAGTAAGTACATGTTCGGCACAACATTGGGGTCGGAGAGCTTGTAGGTTTCTATGTTTCTGTGTTTCTAATCCATACCTGTTTTCAACCATCAGTTTATCTGCCCCTACCATCCTTTCAGTGCCTCAATGGGACAAGACTATACAGAGCCCTATATAAGTGCTCTCTAAACAAGCTATATATTCCCGCTGTGAATTCACTCAAATACTGAGCCCTATGTAAGTGCACCGTAAACAAACATATATTCCCGTTGTGCATTTGCTCGCACACTCTTGTTCCAATTTACAATTGCAAGATCCCACAATTGGATCACACTTCCCTCTCCACAATTAAATATTGTCTCGGAGCACCTTCTCCGATCGCTCTCCAGGCCGACAGTAAAGGTCAGGGAAATGTGTTCTCTGTCTTCGAAATGCTCAAACATCGAAAGATCTTATTGCCAAGTACCAGATTCAGTATGATCTGTTCAGTCTTTCTGACTTCATATAGTGTCAGGTATTCCTCCGAGACACGTCTAACACAGTACACCCTATCTAAATATTTTTGCACCAAGCGATGACAATCAAATTCCCCTATGACAACAGAACTTTTACTTGTGCAACTTTCCAAAGTCTTCTTTCCGATCTGTTCCTCGCTGTCTCTATTGCTATTTGGGGTCTATTGATATCTCCCAAAGCGTGATTGCTCATTCCTGTCACTGACTTCTGAGAGAATCTTTAGACAGAATATAAATTTCGAAAATAGACTTGAAACAATCAAAAGCAGAATGATTCGGGAAAACTAAAGGAGTGAGAAGGCACCTGAGATTCCCCGTTCTTTTCAGATAAAGAAAAATGGATATTACTTCATATCTTTAGCAAGCGACCATATTAGTACATCGTTCGTCTCTCGCCCGTTCATTCCATGCCCACTGTTTTTGTCCTGGTGATAACGATCAGATGGTTAATTTATCGGGAGTTTAAGGAAAACGTTGACTATACTAACTACTGATTTATTTCCATCTAGCAAAAAAAAACTCAAGTTGCAGTCTCCAAGGATCATGTATGCCTATATTGGGTTCTCAACGACCAGTTTTCAACTGCATTATCAAACTTATCTCAGAGATTCCAGCGCTAGCGACCACTCGGTTGATGCGGGGACAAGAAGCAGCACGTAAATGCATTAGTTGAGAGAAGCCAGCCTGGCGTCGCTTTATCACAACAGGCTTGTGGTTCACAATATAATACGCAACGTGGGTAGTTACTGTTGACAATTGAGGAGCAATCGAAGATGCAGTTACTCGAATTTGGTGTACGTGACTGCAAACATGATTCTTTACTTCCTGACCTCTCATTAACCCCGTGCAACTGCAGATTCAGAGTTTATTTTCTTTCATTGGAGGCTGTGCCTTGTATTAGACTTGCAAAGTGCCTTCAGCAACGGACTCGTAATTAATGGGTTCAGCAGCGGCCGAACTGAATGTTCACTGCCAGTCCAGCAATAAGTCCGTTTAAATTCTTCGGCTTTCCCCAACCAAAGGAAGCCGAGAAACATTCCAAGCGCACATCTATACTGTTGAGTCTAGTGTATTAAAACAAGGGAAGATTAGCCCCCTCGCCCTGTTGAAAATGTTTAATGCCAGAACACTATTTTGTGTTAAGGTAACCATTTGCTATAAGTCCACAGGCGCGGAGGCCTCTCCAAAATATCTCGTTAAACTGCAATCAATAAACTGTTATTGACATTGAAGTTAACCATATCACAATCGAGGCGGTGTTATAGAGTTGCAACGGTTAATTCTTCGTTAAATTCCGTTATAAAATTCTACAGAAAGTAAGTATTTTATTATATTTCTGATACCCCTTAATCACACCTGTTACTTATCTTTTATCGAGGCGTCAGCTACTTCAAAAGGCAACAATAAAGGTTGTTGTATCTTACCTTTCACGTAGGCATTCTTAAGTAAGCACAAATTACATATTGCTGGAGGAAATCAGTGGACCAAGTATCTCTGTGAAGAGAGAGTGGTAATCCTCTTCTCCGATTTTATATATTTTATAAATTGGACAAGGAAAGTGGCTAGTCTGCGGCTGAAGTGAATGTCAAACTTGATTGCATGTTGTTACTAAACCAGTTAGCTGCACGCAATAAGCCAATATGTTCCCTCAGTATTTCACCGCCTTTCAAGTTCACTCAGCAGCAGCAATTAAGTTGCTCACGGTATGAAGATACAAAATGTGACAGGCAGTGAACTGAAAGCAAGAGATAGAGTCCAACTGGGTGTACTGCGACACAAAACAAAGAATCTGCTCGAACATATCCCCACGTGCAATTAATACAGCGATACACAGCGATGTTTTTGTGGTCAGCTTACAAGACTTTTAGATACATTTCTGATTGTCCGCCTTTGTGTATTGTCCATCGTTGTGTTTGTTCGTCTTTGACTGCCTGTTGTATGTCACAGGTTAGTATATGGTGTCATATACATACTTTGATAATAAATTTACCTTGAACATTAAACTGTTAAACACTTACCTCTATTTCTTCAAATCTGTCCTGAGATTTATTATCACAATATTTGGTAAATTCTGCCGGATGCAGCTGGATAATAATGACTGTAACGGCAGTAAGGTTTACTGTCTGAGCATCTTCATTGCGTTTCGGGTTCGCCGATGTTGGAAACAAACACAGCGCATGATTTCGCCCATCACATTGGTCTCCAGGGTGTTCCAAACAATCCGTTTGGATGATGTGGATTGATGCAAATAAAAAGAAAATAAGACTCAGAATCTATCAGTTGAGTGAAGGGTCTTGACACTGGGTTGATATTAAATGAGATATGCACTTAAAGATGGGTGAACTGTAACTTTCTGGAGAAATCGTGAGACAGACTGGTCGGGCATCAGACCGGTGGGCAGAGAGTGACAAGACAGAAAACTATATTGATCCAAGAATACCTAATGTACCTCGGCAGAATTTAACATATGCAACACACACAACACGCTGGAGGAACTCAGCAGATCGGGCAACATCCGTGGAAACGAAGAGTCAACGTTTCGGGCAGAGACCATTCATCTTGCCAAGGGTCTTTGCCGGAAATGTTGACTGCTCGTTTCCATGGATGCTGCCCGACCTGCCGAATTCCTCCAGTGTGTTGTCCGCGTTGCTTTGACCTCAGCATCTGCTGAGAATTTTGTGTTTAGAAGTGAACAAATGTTGATTGCACTTCTGTAATGGCAGCAGGTAACGCTACACAACCGAATGTTACATTAATAAACACTTTTCTAGTCTTTTTTTGTATCGGACCTCAGTCGGAATATTCTGTACAGCAATGGTAGACAGATTGTGAGAACAACGTAAATCCAGTAGAGAAAGGAAGTACACCTGAATGGTGCATGAATGGACGTCAGAGTAATAGAATGAATTAACTTGGATTGTCTTTCCTGAAATGGCGGAGATCGAGGGAAATGCTAATAGGTGCAAGTACGTTTATACTTGCAATTTATTTCGCTGAGAGATGAAAACCATTAATTCCCTGGAATCTCGCCCATTGTTACAGCGATTCATCCAGTTGAGTACCGAGATTCTTTTGAGACAGAACATGCGCTGAAAGCTCAACGTTGGTAATTTCTTTAGATCAGAGATTCCTGACATGGAGTTCAGGCCCCTCATTTAATGGTCGGGATACACTGCATAACAATAAGTTGGAAAATCCCTGCTTTAGTTCATATCTGTCGGTTAGTTGATTTTTAAAGGTGCCTATATTAAGCATTATTCAATTAAAGATTTAACTCTCCACATCGGTTTGGTTAAATTGCGATAAATGGGCATAAAACCCCAGTACAATTATTGTGCTACGTCTTAAGCTAACTCAGTAGTGTGTTTGAATTTGGCTATAATAAGTGGTCCCTTAATCTTTATTGATTTACTGAACTGAACAGCAATGCTTAGATTTAAGACGTAAAGCTATATTCTGGTATACGCTTTGACGCACTTTAGTTACGTTACCACAAATTAGAGAACAGTTTTGTTTTTGGATTGGCTCCCTTTACAGAGTGGTACGGGCGGATAAGCATTAACTGCAAACTTGATTGAATACGTTACCAATCAATTCAATGGTTCAATTCAAACTTTGGTCTCCATGGCGTACCAAAAATAATCGCAAGCAAAACAATGTACTTACTTCATTGTAAGCTCAAACTCATTTCATTGTCTGAAATGCTGCCAGTGTTAATAAGACACCTCTTCGACTTACACTGAACCTGCCAAACAGAGACAGCTTGTTTCATTCTGTAGCGATGAAAGTTGATTTAAATTGCTGACGAAGGCAATTTCGTATCATGCGAAATGAATTGATGGCACACCTTATAAGATGTGCCTATGAACTAATAGCTGTTAGAGAAATGCGATTGTAAAGTACCCAGTATTTGGAATGCAATGCTTTAGTTTGTTCTAGATCACAACAACAACAACAACATGAGGATATAGCCACTCCCACCACAGAAACCAGTAAGCAAAACACCAGAAATGTGCTGAATTAAAAGAGGAAATTGAAAGACAATGAAACACAGTTCGTAGTGTATTCAGCGCCCACCAATTATCAACGGCCTCGGTGTTATACGGCGCTCACCAATTATCAAAGGCCTCCCCTAGCTCACGTCAAAAACCCACAATGGACTGAAGCAAATAAAAGTGGACCTGCTGACTGAGAGACATCTAAGGAGATTGCTAATGAGGCTGATCGGTCACTGATCACCACTGCGAGCGCTTGCATTGCGTGTCACGTGTTTCAATAAAAATGTTGATGATATGTTTTCGATACAATCTCTTGTGGAACCGCCGTTGATAAACCCTGCACTGCACAATAGCATTAAACAATTCGGGCTACACAGCAACATCTATGTATATAACCAGTAAGTCGCAATACTAAACACCTCTAGAATAGACGGAGGGTTGCTAGCCATTGAAAAATGAGGGGGTTTGTTTTGCAAAAGCTCCAAATACGCAGGGTCGATAACTCTCCAGCAGCCAGAGACCAACCACCGCGGATAAAGAGGATCCCATGGACACGTGGAGACCACGAGGGACGCCTGATCAGCGTAGACTCCTTTCCCGGGTAATATCTTTTCTCCTCATTGACTGTTCATGGGCTGTCAGGGTATTCTTGTTGGGTGCATACGGAGACAGTTTGTGAACTCACGTGCTCTTACTTGAAACAGTAAAAGTTACTTGTTGGTAAATACAGGTTCTCTGTACCTCGTGATCATTATTACAAGGGGTGATTCCTGTAACAATTATGCCTGTAACTTATGTTTTACCAGCTTCCAATGAGGGAACATAAAAATACAACAACAATAATAACGTCAACAACCCTCGCACAGATTTACCAACAAACACAGTTAAAATGAACTTTAGATTAATATCTGGTCAAGCGGGATAAGGCACAATCAAGAATCAAACTGGACTATGGAGGAAAAAGGTCGCATTCACCTAATTAAAAATGCGAATACCAGATCTTACAATGAATTTGCTAAAAGCGGTTATAAAATACCCACAACTGGATAAGTACCGGCAGTGATAATGTTCATAATTACTTACTAAAAAAATTACATGTCTTCATCCGTATCTATTAACAATTTTCTTAAATATCCTGAAAGAATGCCAGCATTTTTGACAGAAGATAAAGCATATTTCTTACCAAAAAGAAAATGAGCAATGATCCTTCAAAATATCGTCATGTTACCTTTACTGTCATAGTCCGGTCCATGAAGTCTGCATTCTCTTTCACAGTCTGGTCCGTGGGCTTCGGACTCCAGGTTTTCTGGCTGTCCCTTGTTTTAGTTGGGTTTTATCATAGGCACCTGATTCGCGACTTCAGCTGGAAATATAAGTAGCCCTGGGTTCGAGTGTGGGTGCTGGTTCGTCTTGTCAGAATGCTGTTCTCGCCTCTCTGGAGTAAGTCAGGCCGTCTTTGCTGTTACCCTGAGGCTGGACTGTTCGCTTCACTTCCTCTTCTTTCTGTAGCCCTTGGCTGAAACCATGCCCTGCAACGTGTGTCTGGGGCCTTTTCTGCTACCGGTCGCCTAGAGCCTCGTCTGCGTCCTCGCCTATTCTTGCCGCTGGAGCAAGACCAGTGTCTTGCTGTGTCCAGATAAGGAACCGTCTTTCGTTCTTTGGAACTGTCTGTGTCCACGCCTTCGCTAGGTAGGTCTGGCTGTTTGCTGCTACCCAGCGTTGAGAACTGTCTCATCGTGTGCAGCTTTCTGTGAATGAATCCCGGCCTTATATCCTGTTCCCAAGGAGAGGTCCCGGCTCTGTGTTCTGCGTTCCTGTTCTCCCTTGACCATTGTTCTGCATTCCTGTTTTCCCTCAACCAAGGCTCCGCATTCCGCGTTCCTGTCTCCCAAGACCAAGTCTGAATTTCATGTATTCATCCAGCATTGGATCCCCGCGTCCTGCCCCCAAGTCCAGTCCTGTTGCCTTGCCACGTCTTGTCCTCGCCTAGATCCGGAGTCCGAGACCGAGTCAAGACCAGGGTTCCAGGTCCCTGTCCAGTCTCTGGCTCGGAGTGCTTGTCCGGGTTCCAACTTCCTAGTTCCCAGTTCCTAGTGTTACGTCTTCAGGCAACAATGAACAGATGAGTTAGGCAAGGGTTTTTATAACAAATAACACGTTTATTAAACACTGAAAACAAACCCCCCAAAAGTAAACAAACACTAACGTAACCGGAAAACTGCTGCTGTGCGGCAGCTTAACAGTTCTTAAAGCGATGCAGCTCTAACAGTTCTTAAAGCGATGTTGCAAAAACAGTTCTTTAAAAGTGGTATGCCAAAAGTTCAAAATGCTCACAGGCCATTTAAAAGGAGAGACTTTTTAAGGCGATTTAAATTCTCTTCCACGTCGTTTTCCTTCAGTTTCCAAAGTCGAACTCTTCCCACGAAGAATTTTATGAAACAAAACGGCTTAAAGGCACTGACCTTTCCTTTATCACACTGTCCTCAATCTTCTGCTATCCCAGCAGAGATTAACACGACAACAGTCAACGAAATCCTTCCGAATAAGGATCAAACAAGGTCGAACTTGTTCCACCGTCGAATTTCGATTCGCTTCGATCTTTAAATCCCGAACTCCGATGTTCACTCTCCACTAGCAGTATTGTAAAGAAACTGCTGGCAATGACCTTTTAAACTTTAGGCATTAGATAAAACTTCATCTTTCAACTAAACTGCGTCATCACATTAAATCACGCAGTGGCATGAAGTCAACATGGCAAATCCAGCCACGAACTGCCCCACGCCACAGGGTGGAGTCTTCCTTTTATACCCTGTAAAAAAAACCTGTCACATGATCTCTACTGGCGGGAAAATGACGTCACTCCACCATCACAAGACCATTACCTCAAGTCCAGTATAACTTCAACCCCAGTCACGTGTCACGAGTACGTAACACCTCCCTCCAAAAAAACATTTTTGGTCTGACAAGAACAAAAATTTTAACAATTACTTACAAGAAAAACAAATGTATAAATTGTTAACATACACAATATACAATACCATCATATAACATCTTACAACTCACAATACAGTAGGAGTGTTACAATCAGAAAAAAAACACTCCATAAAAAAAATTACATTGTACATTCAACATCGAGATAGACAATCAGCAACCACATTATCTTTACCTTTAATATGAGTTATCACAATATTGTACTCTTGTAACATCAAACTCCAATTTAATAATCTTCTGTTTTTGTTTTTCATCTCACTCAGAAAAACTAAAGGATTATGATCAGTGTAAACAATAAGTGGTTTTTGAGTTGTACCAACATATACCTCAAAATATTCTAAAGCTAAAACAAGAGATAACAATTCTTTCTCTATTGTCGAATAGTTTCTTTGATGCTTATTAAATTTCTGAGAAAAGTAAGCTACTGGATGATCAACCTCATCACCCTCATTCCTTTGCATTAATACTGCTCCCGCAGCCTCATCATTAGCATCTACAGCTAATAAAAAAGGTTTTTCAAAGTCAGGTGCCTTAAGCACAGGTTGTTGACATATCATTATTTTCAATTTTTCAAATGCTTCTTGACAAGGCACTGTCCACACAAACTTCACATTCTTCTGCAAAAGGTTAGTTAATGGAAGGGCAACATTAGCAAAATTCTTACAAAATTTTCGATAATATCCTACCATTCCCAAGAATCTTGTGAGAGTTTTTTTTTCCCCCGTTGGAGTGGGAAACCCTAAAATTGCCTGAACTTTTACCTGAACAGGAGCTACCTTACCTTGACCCACAACATAACCAAGGTAAGTCACAGTAGCATGTCCAAATTCACTCTTAGCTAAATTAATAGTTAAGTTAGCTTTTGAAAGCCTTTCAAACAATTTCTCCACTGTAATAATGTGTGCTTCCCAAGTATCATTTCCTGTCACTAAATCATCAATATAAGCATCACTATCTTTCAATCCCTGAATCACAGAGTTAATCATCCTCTGGAAAGTACCTGGGGCATTCTTCATCCTAAATGGAAGAACATTATCTCATATAACCCAGATGGAGTTACAAATGCAGAAATCTCTCTACCTCTGTCCGTTAATGGAACACACCAATACCCTTTCAATAAATCAGTCTTTGTAAGGAACTTTGCTTTTCCAACTTTATCTACACAATCATCTACTCTAGGAATTGGATATGCATCTGTTTTCGTTACAGCATTCACCTTCCTATAGTCCGTACAAAACCTAATACTAACATCTGGTTTTGGCACCATAACACATGGCGAACTCCAATTCGTGTTAGAATGACTAATAATATCATTCTCTAACATATATTCAATTTCTTTCTCAGCAAGTTCACATTTTTCCATGTTCATCCTATATGGATGTTGTTTAATAGGTTTGGTATCTCCAACATCTACATCATGTGAAGCTATAGTAGTCCTTCTCGGAACATCTGGAAACAAATCCTTATATTTAACAATTAATTCCTTCATCTGCTGTTTCTGCTCTAGCTGTAAATGTGCTAATTTCTCATCCATATTTTCCAGAATGGTTGAATTTGGTAACCTAACAGAAACAATGTTGGATTTAGAATGAAAGTCAGATGAATCATCTATCATGTTCCTAGTTAAATCAAACTCATTCTCACTAACCACAACAGTCACAGTATCAAATTGTTTCTCATAATATGGTTTAATCATATTTATATGGCAAAGTTGTGTTGACCTTCTACGATCTGGAGTTTTTATTACGTAATCCACATCATTGATTTTAGACACAATTTCATAAGGACCATGAAATCTAGCTTGTAAAGGATTTGTCTGCACCGGGAAAAGAACCAACACCTTATCTCCAGGCTTAAACATCCTCATCCTAGCTTCTTTATCATACCAAGTTTTCATTTTCTCCTGAGCCAACTTTAAATTTTCCTTGGCTAAGCTACAAGCTTTATGTAACCTGTCCTTAAATTTCAAAACATAGTCCAACAAATTAGTGTGTACTTCCTTACTAATCCACTGTTCTTTCAATAAAACCAAAGGTCCTCTAACTCTATGCCCAAACACAAGTTCAAATGGACTAAAACCTAAAGATCCTATACCGATCCCCTTACCGCAACAAAAAGTAAGTTTATCCCCTCATCCCAGTCACTTTCATTTTCCACACAATATGTCCTAATCATATTCTTGAGGGTAGAATGAAAGCTTTCCAAGGCACCTTGCGATTCTGGATGGTATGCAGACGAAGTGATTTGCTTAGCTCCCAATTTATAAACTATCTGTTGAAACAATCCAGACAAAAAATTACTGCCTTGATCAGTTTGTATTTCCTTATGTAATCCAAAATAAGTAAAGAATTTTGTTAGAGCCTTTGTCACAGTTTTAGCTTTTATATTCCTAAGTGGTACTGCCTCTGGAAACCTAGACGAAGTACATATGATAGTCAACAAATACTGATAACCAGTTTTTGTCTTTGGTAATGGACCAACACAATCTACAATAACTTTAGAAAACGGTTCAAATGCTGGAATAGGTTGTAATGGAGCTACTGGTGTAACCTGATTTGGTTTACCCACAACCTGACAAGTATGGCACGTTTTACAAAACATCGCCACATCTTTTCTTAGACCAGGCCAGTAAAACTGTTTTAAAATCTTGTCCACAGTTTTCCTTACCCCTTGATGTCCACCTAAAGGCACACTATGAGCTAAAGTCAAAATCTCATTTCGATAAACTTTAGGAACAACTACCTGGTAAACAACATTCCATTCCTCACTTGCAGGAATTGTCGGCGACCTCCACTTCCTCATCAACACTCCGTTTTCCAAGTAATATCCTACTGACACCTTCTCAATTTCACTACCTAGTAAAGCTTGTTCCCTTAATTTTATAATCTCAGGATCTCTATTCTGCTCTGTTATCATCTCCTTCCGAGACAGAGATAAATCTTCATAGTCAGACATACTCCCAGAATCTTGTTCAAACAACGAAGGTAAGAAAGTCTCTGACACATCCTCAAAACTCGAATCCTGAGTTGAACAGTCATGAGTAACAACCTCATTCTGCACATCAATCTTTTTAGCCATAGCTCTAGTCACAACACAGGAAAAATCTGTGTTAGAATTCATCTCTGGTTCCTCTGACTCCATTGTCAAATGCACTTCAGGAAAAACTTGTCCACCTGCCAAGTCATTACCTAACAATAAAGAAATATCCTTCACAGGTAAGCTATGCTGTAATCCTACTTTAACAAATCCTGTAACTAACCCTGACTTTAAATTTACTTTATGTAAATGTACAGGCATAAAATCACTCCCAACACCTCTTATGTAATTTACCTCACCAGTATCACTCTCTTCATTAAACTTCAACACACTGTCTAACATCAGTGATTGAGAAGCTCCAGTATCCCTAAGGATTTTTATTGGCACTAGAGTAGATCCTACTTTCAATGATACAAACCCTTCAGTTATAAAATGATCATATCCCTTTCTAACTTGGTCAGACTCTAACAAAACCTCATTTGTGTTTATCAAACCCTGTAACTTTACAGGTGCTTCAGTATGTTGCACACAAGCATCTGGAACTGCTTCCTTCTCTTTCTTTTTCAGTTTGAAACAGTTAGCTATCACATGGCCAGGCTTCTTACAATAGTTACAAATAAGACCAAACTGTCTTTCCTTCACAGGTTTTCCTTCCTCCTTACCTTTCTCATTAACCTCTGATTTAATTTCTGATTTACCTTGAGTCTCCATGTTATTTTTCCTCTTAAAAATTCTGCCCTGAGGAAATTTATTCTTATGGATTAAAACATACTCATCAGCTAATCTAGCACAGTCCTGCAATTTATCAGTATCCCTTTCATTTAAGTAGGTCCTTACTTCAACAGGAATGCTTCTTTTAAATTCCTCCATTAAAATCAGCTCTCTCAATGTATCATAGTCCCCATTTACATTTTTAGAAGAAACCCATCTCTCAAAACACATAGCTTTATCATAGGCAAATTCCACGTAAGTCTTTTCCACAGACTCTTTCAAACTTCTGAATCTTTCCCTATAAGCTTCTGGGACTAATTCGTACGCATTGAGAATATGCATTTTCACAATATCATAATCAAGTGCTTGCGCAACAGTTAAAGCTGTGTAAACTTGTTGTGCTTTACCTTTAATTACACTCTGTAACAACACTGACCATTTATCTTTCAGCCACTCTGACATCCGAGCAATAGTTTCAAAATGTTGAAAATATCTTTTCACTTCTGTTTCACTAAATGGAGGGACCAATTTAATTTCTTGACTAGCAACAAACGGTTTTTTAGAACCAGAAGACTGTTTCCCAGACCTTAATTCCTCCATTGCATATTCAAATTCTCTCAGTTTTTGTGCAGCCTCTAATTTACAACGCTCTAACATCATTTGTTCGATTTGCAACTGCATCTCCAGATTACTTATTGGAAACCACTCCAAAACCGAATCATCAAAAACACCCGAATCCACATAGTGAGACGCGATTTTTCTCTGTATTACAGCCTTAGAGGTAGTCTGCAAAATACCTTTAAGTTGCAATCTACTAGCTATCTCAGACACCTCAGTCTTTTTCGCCTTCGCTAACAACTTGGCGCCTGGCGAATCCAGAAACTCATCAATATTCATCGTTGCCGAATACCACTCACAAGCCAATCAAACAAAAGAATCGAGTATTCTCCGTTTCCAAAACACGGACTCAAAAGTTAACAAGCATTTAAACTCAAACGATCCAATCCGGACGCTGCCCCCATATTTATGTTACGTATTCAGGCAACAATGAACAGATGAGTTAGGCAAGGGTTTTTATAACAAATAACACGTTTATTAAACACTGAAAACAAACACCCCAAAAGTAAACAAACACTAACGTAACTGGAAAACAGCTGCTGTGCGGCAGCTTAACAGTTCTTAAAGCTATGCAGCTCTAACAGTTCTTAAAGCGATGTTGCAAAAACAGTTCTTTAAAAGTGGTATGCCAAAAGTTCAAAATGCTCACAGGCCATTTAAAAGGAGAGACTTTTTAAGGCGATTTAAATTCTCTTCCACGTCGTTTTCCTTCAGTTTCCAAAGTCGAACTCTTCCCACGAAGAATTTTATGAAACAAAACGGCTTAAAGGCACTGACCTTTCCTTTATCACACTGTCCTCAATCTTCTGCTATCCCAGCAGAGATTAACACGACAACAGTCAACGAAATCCTTCCGAATAAGGATCAAACAAGGTCGAACTTGTTCCACCGTCGAATTTCGATTCTCCTCGATCTTTAACTCCCGAACTCCGAAGTTCACTCTCCACTAACAGTATTGTAAATAAACTGCTGGCAATGACCTTTTAAACTTTAGGCATTAGATAAAACCTCATCTTTGAACTAAACTGCGTCATCACATTAAATCACGCAGTGGCATGAAGTCAACATGGCAAATCCAGCCACGAACTGCCCCACCACACAGGGTGGGGTCTTCCTTTTATACCCTGTAAAAAAAAACCTATCACATGATCTCTACTGGCGGGAAAATGACTTCACTCCACCATCACAAGAACATTACCTCAAGTCCAGTATAACTTCAACCCCAGTCACGTGTCACGAGTATGTAACACTAGTTCCTCGTCCAGGTCCCGCTTTCCTAGTCTAGTTCTACCCCAGGCCTTGTATCCTAGTCTCATCCAGGGCCCGTGTATTGTCCAAGTTCATTTCTTCCCCAGTTCTCTTGCTTTCGTGACACACCGAGTTCTTTCCCTTGTACTTCAGTGTCTGTGTCTTGCATTTGAGTCGGTTCCCACCGCCCACCTCGTGACACTTACAAATTATATATAAAATTGTAAAATCATATATCTCACAACTAATCACTTAGATAACTGCAATAGACTTACAGAGGAGCAGAAAGGATGATGAAAGTTATGAAATGATGTAAAGAATAACTGATAATTGATTCTAAATCAAGCTCGGTGGAAAAGCAGAAACCTTCCATGTTGTTATAATGACTACCAAAAGGAATTTGATTCTATCCAACACTCGTAGTTAATGGAAGTTCTTAATATATATAAACGACACCCAAAACTTGAGAAATTCTTTCAACATCTGATGAAGCTTTGGCGTAATGTAATCACAGATCCATTAACAACCAGAAAAGATCTACCATCATTATCTAAATAAGCCGAGGCACTTTCCACGGCGACTCTCTAAGCCCTCTATAGTTTTGCCTAACTTTTACCCCACTCTCTAATTTTCTGAACGAAAACTGAATTTCAGATCAGAAACAAACAAACGAATTATACCTTGGCACGCCTTACATACATGGACGATTTGAATTTATACGTCCCTTCATCAATAAATCTAAAACAATTAATTCAAATAGTAGAATTATTTTCTAATGATATAAAGATAAACATTAGACTAGGTAAGTGCAGAACATTAATAGAATTAGCAGAGTTAGTAGAATACACAGCAGAGCAGGTACAATAACACTAATGCATCAATATGAAAGCTATCTGCGAAATCAACAAGGAAAGAAAGTAGATCATAGGGCGATAGAGAGAAACATTCGACAGAATTTACTTCACGGCTTAAGAAAATCTCTCTAAACAGCTCAATAGAAAAAATACAAAAAAGACAAACACAGGTCCGCTATACCCATATCAATGTATTATTTTGGCATAACAACTTGATCTGAAATTGACCTGGAACATTTACGAAAGGAAAGTAAGAATTTGAATAACAAATTTTAGAAAACATGATGTACACTCGAATGCGTGCAGATTAATACTACCGAGGGCAGAAGGAAGAAAAGGAATAACAGACACAAAAAGAAATATAACAGTCATATAAAACTTCTAAGGATATATTTTCATCAACGAAAACAGGATTCAGCACGCCATGCGAGCAATTCTGATAAGAGTTGCTCTAAACTAAACTTAAATGAAAACACTACCTAGAAAAATAAAGAAAAACAGGAGAAAATCTGCAAATGCCAGAAATCCGAGCAACACACACAAAATGCTGAGGAAATTCAGCAGGCCAGGCCAGAAGCAAAAGTTAACCAATGGAAGAGCATAACCCTCTATGGAGGACATTCCCACGAACTAAACAGTGTAGATGTCAACGTCCGGTTCAGAATTGGAGGCCTCATTCCAGAAACAGTAGAGTTCATTGCAGCAACACAGGACCAGAGGGTTAACACAAAAAAAAATCAAAAATACATAATTAATGACTAACATATTCAAGAGAAGTCTTGCGAGACTCGCTCTTTATAATGTGCCATCTATTTAAGCCTGTTGACTGTATTTTGATATGTTTAAGGAGTCCGTATTGCTTGCATTATGTATGTATTTGCCCGATTAACGCTAATCACTAGATCCTAGCATGCTAGTTCTCGCGTTGTCGCTCGGCCAAGCCACCGATGTTCTTTGGGAATTATTCTGAATAAACTATCATTGCCGTTTCCACATCAAGAGCCGGTCTTTTCTTTGCTCTTGGGTTCCAGTGTTGCCAGCACACATCATGACGTGTAATGCTCAATAATGACATACCTCTGGGTGAAAATGTTGAAATCCTTTATATTCTATGATCGAGTCAAGATATTTATAACCCCAAAGTGTGTTCGAGATCCTTTACGGAAATATTTTGCAGAGTTTTCATCGGGTCAGGATATTTAAAAAATACTTATATACAATGAGGTAGCATGTTTTTGTTTCTTCTCTCAT
This sequence comes from Hemitrygon akajei, assembly GCF_048418815.1. NCBI lineage: Eukaryota > Metazoa > Chordata > Chondrichthyes > Myliobatiformes > Dasyatidae > Hemitrygon > Hemitrygon akajei. The sequence continues at coordinate 65,634,802 of NC_133131.1, forward strand.
AGGAGGTGGTGTCTATATCGGAGTAGATCTCCGGAATTAAACTCAGTCTGCCTTCTGACGCTGAAGATAAGCTGACGGAATCGTTTAATATTTAGATATTCCTTTCGGCCTTTCGGCCCAATACGCACATGCCTTCCAGGATGTACATCAATGTGCATACCTGAGAGTCTATTCAACAACTCTCTCATATCTGCCTCTAGCATCACTCCTGACAGCGCATTCCAAACACTCACTACGCTCTGTGTAATAAAACTTGCTCCACACATCTCCTTTGAACGCACCCACTCAAGTTGAATGCATTCTATTTAGTGCCAGGTATTTGGAACCGGGGAAAAGATCCCGGCTGTCTAATCTACCTATGCGTCTCATAATCTTATCAAACTTTGTCTCGTCTCTCCTCAGCCACCGCCGCTCCAAAGTAAACTGTCCAAATAATACAGACAGCATCTTGGTAAACCTGTTGGAACCACCCCCACCCAACCAAACCCCCCCCCCTCCACCGCACTGTCCATGCTTCCTATAGTGGGGCGACTAGAACTGAATGCTAATCTCCAGGTACGGACTAATCAGAGCTTTAGAAAGTGCAATGGTGACCTCTTGAGTATTGAACAGAAAACATGTCACTAATCAATGTCAGCAGACCTAAAGCATTCTTTACATCCCGATCGAAATGGTTGGGCAGTATCAGGGAGCTATGGACTTGAACATAATATCTTCCCTGTCAAAGGCAGGCTTGTTCAGAGTTGTTGCAAACTGACTGCTCGAAGGGTGTCGGGGATTCCTGTCAGGGGAAGTATTAATTATTTTGCTCAGCAGAGGTTTGAAATCCCTGAGAGCGCAGGATGGGCGTCACTAGTGGTAGAGAGAATGGACAAGGTCATGGGGTGGAACTCTTCTTCATAATCTTATTGCTCGTGGTGTTTGTACTTGGCTAACTCAGCAGAAAGCAACGTTAACAACGGCATAGGATTAGTTTGAGGTGTCCAGGAATCAACTGGCAGCTGAAGGCCTTCTTGAATCTTTTGCTCTCCCGCTCAATTTCTCTACAGTTGAACAAAACAGAGGGAGATTCACTTTGTGTCTGACACCAGGTATGTATGTTAAGGTGGTGTGTAGGGAGATTCAATCTGTCTTTGACCGTGGGCATGCGTGATGGGACAGAATTTAGGGAGCTTCACTCCGTGTCTGACGCTGAGTGTGCCCGATGGATTAGCGTAGAGGCCTTTTCACTCAGTGTGTGACGTCACGTTATCTGCACGGATGGTGTGGAGGTAGCTTCACTCTGAGCCCAGAATTCTGAAACACTGCCGGAAATCCTCTGCCAAGCATTCATCTGCCAATCCAGCGAAAGACCATTCCCAATGACTGTAGCCCGCCGCTGTAAAGCAAAGTATACAACAGTCTCTGATGGCCCTCTGGTACTGAAATCTTGCTCTGAGGCCTTCAAATTTCATTTTCAAAAGAAGGTACATTAGCAAGAGGGAGGGTAGCCAACCACTCCTTCTGCAGATTTTTCTTACTCACACAGTTAGGAGTATTTTCTTCCTATTTCAAGCATCACTAGCACGCGTTACAGGTACAGATCCTGAAATCACCACTCTGCAGGATTTTTTCTTTAATTTAGCATCTAGCTCCTTCAACTCACGTTGCAGGAACTCGTTACCTTGCAACCATCTCATTCTATGAACGTGGACAACGAACTTTTTTCTGCTCACCTTCCTCCTGAAGCATTTATTGAATCAGTCTGAGTTCTCCATGACTCTGGAAACTCAGCGGCTACATACCATCCAAGCATCTGGTTCTCCTCCACCGAAACTCCTGTCGTTTCTGAACCAATGAACCCCACATCATTATCGCTCTCACCCTTTCTCTTTTGTCACAAATTCAGACTCTGTGCCAGACACCTGTCTGCTCCGGCTGTCCAGCGCTCGGTACGGCCGTAGGGGTACATTGCCCTAACTTCCTATTTCCCTTCACTGTACTGGTGGTCAGACATGTGTCGTTCTCCTGCACTTCTGGTGTAACTATTTCCCTGTATCACTTATCAATCAACCCCTTTTCCTCCTGAACGATCCGGAGTTCATCCTGCTCCAGCTCCAGTTCTCCAACACCGTCTGTAAAAAGCGCAGGTGCCGTCTGGGACACTTGATGTCTCCTTGTCTTCTCACTCCTGATAGGAGGAGCATTGCCCTGACCAGATTTTATTTCAAGACTTTGTGTCCAACATCTCTAACTCCGCCATAAGAAGGATACTCACCTGAATCTTACCTCAGCCGCCTCATTCGCATTCTGAAGGTTCTGGAGCAAAGACTCAGCTACCAACCGGCAACTTGCTGTCTTGCCCAATGGCCGTTGCACTGAATTCATATAAAACTACACTCTAGTTCTTGTCCATAACACCATAAAACAGAGGAGCAGAATTAACCATTCAGCCCATCGAGCTGCTCTGCCATTACATCATAGCTGATCCCTCATCCCACTCAACCTCATACACCTGCCTTCTCGCCATATCCATTGATGCCCTGACCGATCAGAAAAATATCAACCTCCATCTTAAATATACCCACGGACTAGGACTGAGTATGTCCGATGTTTTAGTGTAGATGCCACATCACTTAGTGTCGGACCTCACGTTATCTGATGGGAGGGGAATTTAGGGAACTTCACTCTGGGTCCATAAATCTAAAGCCCTGCACTCTGCACGAAATCCTCTGCCAAATCTTCATATTTTTAACTCTGCTGGCGTGTGACACCGGTAATAGTTCAAAGATAGCTAATCTAGAGTTCCAGCTTTTTCAGCTGCATCCCCTTTCACCATGGGTGTCTCAGGAAACGTCTGGATACCTATCCCTCGCTGGCAGTCTCCTAATGTCTCAGCGCCGATACATTATCCGGTCTCGTACGTCTCGGGGAAACACAGTCCGTTCCCACCATGTCAAGTCAAGTCAAGTCACTTTTTATTGTCATTTCGACCATAACTGCTGGTACAGTACATAGTAAAAATGAGACAACGTTTTTCAGGACCATCGTGTTACATGACAGGCATTACAATAAATAATAAACAAGACAATAGGGCAGTAAGGTGTCAGTCCAGGCTCTGGGTATTGAGAAGTCTGATAGCCTGGGGAAAGAAGCTGTTACATTGTCTGGTCGTCAGAGCTCGAATGCTTCGGTGCTTTTTCCCAGACGGCTGGAGGGAGAACAGTTTGTATGAGGGGTGCGTGGGGTCCTTTATAATGCTGTCGTGTAGTGTATATATCCGTAATGGCGGGAAGAGAGACCCCGATGATCTTCTCAACTGACCTCACCATCCGCTGCAGTGTTTTGCGATCTGAAATTGCGCCATTTCCGAACCGGACAGTGATGCAGCTGCTCATGATACTCTCAATACAACCCCTGTAGAATGTGGTGAGGACAGGGGGTGGGAGATGGACTTTCCTAAAACTTCGCAGAAATTAGAGACGCTGCTGGGCTTTCTTTGCTATGGAGCTGGTGTTGAGGGACCAGGTGAGATTCTCAGCGAGGTGAACACCAAGAAATTTAGTGCTCTTTACGCGATCTCTACCGAGGAGCCGTGTCACCCTGCGTCAGGCACGAAATAACCGTTTTCCCAGCCTTCTCTCCTGATTGGAGTGCTTATATTCCTAAGGACCCGTTATCCTTAACAATAACCCAAACAGAAACATGAAATACGCTACAATGTTAGCAGTGAAATCTTTCCCAGGCCGTTACCCAGTTTTCTGCCAAACTGTCCATGTTCTCTCTTCAGCTCTTAATCCTCTTTCACCAATGTCTTTGGTACCGTGCCTTCCTGTTACTTTCCATTCCTTTAAAATTCTGTGGACGCTGTCCAAGTCATTTCTGACCGTGGCATCTAGAAGGCAATAATCCATACACTTATGTCTTTCTCATCTACAGAATCTGATGTCCGCTTCTCTAATTATGGAATCCGCTATCATTACTGCACACCTCTTCTCACCCTTTCACTCTGAGCCACAGATGTAGAATCAGGGCTCAGTTCGCTACGACTTCTCGCTGGTAGATTGGCCCCAACTCCAGCAGTATCGAAAGCGGTGTACTTAGTATGGAGTGGAACAACCAAGGGGTAATTTGCACTGACTGCCCATTATCGTTCCGTCACCCAACAGTCACAAGGTTCCTACATCCTGCAACTCTGGTGTGACTACCTTCCTGTATCTACTATCCATTAACTCCTCATTTTCAAGCACGAGCCGAAGGTCATCCAGCATCAACTCCAGTTCCGTAAAACGGTCTCTGATAAGCTGCATGTGGGTGAACTTTGTGCAGGTGCCGTTATTAGGGACAGTGGAAGTCTCGCAAAATTCCACCTATCGCCAAGGGACATAGCACTAACTCTGGACACATTATCAGCACACTAACCATGTACTAGTAGACTAAAAAAGAAACACTAGAAATTTAGTTCCAACGTCCTCCACCGAAATGTCAACAAAACACCAGAATTATTTTTAAACTTCGCACTGTGTCACCAGGGAAAGACCTTCCCCACTGACTGCAGACCACCGCTGTAAATCAGAGTATATAACAGTCTCTGATGTCTCTCTGGTACTGACATCTTGATCCGAGGCCTTCATTTTCATTTTCCAGAGAGGTTACATTAGCAAGAAGGAGGGTAGCCAACCACTCTTTCTGCAGCATGTTCTTAGTTACATACTAAGGAGCATTTTATTCATATTTCTAGCCCCAGAGGCACGCGGTCCAGGTACAAATACTGAAATCACCACCCTGCATGTTTTTGTCTTTAATTTATCATCTAACTCCTTCAACTCACTTTGCAGGAACTGTTGGCATGCCAGGCAGCATCTATAAGGAGAAGCACTGTCGAAGTTTCGGGCCGAGACCCTTCGTCAGGACTAACTGAAAGGAAAGATAGTAAAAAAGTAGTGGGGGGAGGGGGAAAAGCGAAATGATAGGAGAAGATCGGAGGGAGTGGGATGAAAACTAAGAGCTGGAAAGGTGATTGGCGAAAGTGATACAGAGCTGGAGAAGGGAAAGGATCATGGGACGGGAGGCCTCGGCAGAAAGAAAGGGGGGGGGGCGCACCAGAGGGAAATGGAGAACAGGCAGAGTGCTGGGCGGAGAGAGAGAAAAAAAACAAACAACTAAATATGTCAGGGATAGGGTAAGAAGGGGAGGAGGGGCATTAACGGAAGTTAGAGAAGTCAATGTTCATGCCATCAGGTTGGAGGCTACCCAGCCGGTATATAAGGTGTTGTTCTTTTAACCTGAGTGTAGCTTCATCTTGATAGTAGAGGGGGCCATGGATAGACATATCAGAATGGGAATGGGACGTGGAATTAAAATGTGTGGCTACTTGGAGATCCTGCTTTCTCTGGCGGACCAAGCATAGGTGTTCAGCGAAACGGTCTCCCAGTCTGCGCCGGGTCTCACCAATATACAAAAGGCCACACCGGGAGCAATGGACGCAGTATACCACACCAGCCGACTCACAGGTTAAGTGTTACTTCACGTAGAAGGACTGTCTGGGGCCCTGAATGATAGTGAGGGAGGAAGTGTAAGGGCAGGTGTAGCGCTTGTTCCGCTTACAAGGATAAGTGCCAGGAGGGAGATCGGTGTGAAGGGATGGGGGGACGAGTGGACAAGGGAGTCACGGAGGGAGCGATTCCTGCGAAAAGCAGAAAGAGTAGGGAAAGGAAAGATGTGCTTGTTAGTGGGATCCAGTTAGAGGTAGCGGAAGTTACAGAGAATTATACGTTGGACCTGGAGGCTGGTGGGGTGGTAGGTGAGGACAAGGTGAACCCTATCTCGAGTGGGGTGGTGGGCGGATAGGTTGAGGGCGTTTGTGCCGGAAATGGGAGAGATGCGTTTGAGAGCAGAGTTGATGGTGGAAGAAGAGAAGACCCTTGGTTTAAAAAAAGGAAGATATCTCCTTTGTCCTGGAATGAAAAGCCTTATCCTGAGAGCAGTTGCGGCGGAGACGGAGGAATTGTGAAAAGGGAATAGCATTTTAGCAAGAGACAGGGTGGGAAGAGGAATAGCCCAGGTAGTTGTGAGAGTTTGTAGGCTTATAGTATATATCAGTAGATAAGCCGTCTCCAGAGATGGAGACAGAAAGATCAAGAAAGGGCAAGGAGGTGTCGGAAATGGACCAGGTAAATTTGAGGGCAGGGGGAAAGTTGGAGGCAAAGTTAATGAAGTCAACGAGCTCAGCGTGCGTGCAGGAGGCAGCACCAATGCAGTTGTCGATGTAGCGAAGGAAAAGAGGGGGACGGATACCCGTATAGACTTGGAACATGGACTGTTCCACAAAGCCAACAAAAAGGCAGGCATAACTGGGACTCATGCGAGTGCCCATGGTTACACCCTTGGTTTGGAGGAAGTGGGAGGAGCCAAAGGAGAAATTATTGAGAGTAAAAAGTAATTCTGCTTGACGGAGGAGAGTTGTGGTAGAGGGGAATTGGTTAGGTCTGGAATCCAAAAAGAAGCGAAGAGCTTTGAGACCGTCCTGGTGGGGGATGGTGGTATATAGGGACTGGACGCCCATGGTGAAAGTAAGGCGGTGGGGGCCAGGAACTTAAAGTCATTGAAAAAATTCAAAGTGTGAGAAGTGTCACGAACATAGGTGGGAAGGGATTGAACAGGGGGGGGGATAAAACAGTATCCAGCTATGCAGAAGTGAGTTTGGTGGGGCAGGTGCAAGTTGAGACAATAGATCTACTTGAACACGCAGGTTTGGGGATCTTGGGTAGGAGGTAGAAACGGGAAGTGCGGGGTGTGGGAACTATGAGGTTGGTGGCAATGGATGGGAGATCCCCAGAACTGATAAGGTTGGTGATGGCATTGGAGACAATGGCCTGGTGCTACTTAGTGGGGTCATGATCACGAGGTAAATAAGAGGAGGTATCAGAGTGTTGTCACTGTGCCTCGTCCAGGTAGAGGTCAGTACGCCAGACAACACCAGCCCCCCCCCCCCTTATCAGTGGGTTTGATAGTGAGTTTGAGATTGGTGCGGAGGGAGTGGAGAGCAGAGCGTTCGGAAGGAGTGAGGTTGGAATTGGAACAGGGTGTGGTGAAGTCGAGACAGTTGATGTCCCGTCGGAAATTAGCAATAAAGAGATCCAGAGAAGGCAGAAGATCAGAGTGGGGTGTCCATGGAGAAGAGGAACATTGAAGACGGGAGAAGGTCATCGGTGGGGGTAGGAGAGTCCTTGCCAAAGAAGTAAGCTCGGAGACGGAGCCGGCGGAAAAAAGATTTCGGCATCATGGCGTACGGGGAACTCGCAGAGGTGTGGGCGAAGGGCGACAAAGCTGAGGCTCTTACTGAGGACAGAGAGCTCTGCCTCAGAGAGTTGAAGGTCGGAGGGAACGGTAAAGACCCGGCACGGATGAGAGATGGGATCAGAGGGGGGAGGGAGGCTGGTACTGTCGGTGGAGTGGGAAGGGTTGGGGTGAGAGGAAAAGGAGCCTATGAGGGCCCAGAAGCTGACGATGGGATCTGAGGAAGAGTGGATTGCAGAGGGGTGGTGGGGGAAGGGGAGACGGTAGTCACAATCGCAGCATGTGAAGACCCGGCCTAGAGTTCAAGGCTGGAGTCGCAGTCGGTGGTTGCGCAATCGCTTTGAAGCTATCCATGGTCGTGGGAACACGCGTTGATGGTGCTGGAGTCCGGGTTTTCAATATGCGCTGGGTTGCTGTGGCGGCCGAGATAGACGGCCGGGCGCGGGGCCGCGATACAAAATCCATACTCTGGGGTCTGCAGATGGAAAATCTTGCGATCCTTGCAGGACTTGATATAGTCAAAGTTACGGCGATTGCACGCATAGATCCGACTGAGGATGAAATAACAGACAGGTCTATTGCAAACGGAGAAAAAGGTGTCCCGGAGGCGTGGAAGGGATTGTGATACGGACGCCAGGTACCTTCCCATGGCGGAGAGTGTCGCCCTCAGAGCTCGACGGGAGAAACAACGGGAGGCAGAGTACCTGGGATCCTCAGAAGGTCCAAATTGAGAAGCTCGAAAATGGATCCTGAAGCCAACTGGAGTCAGTTGGCGGCGGAGACACGTTCCAAGGAAGGATATATATGGCTGTAATAGCGGGTCTGGGTCAAAATATGATCGAAAAGTTGAAGGGCCGAGGGTATTATAGATGGGGAGCAGCAAGAGAGGGTTTCACTGAACTCCCTTCGAAGAGAAGAGTTAAACATCTTCAGTGTAGGCATTACAGGCAGAGGCTTCGCAGTAGTGAATTTAAAGAGCAAACACGAGGAAATCTGCAGATGCTAGAAATTCAAACAACACACACAAAATGCTGGTGGAACTGAGCAGGTCAGGCAGCATCTATAAGGAGAAGCACTGTCGACGATTCGGGCCGAGACCCTTCGTCAGGACTAACTGAAGGGAAAGATACTAAGAGATTTGAAAGTAGTGGGGAGATGGGAAATGCGAAATGATAGGAGAAGACCAGAGGGGGCGGCATGAAGCTAAGAACTGGAAAGGTGATTGGCGAAAGTGATACAGAGCTGCAGAAGGGAAAGGATCATGGGACGGGAGGCCTCAGGAGAATAAAAGGGAGAGGGGGAGCACGAGAGGGAGATGATGTACAGGCAGAGTGATGAGCAGAGCGAGAGAAAAAAAAAACAAACAACTAAATATGTCGGGGATGGGGTAAGAAGGGGAGGAGGGGCATTAACGGAAGTTAGAGAAGTCAATGTTCATGCCATCAGGTTGGAGGCTACCCAGCCGGTATATAAGGTGTTGTTCCTCCAACCTGCGTGTGGCTTCATCTTGATAGTAGTGCTATGATAGTAGAGATACTGACAGATATGGGATCACTTCGTGATATATTAGTAAGTGTCAGTGCAAAAGTTCTGAATTTATCAACGGTTCCTTGGGTCCGAAGTAGTTATTGCAACATGACTTAACCAGCTTATCAGTCTCAAACTTGTACGACGACTCATTGTCATCTGAGATCCTACCAACTATAGTAATGTATATATGGTATTTTGAGGCATATAGTCGTGTGTGTAGAGTGTACAGCAAGTGGCTAGACACACATCCTTGAGGTGCAACAGTGTTGATTGTCAACAAGGAGAAGATTTATTAGCATGTGAACCACGTGGATTTCCGCGTGAATTTCGGTTTCACACACAGTCCTGAGACGTACCGGTTTGTAGGGGAATTGGGCATTGTAAATGTTTCCATGATTAGGCTAGCTTTAGTCGAGTGGGTTGCTGGGCAGTATGGCTCGTTGGTCTGGAAGGACCAGTTCTGTGCTGTATCCCTAAAACAATAAAATTCATTTAAAAATTGCTGCAGTCCTTAGTCTATGTCTGTATTCTGGGAGTAGAAGCCGAAGTCCAGGCGTGGCTTTGGACACTAAATGTTTATGATGGTGATGCAACGTCCAGAGCGCTGGCTGCTCTGCCTCGGCAGGTAACAGATAGTCAGAGACACCCTCAAGCTGGCCAGGTTGAAGACAACCGGGATGATCATGAAGGCATCAGTTTGCGCAAACATGTGACCATTGATCACGCTTCTCAGCTTCTCCAATGCCTGCATGACACGTGCCAAGTTTGGAATGTACTCCACTACGATCATGATGACACAACAAAATGGACGAGACGTGGTCATCAGCTGTTCCACGTCCGATAAGTAGGTCTGAAACGGACCTGGCATATCTGAGCACCGTGATGAGTTAATCATGAGCCAAGCACCCATGCTTCTGCCTTTAGAACCACGGAACATTACAGAAACAGCCCCTTTGGCCCTTTTTGGCTGTACGGAAACATTTTTCTGCCTCATCCCACTGACCTGCACCTGGCTCATATCCCTCCATACACCTCCCACCCATGTACCTGTCCACGTTTTAATTAAATGTTAAAAGCGAGACCGCTTTTACCACTTCATCTGGCAGCTCAATCCACACTCCCACCACTCTCTGTGTAAAGAAGCACGGCCCCACTAATGTTACCTTTAAACTTTTCCCCTTCACCCTTAACCTATGTCCACTGTTTTTTTTCTCCCCTAGCCACAGTGGAAAGAGCCTGCTGCATTCATTCTATCTATACCCATCATAATTTTATATACGTCTTTCAAGTCTCCCCTCATTTTTCTACGCATCAGGGAATAAAGTCTTAACCTATTTAACCTTTCTCTGTAACTCAGTTTCTCAAGTCCTAGCAACAACCTTGCAAACATTCTCTGCACTCTTTCAACCTTATTAATATCCTTCCTGTAATTCGGTGACTAAAACTGCACACAATACTCCAAATTCGGCCTCACCAATGCTTTATGCAACCTCACCATAACCATATATCCATATAACAATCACAGCACGGAAACAGGCCATTCCAGCCCTCCTAGTCCGTGCCGAACTCCTAATCTCTCCTAGTCCCACCTACCCGCACTCAGCCCATAACCCTCCACTCCTTTCCTGTCCATATACCTATCCAATTTTACCTTAAATGACACAACTGAACTGGCCTCTACTACTTCTACAGGAAGCTCATTCCACACAGCTATCACTTTCTGAGTAAAGAAATACCCCCTCGTGTTACCCTTAAACTTTTGCCCCCTAACTCTCAAATCATGTCCTCTCGTTTGAATCTCCCCTACTCTCAATGGAAACACCCTATTCACGTCAACTCTATCTATCCCTCTCAACATTTTAAATACCTCGATCAAATCCCCCCCTCAACCTTCTACGCTCCAATGAATAGAGACCTAACTTGTTCAACCTTTCTCTGTAACTTAAGTGCTGAAACCCAGGTAACATCCTAGTAAATCGTCTCTGCACTCTCTCTAATTTATTGATATCTTTCCTATAATTCGGTGACCAGAACTGTACACAATATTCCAAATTTGGTCTTACCAAGGCCTTGTACAATTTTAACATTACATCCCAACTTCTGTACTCAATGCTCTGATTTATAAAGGCCAGCGTTCCAAAAGCCTTCTTCACCACCCTATCTACATGAGACTCCACCTTCAGGGAACTATGCACTGTTATTCCTAGATCTCTGTGCTCCACTGCATTCCTCAATGCCCTACCATTTACCCTGTATGTTCTATTTGGATTATTCCTGCCAAAATGTAGAACCTCACACTTCTCAGCATTAATCTCCATCTGCCAACGTTCAGCCCATTCTTCTAACCGGCATAAATCTCCCTGCAAGCTTTGAAAAACTACCTCATTATCCACAACACCTCCTACCTTAGTATCATCAGCATACTTACTAATCCAATTTACCACCCCATCATCCAGATCATTTATGTATATTACAAACAACATTGGGCCCAAAACATTCCAACTCTTATACTCAATACGTTGATTGATGAAGGCCATTGTAACAAAAGTTCTCTTTACTACCCTATCTACCTGTGACGTCAGTTTCAGGAAACTTTGTATCTGTATTCCTAGTTCCGCCTTTTCAACTCCACTCCTCAGTGCCCTACCATTTATTTTGTATGTTCTGCCTTGGATTTTCCTTCCAAAGTGCAATACCTCATTAAACTCCATTAAACTCCATCTGCCATTTTTCAGCCCATTTTCCAGCTTATCCAGATCCCTCTGCACGCGTAGAAAACCTTCCTCACTGTCCACTACACCTCCAATCTTTGTATCATCAGCACATTTGCTCATCCAATTTACCACATTATCATCCAGATCATTGATATAGATGACAAATAACAATGGACCAATTACTGATCCCTGTGGTACAACACTAGACACAGGCCTCCACTCAGAGAAGCAATCCACCACTACCACTCTCTGACTTCTCCCATTGAGCTAATGTCTAATACAATTTACTACCTCACCATGTATACCTAACGACTGAATCTTAGAACAGTATAGAATAGAATAGTACAGCACATTACAGGCCCTTCTGACCACAATGTTGTGCCAACACACAAACACTGCCTCCCATATAAACCCCAAACTTAAATTTCTCCATATACCTGTCTAGTAGTCTCTTAAACTTCACTAGTATATCTGCCTCCACCACTGGCTCAGGCAGTGCATTCCACGCACCAACCACTCTCTGAGTGAAAAACCTTGCTCTAATATCCCCCTTGAACTTAGCCTCCCCTTACCTTAAAGCCATGTCCTCTTGTACTGAGCAGTGGTGCCCTGGGGAAGAGGGTCTGGTTGTCCACTCTGTCTATTCCTCTTAATATCTTGTACATCTCTATCATGTCTCCTCTCATCCTCCTTCTCTCCAAAGAGTAAAGCCCTAGTTCCCTTAATCTCTGATCATAATCCATACTCTCTTAACCAGGCAGCATCCTGGTAAATCTCCTTTATACCCTTTCCAATGCTTCCACATCCTTCCTATAGTGAGGCAACCAGAACTGGACAGAGTACTCTAATTGTGGCCTAACTAGAGCTTTATAGAGCTGCACCATTACATCGCGTCTCCTAAACTCTATCCCTCGACTTAAGAAAGATAATACTCCTTATGCTTTCTTAACTACCCTATCTACCCTTTGAGGCAACTTTCAGAGATCTGTGGACATGTACCCCCAGATCCCTCTGCTCCTCCACACTACTATTTACTTTGTACTCTGCCTTGGGGTTTGTCCTTCGAAAGTGTACCACCTCACACTTCTCCGGGTTGAACTCCATCTGCCACTTCTCAGCCTATTTCTGCATTCTATCAATGTCTCTCTGCAATCTTCGATAATCCTCTGCACTATCTACAACACCACCAACCTTTGTGTCGTCTGCAAACTTGCCAACCCACCCTTCTACCCCCACATCCAGGTCGTTAGAAAAATCACAAAAAGTGGAGGTCCCAGTTCAGATCCTTGTGGGACACCACTAGTCACAACCCTCCAATCTGAATGTACTTCCTCCAGCACGACCCTCTGCCTTCTGCAGGCAAGCCAGTTCTGGATTCACCTGGCCAAACTTCCCTGGATCCCATGCCTTCTGACTTTCTGAATACGTCTACCGTGTGGAACCGTGTCAAATGCCTTACTAAAATCCATGTAGATCACATCCACTGCTCTACCCTCATCTGTATGCCTGGTCACCTCCTCAAAGAAACCTATCAGGCTTTTTAGGAACGATCTGCCTGTTAAGGATCCGGCCTGAACACTGGGTCGAAGGGCCTCTGCTAATAGCTCTGGACCACGACAGCCCTTAATTTCTGCCTTCTTTCACCTAGCCATGTGAGTTTTGAACCAGCCCCTTTCCTTATTGGACTTTCGCCAATTACCCACTTATCTCCTCACTAGCACCCACCTGTTTCTGTTTTCATTACCTGGCCCATTTAAACACTGCCTTGACGCGCATTCTCTGCCAGTTCATCCCAGTTCTGACCTGAATCGTTCTAACCTGCCATTGTGACTGCTGCCAACTGATTTTGCCGGACTCTGTGTTTCTGGATTTTGCCTGTTTAGAAACCTGATTTTTGTTTGTGCGCTCTGGATCGTCTGCCCTCCCCGGACTGCATTTGCCGGGTAAGACCTCCGCCTGCCATTCCGGATTCATGCCTGCCTCCTGTTTTTGAAAGACTGTTGCCCTTGTGCTCCCTAATAAATCCTGGTAAAAGAGCATTCCTTGGTCTGCACTTGAGTCCGAACATAACACGACCCAACCTGACAGAATGAACTGGTCACTATGGACTCAGCAGACCCCAACCAGGTGCGTGAGGCCCTCTCCCTACAGGGAGTGTTGTTAGGGAGACATGAAGCGCAGTTCGCCTCTGTCAACCAGTCGATGGAGGCCTTCTCAGCATCTCTGACCAGCGTGGCCTCCCAGTTACAGCAGATTCAGATGGCGTTGATCTCTAACCCGCCTCCTGTTGCGGCATCATCAGCCCCACAGACTCCAACCCTACCACCCCGAGAGCCCCGTTTACCGCCACCTGCAATTTACAATGGTGAACCAGGCACCTGCAGATCATTCCTGTCTCAATGCTCGCTGGTTTTTGAGCTGCAGCCCGCTAGCTTTCCCACTGATCGATCCCGTATCACTTATGTAATCACGCTGCTGTCGGGAAGAGCAAGAGAGTGGGGTACGGCCGTGTGGGACAGCAGAGCCCCTTTTTACCACACGTTTAAGGACTTTTGTGAGCAGTTGAGAAGAGTCTTTGACCGTTCCCAGCAGGGGCGAGAGGCAGCGAGGGAAATGTTGCGAATTCGTCAGGGTAACCGCTCTGTTTCGGACTACGCCATTGAGTACCGCAAACTAGCCGCCACTACCAACTGGGATTCGGCAGCCCAGTCTGACGTGTTCCTCTATGGGCTGAGCGATGAAGTTAAGGATGAACTAGCCACCCACGTCCTGCCTTCTGGCTTCCAAGAGCTGTTCGATTCGGCCACTAAGATTGACAGCCTCATAAAACAGCGTCAGCGGGAGCGTGATATCCGGGGGTCACGAAGAACCACCAGGGGACGTCCGACATTCATCCATCCCGCACCCACATCTCCTCCTCCGAGTCCTCAGTCACCCCCATTTAGCTCAGCGGAGCTCATGCAGATTGATCGTGCCCGTCTGTCTCCTTCGGAGCGAAGGAGGAGAGTCTGTATTGTGGTCAGGCTGGTCACTATGTATCCAGTTGTCCTGTAAATGCCAACGCTCGCTCGTAAAGAGGGGACTACGGGCGAGCAGTGCCGGTCCCTCGTCGCTCGAACCCTGCTACCTGCTTTTATGTTGGCTGAAGGGAGGAGACACACTGTTTCAGTTTTGATCGACTCCGGGGCTGAGGGAAACTTTATCAGTTCCAGTTTTGCGGCCAAACTCCTGATGCCACTCTCCAGTCTGAAGCAACCCCTGGAGGCCAGCGGCTTTAACGGAGTGAAATGGCCTTGATTACCCATGCTACAGCTCCGGTGAGTCTCCTCATTTCTGGCAATCACCAGGAGAGCATTATTTTTCATGTAATAGATTCCCCTAAAGCTGAAGGTGTGTTAGGACACCCATGGCTAGCTCAGCACGGTCCACACATTGATTGGTCTAGTAACAGGGTGTTAAGCTGGAGTCCCTTCTGCCTAAATAATTTTCTGCGTGTTGCTCATGCTACTCCAAATTCGGCTCCTCTGCCTACAGAAGAGTTTTCCGATCTGTGCTCTGTACTCCCAGAATATCGGGACCTAAAGCTAGTGTTCAGCAAGACCCGGGCCACCACCTTACCCCCGCATCGCCCCTATGATTGCGCTATAGATCTCCTTCCAAGAACTTTGCCACCTGTATTCCTTGTCTCCACCTAAAAGGGAGGCGATGGACAAGTATATCCAGGAGGCCTTGGCTGCAGGAATTATCCGTCCCTCTTCCTCCCCAGCAGGCGCAGGGTTCTGCTTTGTAGCCAAGAAGGACGGGTCCCTGCGGCCTTGCGTGGACTATAGAGGTCTCAATGTCACCGTTAAGAAACGCTATCCTCTTCCTCTTATGTCATCTGCATTTGAATTGCTCCAGGTTGCGTCTATCTTCTGCAAGCTCGACCTCCGCAACGCTTACCATCTGGTCCGCATAAGGGACGCCATCAATACGCCATCTGAGCACTATGAATACTTGGTGATGCCTTTCGGACTTTCTAATGGTCCTGCTGTGTTTCAGTCCCTGGTACATGACGTCCTTAGAGACATGCTGAACCAATTTGTATTTGTGTACCTGGATGACATTCTGAAATTTTCTAAGTCCATCTCTGAACACATCCAGCAAGACCGTCGGGTGCTCCAACGACTCCTAGAGAACCAGTTATTTGTGAAGGCGGAGAAGTGTGAATTTCACCGGAGTTCAACTTCGTTTCTGGGATATGTGATCAGCGCTGGAGGAATCCAAATAGACCCTCAGAAGATCAAGGCGGTAGAGGAGTGGCCACAACCCGCTTCTCGACGGGATGTCCAACGCTTTCTTGGGTTTGCCAACTTCTCCCGCCGATTCATTCGAAACTTCAGCATCCTGGCCGCCCCGCTGACTGCCCTAACCTCCTCCAAGTCGAGGTTCGCCTGGAATCCAGCGGCTGAGAAAGCGTTTTTTGATCTAAAGACTCGTTTCACCAAGGCGCCTAACCTCCTTCAGGCCGATCCTACCAGGCAGTTTATTGTGGTGACTGATGCCTCTGATGTAGGAGTAGGGGCTATACTGTCACAGCGTTCAGCAGAGGACGACAAGCTACATCCGTGCGCTTTTTTCCCCACAAATTTTCTCCCGCAGAACGCAACTATGACATCGGCGATCGAGAGTTCTTGGCTGTTAAACTTGCTCTTGAGGAATGGTGGCATTGGCTTGAGGGAACGACTACACCTTTTCTAGTCTGGACGGATCACAAGAACCTGGAATATATCCGTTCAGCCAAACGCCTCAATTCCCGCCAGGCTCTGTGGTCCCTGCTTTTTGCCGTTTTAGGTTTACCCTGACCTACCGTCCTGGCTCTACGAACGGCAAGCATAACGCGCCTTCCAGGCAGTTTCCAAAAACCGCCGAGATGCCCGAGGTTACGACCATTCTCCCCAAGCAATGCCTGGTCGCCGCAGCACAGTGGGAGTTTGAATCTGTGGTCCGGTCGGCCCAACAGGGTGAGTCTGTTCCTGGTGCTTGTCCCACTAATCTATTGTCTGTTCCCCAGACTGTGCGCTCCCAGGTTCTCCAGTGGGGGCACACCTCCAGACTGGCATGTAACCCTGTCATCAGACGCACGACGGCTTTCATCAGACAAAGATTTTGGTGTCCATTCCTGAGGATGGATGTCGAGAGCTTCATTTCTGCCAGCCCAGTCTGCGCACAGAACAAGACCTCCAGCCAACCAGCTACTGGTCTCCTGCAACCCCTACCTGTTCCTAGAAGGCCTTGGTCACACATTGCACTGGACTTTGTCACCGGACTCCCTCCGACCGACGGTAACACTACCGTTCTTACTATAGTGGATCGTTTTTCCAAATCGTCCACTTAGTGCCCCGTCACAAGCTGACCTCTGCCAAGGAGACTGCCAACCTGGTGATTCAGCATGTTTTCCGTATTCGCGGTCTCCCCGTTGAAGTGGTATCTGACAGAGGTTCGAAATTTACCTCCCACTTTTGGTGAGCGTTTTGCAAACTACGCGGGAGAAGGGTTAACCTCTCATCTGGGTTTCATCCACAGAGTAATGGCCAGACCGAACGGGCTAATCAGCAGATGGAGGTGATGCTCTGTTGTGTGACGTCTCGGGAATCTTCCTCTTGGAGTCAGCAACTTCCCTGGGTCGAGTACGCCATCAATTCCTTGCCTTCTACTTCATCAGCTCTGACACCGTTCCAGTGCTGTCTTGGCTATCAACCCCCCTTATTCGCACCTCAGGAGGAGGAAGTGGGCGTTCCCTCAGCCGAAGCGTTTGTCCAGAGGTATTCACGGACCTGGAGGCAAGCCCGAGAGGCGCTGCTTCAGTCTACAGCCAGAATGAAGCAGCAAGCAGACCGTCACCGCATCGAGGCCCCCCGTTACCGCCAGGGTCAGAAAGTGCGGTGATCTTCGCGGGATATCCCCTTAAAGTTGGACTCCTGCAAGCTGGCGCCACGCTACATTGGACCTTTCCCCATCAGCAAGGTGATCAGCCCTGCGGCGGTGCGTCTAAAACTACCCCCTACCCTTCGCAGGATCTATCCTACATTCCATGTTTCGAGGATTAAGCCCTTCGTCTGCAGTCCCCTCTGTCCCGCCCCGAAGCCCCCTCCACCTCCCCGCCTCATCGGTGGCTCAAAGGCCTTCACTGTGCGCCGATTACTGGACGTTCGACGCAGGGGTCGTGGACTGCAATACCTCGTGTATTGGGAGGGCTATGGCCCCGAAGATGATGGGTTCCAGCTCGAGATATCCTGGATCCTTCTCTCATTAGGGACTTTCATAGGAGCCATCCCATACCGGCAAGAAGGGAGCCTGGAGACGCCCGTGGTTGGGGGGGTGGGGGGTACTTTTAAAGATCCGGCCTGAACACTGGGTCGAAGGGCCTCTGCTGATAGCTCTGGAACACGACAGCCTTTAATTTCTGCCTTCTTTCATATATCTCTTATTGGACTTCCGCCAATTACGCATTTATCTCCTCACTAGCACCCACCTGTTTCTGTTTTCACTCATTACCCGGCCCATTTAAGTACTGCCTTGACTCACATTCTCTGCCAGTTCGTCCCAGCACTGACCTGAGTCGTTCTAGCCTGCCATTGTGACTGCTGCCAAATGATTTTGCCGGACTCTGTGTTTCTGGATTTTGCCTGTTTTGGAACCTGATTTTTGCCTGTGCGCTCTGGATCGTCTGCCTTCGCCGGACTGCCTTTCCCGGTTAAGACCTCCGCCTGCCATTCCGGATTCGTGCCTGCCTGGTGTTTTTGAAAGACTGTTGCCCTTGCGCTCACTAATAAATCCTGGTAAAAGGGCATTCCTTGGTCTGCACTTGAGTCCTACTGTAACCCGACCCAACCTGACACTGCCCTTCACAAAGCCATGCTGACTCTCACTGATCAGACCATGACACTCTAAATGGCACTAGATCCTATCTCTAAGAATCTTTTCCAACAGCTTTCCCACCACAGACGTAAGGCTCACTGGTCTATAATTACCTGGACTATCCCTACTAACTTTTTTGAGCAAGGGGACAACATTTGCCTCCCTCCAATCCTCCGGTACCATTCCCGTGGACAACGAGGTCATAAATATCCTAGCCAGAGGTTCAGCAATCTCTTCCCTTGCCTCGTGGAGCAGCCTGGGGAACATTCCGTCAGGCCCCGGGTCTTATCCATCCTAATGTATTTTAACAACTCCAACACATCCTCTCCCTTAATATCAATATACTCCAGAAGATCAACCTCACTCATATTGTCCTCACAGTCATCAAGTTCCCTCTCAGTGGTGAATACCGAAGATAAGTATTCAGTCAGGACCTCGCTCACTTCCGTAGCCTCCAGGCACATCTTCCCACTTTTATCTCTAATCGGTCCTACTTTCACTCCTGCCATCGTTTTGTTCTTCACATAATTGTAAAATGCCTTGGGGGTTTCCTTTACCCTACTCGCCAAGGACTTCTCATGCCCCCTTCTTGCTCTTCTCAGCTCCTTCTTAAGCTCCTTTCCTGCTACCCTATATTCCTCAATAGACCCATCTGATCCTTGCTTCCTAAACCTCATGTATGCTACCTTCTTCTACCCGACTAGATTTTCCATTTCACTTGTCACCCATGGTTCCTTCACCCTACCATTCTTTATCTCCCTCACAGGGACAAATTTATCCCTAACATCCTGCAAGAGATCCTTAAACATCGACCACATTTCCATAGTACATTTCCCTGCAAAAACATCATCCCAGTTCACACCCGCAAGTTCTAGCCTTATAGCCTCATAATTTGCCTTTCCCCAATTAAACATTTTCCAGTCCTCTCTGATTCTCTCTTTTTCCATGATAACATTAAAGGTCAGGGAGCGGTGATCACTGTCCCCCGGATGCCTACCTACTGACAGATATGTGACCTGACCCGGTTCATTACCTAATATTAGATCTAGTATGGCATTCCTCCTAGTCGGCCTGTCAACATACTGTGACAGGAATCCGTCCTGGACACGCTTAACAAACTCTGTCCATCTAAACCCTTGGAACTAATCAAGTGCCAATCAATATTAAGAAGTTAAAGTCACCCATGATAACAACCCTGTTATTTTTGAACCTTTCCAAAATCTGACTCCCAATCTGCTCCTCGGTATCTCTGATGTTTCCAGGGGGCCTATAGAATACCCCCAGTAGAGTAACTGCTCCCTTCTTGTTCCTGACTTCTACCCATACTGACTCAAAAGAGGATCCTGCTACATTACCCACTCTTTCTGCAGCGGTAATAGTATCCCTGACCAGTAATGCCACCCCTCCTCGCCACCCCCCCCCCCAATCACTTTTAAAGCACTGAAATCCGGGAATATTGAGAATCCATTCCTGCCCTGGTGCCAGCCAAGTCTCCGTAATGGCCACTACATCATAATTCCATGTATGTATCGAAGTTATCAGTTCATCAACTTTGTTCCTGATGCTTGTTGCATTGAAGTACACACATTTAGCCCTTCTACCTTACTACCTTTATACCCTTTATTCTGCTGCTCTTTCCTCAAAGCCTCTCTATATGTTAGATCCGGCTTTACTCCACGCACTTCTTTCACTGCTCTCTCTCGCTACGGGTCCCATCCCCCATGCAAATTAGTTTAAACCCTCCCGAACCATGCTAGCAAACCTACCAGCAAGGATATTGCTGCCCCTCGAGTTCAGGTGCAACCCATCCAATCTGTACAGGTTCCACCTTCCCCAGAACAGATCCCAATGGTCCAAAAATCTAAAACCCTACCCCCTGCACCAACTTCTCAGCCACGCATTCAACTGGCATCTCCTCCAATTCTTATCATCACTATCACGTAGTACTGGCAGCAGTCCTGAGAGCGCCACCCTTGAGGTTCTGTTCTTCAGCCGTCTACCTAGTTCCCGAAACTCACACTTCAGGACCTAATCCCTCTTCCTGCCTATGTCGTTGGTCCCAACATGTATCACAACTTCTGGTCGCTTTCTCTCTCGTACCAGGATGTCATGCACCCGGTCAGAGTCATCCGGGACCCTGGCACCGTAATTATAATTAATTATAATTACAGAATTATAAAGGTCTTCTCCTTTAATTTAAAACCTAATTCCCTAAACTCACTTTGCAGGACCTCGCCCCTCATCCACCATATGCCATGGTCCGATCCGTTGACGGTTCCTTTTCCCCGTGTTCCACAAGGGTCCTTGATTAGGGCACCAGATCCTCATTCGAACCGGCAGCGTAAAAACTCAGGCTTACATCTACTCGCGGCTGGTCCATCTCTGGGGCTGAGCGGCAACGCACGTTCCAGGCAGCCAAGAAGAATGGTGACTATCTTCCGAGACAGTGCGGTGATGCAAATTCCGGGCCTCCAGGAATAGTAACCGTCTTCCGAGCCACTGTGGCGATGCACGTTGCGCGTCCTGGCTCCATCCTCAAGTTCCTAGTCCCAGTTCAGTCTCCAAGTTCTGAGTCCCGACTCCGAGTCCAAGTCAAGTCCGGGGTCGCAGCTCCGTGTCCAAGTCAAGTCCATGTCCATCTCCGTGTCAAGTCTCTGTACTTGTGCCCTGCACTTGGGTCCGCTCCAGTCGCTGGTTGCAACACCATCTCATTGGAACCAACGTGAGCAAAGACATTTGCTTGCCTTCCACCTGCAGAATGTTTAGACTCGATCCAAATTGTCCACAACACTGGAAAATCGATGAAAACATGCCATCCGAGAAGCTAGTTCTCGTACACTGAACCTCCTGTCTATTCCGCTAACCAATGAATCGTATATCACTTCTTCCTTTTTGTCACAGAGCCAGACTCAAGTGCCAGAGACCGATCTGTTTTGACCTAATCTGCGAGACCACCCTGCCCCTCCGCAAGCAGTGTCCAAAGGGTGAAACATATTATTGAGGAGAACGGTCTTAGAAATTCATCAACCAGGCTGCCTATACCATTTCCCTTTACTGAGGGTCTCGTAACTTCGGTATACCTACCTCCCTGTATCACTTGTCAATCAACCTCGCGAGCCTCTTGAACAATCCGGAATTATTTCATCCTGCTCGAGCTCCAGTCGTGAAACACCATCTGAATGAAGCTACATGTTTAGTTTGGGACTCTATAGGGATCCTTGTCTTCCCACATCCGACAAGAGGATCACTTCACTGACTTGACTTTGTTTTCCACTGCTCTGACAGTGCAACAAGAAAGTCACAAAATAGAATCATATTTTCGCCTCCTCTCTCAACTTCCGAAAGCACTTGAGCAAAGCCTCAGCTCGTAATGCACAACATGGCCGCGCACTTAATGGCCTCTTGTCAGGTGTCTAATTGATCTAGACAGCCCCATCTGCTTTTTTAAATCTGGGGCTTACTCACAGTAAGCAGCCGTTCGAGCGATCAGAAGAACCACAGAAATATTTTCACCAGGGTACCTGCTTCACGGAACGACTTGAGAACGTTATTCCATTCAGAGATATTAACTGGGATTTCTTGAGAAAAGGGGAAATGTGGCATCTCAGTAACGGAGGAGCATTGATAGTTTCACGTTGATTCTGCTGAAAATATTAATTTGCAAGTAATCCCGAATTCTGCGGTTGGCGTGCAGGAAGCTGTTGCAGCCACTGTGCACCCAGGCAAAACTGCTCACGGGATCTTCCACGGAGCGGTGCCTGTGCCTAAGATGCGCTGCCCCACCGCGTCCTCTACAGGAGGAGAAAGACGCATTTTTTCTGAATGAAAAATGCTACCTCTTCATCTGATTTTATTGCCGTCCAACGATTTGAGAAACGTTATAGAGGAATTGGTGCTGCAGCTGGATGACAAATGTGGGAATCGTTTTGACTCTTCCTCCGTGAAAGAATGAAAGTGAGATTGTTTTACATGTAACGCCCTGGTTAAGATTTTTACTGATATGCTGTAGGTTTTTCATTTTAACAGTTCTGTAAGAACAGTTAGTTCTGTTTTCAGCCTGTTGGAGTTTGAGCTGAGATAAAAAGCTTTGTTATTCAAATTCGGAATGTGGTTTCAGCCAATCAGGAACGCGAGCAGAGATGTCTCTGGTGGATGGCAGCTGAGACAAGCGGAGGATGTAGCCCCTGACGCACAAGGTGCTTTGTGCAGATGAACGGGTTCCAGGAGGAAGAACCAATACTCCCACGGGAGACCCATTTGTTCGAGATGGATTCCGAGCAACGTTCAGAAGGTGGTGTGTGCTTTCACTCAGACCGTGGGTCCAGTGTTTGAGTGACAGACAAGTTCAAGATGAGCTCTAACTTAAGTACACATTGGACTATCTCAAAGTAAAGGGCCCTTATTGTTTTTTTCTTTGTTTAATTTAATAACTATTTGCTTAAATTAACATTCTTAAATATATTTCTTTATAATTGCATTTAGTATACGATCTGTAGTTTCTTGCCGGGACAAGTAAATCTCACAGCATTGACACAGACCAGTGTTTGGATGGGCGAGACACCCCAACCTCACGGATTTGGCAGTACCAAAATTGTATACACTCTTGATATACGAAGCCGGGTAAAGGTGGGTTTTTCGCCGCAGAATCCAGTGGCTGTTATGGAGGGGCGAAGAAGCCGGCTTTCCAGAAACGGTAAGTAGAAGAGGTTTCACATCGAAACTTCCATGATTTTAACTTTCTGCACTAAAGAACGCGCCTGTGAGCTATATAGAACATAGAACATAGTAAATCTGCAGCAGATTACAGGCCATTCGGCCCATAATGTTCTGCCGACCATGTAAACTACTCTAGGAGTGCCTAAAATTTCCCTACTGCATAGCCTTCTATTTTACTAAGCTCCATGTAGCATTCTATGAGTCTTTTAAAATACCCTATCGCATCCACCTCTGCAACCTTCGCTGGCAGTGGATTCCATTGCACCCACCTCTCTCTGTGTGAAAAACTTACCCTTGACATCCGCTTGAACCTACTGCCAAGCATGTTGAACCTATATCCCTGGTGTTAGCTATTTCAGTCCTGGGGAAAATTCTCTGGTTGTCCACACGATGAATGCCTCCCATCGTCTTATACACCTCTATCGGGTCACCTCTCATCCTCCATCGCTCCAAGGAGAAAAGGCCAAACAATAGCCAGCGGGTTGGTCTTCTACTGATAAATTATAAAGTAATAATAAAAAGTTTGTGGGTTCCAGTCCCACCAGAAACGTTTCCCTTCCCTCTGCATTCTTTACAATGCTAAACACGGTTGGAGTTTGAGTGGATTATGACATCGCCTAATGGTGGAGAATTAGGCAAACCAGGGCATGATTTGAAAACCTCGAATCAAAGCTAAAAGATCAAAGTAAATTGCTACATTTCAGGAAACAACGCTATGGCTCAGCTCGGAATTTGTCGACTCAGAAACGCGTCCAAGTACGCAGTTTCCCTAGTATCTAATCCCAGGATAAACCCTGATCGAAGATAATGATCCTCATTACTATTTAAAATGAAGCCCGGATTCAGAAGACAACCGGAACAAGAGTGCTGATACAACAGTTTCAAGTGCGGGGCAACTGCAATCAATACTATATAATCTTAAAGCAGCTTCAGAACAAACTGCTTCAGATGATTTTGGAGGTTTGTGTTTTCATATTATATCTGCGTTAAATATACTACAGACGGCTAAGTATAGATATTGTAGAACTGTTGCCAACGTGAGCGTTATAATTTGCAATGTTAGGCTGCGAACGCTGGGATTTCTGCATGAAATGAAAGCCTAGTACATCTTGGTGCACGCCTGCAATGGTCGCTGAACGCGACAGCGTCGGTAGATAGGCGTAAATTGACTCTTCGCTTCCGCTAGAAATGTGAGCCTTTAAACCTAATACCCCATGTGCATACTTAGAATATTCACGATAATTAGCGTCCTTGCTCTGATTTCTGGAATATCATTCTCTGCCACCCGGCGGTTTGAAGAGGCAACACTGTCCCACTGCTCTCTCCAGTCTACTTTAAAGCAATATTGAATGGGTTGAAAGATCGAAAACACATCAAGCTTCAAGGACATAATTGATAGTTGTTTCAAAGCATACGCCATTTGTATAACACATTCAAGATAAACATGTTCAACAATTCAGGTTATTGAGAAACTGTTAGAAAACGTGGTAGTGTGGCCGAGCGGTCTAAGGCGTTCGATTACGGCTCCAGTCTCTAAGGAGGCGTGGGTCCGAATCCCACCACTGCCATTTGTACTTTTCCCCCAAGTGCTTTGGTTGATAGTATTAAGGTGCAATTCGAAATGTTTTGCGAAACGAAATTAAAGAATCACAAATCATCATGGTGATGATGTAGCATTGGTGTCCTGGTCAACGATGACACTGTTGAGTTGCAGAGCGCTCCCAATTGGGCGTGGGGTTGCTGTGGACGTGAAGAGTTTGTGGCCTCTATTTATTGAAGGTAGTGGAAGTTAAAGTATTTTAGATCTGTATGTATTTTAGCTCCATTCTGTAATGCTGTCTCTCTGATTCTTGAAAAATGCAGCGAACTAGTCGGAATTCGATTGGGAAGAGCTTTGAAACACGGTGTGAAATCGTTTCCCATTCAGACCAGAGCAAGATCATAAAGCAGATCACAGCCGCATTTTGCAAACTGTTGTCACCATAAACCAAAACTACGCTGCAAAACCATCATAAAAACGTAAACAAGCTAATCAGAAATGTCATCTATTTGAATCATCGCCCCATTTCTTGCTCCGCACACAGCACCAGACCTGCAACTTTTATATCTACAGTATTACTGTTCCATTCCATTTTGGGACGGTATTTGTGATTAAAGGTGTAGAGTCATTTGTAATTTGCTGCGCATTTCATGGTGTTTCTGAAAACGGCTTTCCTCCCATGGCAATTCGCTCCATGACAATTAAATGCTTCACTGGGAGTTGAACCCAGCATCTGCCACTTACTAGTCAGGCGCTTTGACCAGCTGAGCCACGGAGCTTTGATGAGATTTCACTAGTATTATCGTACTTTCGTCATCACCAAGCGAGAGAAATGCTTCAGATTCAGAAAGTATAAATGAGATTTTAAAAAAAGTAGATCTTATTTAGGGACTTACCCATATAGTCTGCATGAATAAATATACGTTCCTGCTCTCACCATTTCTCTTCCGTTTTCAGGACGTTGTTCCAAGTTGGACACCCAGTCGGAAAGCCCCGGAATGACTGTCAATGCCGGGTTTCTTTTACTCTAGACCGGGGTAATGCCCGATGAAGACTCAGACCTACGGACTGAAAATCAACTCAGACAGGACGGGACTCATCTAGCCTCAGCGTTAATGTCAAAGGGTTGTGCAAGGTCAAAGAAAGAAGCCGAACCAGAGAAAGAATTGCATTTATAATTGTAGTTGGGAGTAAAGGAAATTAAATATCATCACCACACTCTGCATATACACCTCTTGTGGTGTATAAGATGATGAGAGGCATTGATCGTGTAGATGGTCAGAGGCTTTTTTAAAGGGCTGAAATAATTGCTACAAGAGGACAGAGGTTTAAGTTTCTGGGAAGTATGTACAGACGAGATGTCAAGGGTAAGTTCTTTTTAATGCAGAGTGTGGTGAGTGCGTGGAATGGGCTGCCGACAACCGTGATGGAGGCGGATACGATAGGGTCTTTTATGAGACCGTTAGATAGGTACATGGAGCTCCGAAAGATAGAGGCCTATGGGTAAGCCTGGTAATTTGTAAGGTAGGAACTTATTCGGAACAACGTTGTAGACCGAAGGGCCTGTATTCTGCTGTAGGTTTTCTATGTTTCTCATCGAGGTAAAGGATGAGACTAGTGGATATATAAATAGATGATATTTTATTTCCTTTACTCCAAACTACAATTATAAGTGCAATTTTTTCTCTGGTTCAGTTTCTTTATTTGACCTTGCACAGTCCTTTGACATTCACCCTGAGGCTAGCTGAGTCCAGTTCTGTCTGAGCTGGTTTTCAGTCCGTAAGTCTGAGCACTTCACATCAGTGACGGTGAGGAACTGAATGAGTTATAATTAGGAAGACAATGAAAAACGCTTTATCAGTCAGCTTTAACTCATCATCCATGTAACATTAACCAAGTGTGATTCCGAAGAAGCGAGTCCTCAATCAGCACCGCATCGCACTGTCCCTTTCAATAAAATGAATCAGCGACAGGCGACTCATAGGCTCAACGGCTGCGGTGAGAGGCACTTCACTTCCGGCAGTGCCTGGATCAGAGAGTCGAGACCCTCTGCTGTGGCTGAGGCAATGCGGGTCTTCCTTAGTCCTGCATTCCGATATCTCAGGGATTATCATAGACCGTTTACATTCAGAGTTTGCTGATCCATCGCGAACGTTCAGTTCCAAATGTACCGACTGGTTCCGTGTGTATTAGTTCGAGTAACAATGTGTCGAGAGGAAAGATCCTGATGACAGAGAAGACTCAACTTCCTGGGGAAGCGGCGGTCGGAAATTCAGTTTCCCTGATAAAACACTGCAGGCGTCAACGACAATTAGAGAACAGCAGCACAACCAAGTGATATTAAGTCCATTAAACCATAACACATAGGAGCCGAATTATGCCATTCTGTCCATCGAGTCTGTTCAGTCATTCCATCATAGCTGATTTTCATCCCTCTCAACCTCATTCTCCTGCTTCCTCCCCACAGCCTTTGACGTCAACCTAGCCAGACTCATCTGCATCTGCTCCAAAGACCGCATATCCTTCCTATAATGCCACAAAGCGAGCCGTACACAGAAACATGAGCTAAACACGCTCAGGGATTTAACTCAGCATTTCCACAATGCAGATATTGAATATACGTCAAAACTCCCCCCCCCCCTTCCCAGCTGTCTACGAACGTCATTTACCCCCTTCTGTTCACATAGATCATGTCCTGTACTGCCCTTTTACAGATATCTGTGAAAAGATTCAGAGAGGGAGAGAGAGAGATTGTGAGCGAGGGAGACAGGCAGTGTGTGTTTGTGAGTGAGTGAGAGAGTGAGGGAGAGCAGAGGTAGAAAGGCAAAGACGGAAAGAATGCGTTTGGAAAATTGAATGGGCCAGGATTATCCCTTCGAGAGACTCACAGACAGACCAGCGAGGGTGCGTGCTCAAATGTAAATCAACGGAGATATTTGGCGAAAAATCACGCAAGAAGCAGATAAAGTGGAGGAAAACTGGGTGGGTTGACAAAGTATAAAGGAGAGGGATGTAGGCAGTGAGAGAAGAAAAGAGCTACGGTGGACATCGAATAAGAGCGGGCATGTGGCACGGATAGAGAGTGCTAAGGAGAGATGCTGAAGAGGGAGCGTTTGAGAGTGGTGTACAGGATTGAGCTAGATCTTCCAGTTGAATACTGTGTGTAAAGGGGGTTTCTTCATTTTCTTTGTTACTGCGTATGTTTATCAAAATGGCTTCTTTGTTTGTTAAAAGTAGGAATGTTTCTTTGTTGTGAGAGAGTGCTGGAAGCTTGTTTGGGTTAAAATTTACTGATAAGGAGAATTGTATTCCTTTCTAAATCAATTGGGATTAATGTTGTGCTTTCTTCTGAGTCTGTAAGCTATAGTTGGCAGGCATTTTGGGGAGATTCGGCGCGAGGGGGTGAGAGAGAGAGGACGTGATGCTGTAAACTGGGCGAGGAACGGACCCCAAGTGGGGGTCCGAGGCCAGGAGGTACCCCGAGGAGAGGAGACGAAGATAGATGTGCTTGGTTGACCACTTCGGGTGGTCCTGAGCTGCGAGTCGAGGAGTTCAGAGGGGATGGAATGGTGGCCAGAAGACTTCAGCAATTGAGCTCCAACGGTTGTGCACGAAGTGGTTTGGACTTTGATAAGTTTGGCGCATTTTCTTTATTTTCTTTTCCTTCATATATACTGTATCGTTATTAATCACTTAGTTATAGCGACCTCTGTAAATTGTACTCATTTAACCGCCTATGGTGTACTGTTTGTTTTTTGGGCGACGCCCAGACATCACACAGCATCCACTCCAGCTGATCACCCAGTTTGGCGGGGCCGAAGGCTGCTCCACCTAGACGAGAACGAGCTGAGCGAGCCTGAGGCGACGCAGCGGATTATATTGTGGGGGCTCGTCCGAGATTGATTTCTGCGGAAGTTGTCAATGTAACCCATGGGTCGCCTCAGGCTTGTTACATGTGTAACAACAACTTCCCAGCATATTCTCTTTAAATCCACTTTCAACACCTTTATTGTGTCTACTTCCACCATTACCCATGCCAGAACCTATAAGGCGCCCTACACCATCTGCAAAAGCAAAAGATACCCCATACTTCTCATTCGAAGTATCCCCATCCATACCGGTCCATGATGCAACTGGTCATCATGGTTTTCACTGTACATCGTCAGATTTTTTTTTGTTTGGTGTAGTCGATAATGTAACAAATTTCCATATTAATCTGAGAAATTTGGAAAGCTGTTCCACCTTTTGATGGTGTCAACTATGCACTTGGCCCGAGATGAATACTACAAGGTGTTTTCACGCTGGAAGTTTAACTTGCTCACCCTTCCCAACACGATCACTTCAATGAGGACTGGAGCCAGTTCTCGTGACTTCCTAATGTTCAATATAACTTCCATGGTTTTGATCATCTCGAGTATAAGTTTGTTACGACACCACTCAGTTTGCTGATTTATCTCACTTCTGTACTCCTCACCGACGCCGTATGTAAATCTGTAGTTGGAACTACGCTTAACCACACCTAGTAAGTAGAGGAACGTAGAGCAGGCGGCAATCCATGCAGTTCTCGTTCTGTGGAAATAGATTGCAGTGAAGCCTTTATCAGAGAGAATGAACGAAATTCCTGTATCCACATATACCCCAGCCCCAGCACAAACTCTCAACCGTGAAACAAGATTTAAGGTGCTGGGGTGATGATGCATTTGGAGGGAGGGGGACAGGTTTTGTGTTGAAAGGAAGTGTATTGGGCAATGTTTTGTTTTCCACCACTGAGTGGTGGTTGCCTTGAGCGCACTGGTAGATGCGATAGAGATGTTGAAGCGACATTCAGACAAACACACTTATATGTAAGAATGTGCGGATAGGCGCAGGAAGTTGGTAGTAATTTGACATCATGATGTGCACATACATTGTGGGCCGAAGGTGATCTTCTTGTATTGCTCTGTTCCGTGTTCTATATTCCCTGTACAACTCGGAAATTTGCCGATGCAACCGAAACATCGTCCAATAATGCAGACACCGAAATAAAAACAAAAATTCCCGAATCAGACCACAAATAAAGCGAACGGTAAGTGTTCACGTCAGTTTCACGACACTGCATGCCTGGTCTAACTTTGCATTAATCATTGCACTGAGTACTGATTGGCCGCACCATGCATGCGTCAAATTCCTAACGTCACCCTGGACTGATAAGACACAGTCGATTCAAGAACAGTGAAAATCAACGTACAGACATGGCGCTCCGGTGAAAGGGAGAAGGGAGCAGGAATGAGGTCAGGGTAATGGCTGAAAGAACGGAAACAAAGTACGGCAATGATATTCTCCACATCCACACTGACAACGGAATGCCCATTTACAATAATCTCATTGACCCGCGCTTGTCCATAGCCTTTACGTGCCTTCGTGATTCCCTTTCTGATTTGGGTACTTGTTGAGTGTTGTAAGAGCCATTATCTCCACCACGCTCTCCGCAGTGAGTTCCAGCACTCAGCCACCTTCAGGTGACTATGGCTGGAACGTGCCGGATGACCAACCGTGCACTGCTCTCTGTCACTGCATCATTTTCCATGAATCCAGTTGTGCTCGACTGGCTTCGTCTTTCCTGCCGTCACTGGCGTGGGTGAATAGAGGAGACTTTGGATCGGTTGCTAAGTTGATGAGGGCTTGTGGAAAGCATCCGATGAAGGCTTTCTTCGTGAAGACAAGGAGCCGCAGCTCGATGCGCAGTAAATAACTGCTTCTCCGTTTTCCAAGGCATTTTTCTGTGCATTACTCGGTTATATTCGTCAATCTCTGAGGAGATTCACATAAGAGCACACTCAGGTGTGCCTTCGTGTAACCGCTTCCATTGAGTGAATTCTGCCAGTCCGCAGAGCCGCTGCCCATTCCCACCTTCTCGATGCACTACGCATAGAGAAAGACGGCGTGCCCACCATCCGCACAACGGCAGCGTGCTGGGAAAATCGATCTTAACCAAAGGAAATTGTGCCGTAAACATCACGGCCTTTCTCCCAGATGAGCTCAATCGCTTTTATGCTCGGTTCGATGTCGCTAACTCTGAGCCTCCGAGGAAAGTCACCACTACAGCCTGCAACCTGCAAATCTCGGACGCTGAAGCACGCAGATGTTTCCACCAAGTGGACAGTCGCAAGCCTGTAGAAACGGACGGCATCGCAGAGCGAGTACTCAGGATGTGCGCAGCACAACGGCAGGTGTGTTGACTAACATTTTTAGTCTCTTCCTCTCCCAGT